>NC_092176.1:26336820-26646820 GCF_045791955.1 Oncorhynchus clarkii lewisi | reverse complement strand
GGAGAAGAAGAGGAGAAGAGGAGGGAGAAGAGGAGGGAGAGGTTAAGTGTAAGGAGCTGCTCCCCTCCATTACAAGAGGTCTTTTGTGTCCAACAGCACCAGACAGAAGCGCTGTGTCACAAGATCTAATGTTATAAACCTCCAAATCTGATCAAACAAACACCATTAACTGGGATCTGGCCTTCAGTACAGGACGAGCACAAGCTCCTCTAATACAATTTCAGCCAATTCAAGTTAATACTGTGGGATTATTCCACTCAATGTGTACTGTACATCAGGACTCCTCTAGACCTTACATAACAAGGCTGAAGAGCTGACGAGACACACACACACATCCTTTCATATTGCCTACACTTGCATACACTGACGAATGTCACACACACACCTAAAAGTGAAACATTACCCGCTCAATCAGGCAGCACCATGAGCACCACAACTAATATGATACTCTCTCTCTCTCTCTCCCCCCCTCTCTCTCTCTCTCTCTCTCTCTCTCTCGCTCTCTCTCTCTCCCCTCTCTCTCTCTCTCTCTCCCCCTCTCTCTCTCTCTCCCCCCCCCCCCCCCCCCTCTCTCTCTCTGTTCCTTCTGGCCCTTATTGCAACAAATTCTGTCTGTTTTTGTCCTTATTGATTTCAGGTCTGATGGTATTAGTGGTGTATCAGAGGTGTGTAGTAGACATTGTTTTGTCGTGGCAAAGAGACCCACCCAGGAGGCCATATGGTGACAGCTGTCCTGACCCCCCCACCCTGCCTCCCTGCCTCCCCCACACAGACGGATGTGGAAGACGGGGGGCTCATAATGCGACTGGGATTTAGTGGATTAGCTTGATGAGGCTAATTTGTCTGTGATACACTCTGTGGTACGAAAAGTCAATCTGGCAGCCGGACAGGGAGGGAGGGAGGAATGAATGGAGGGAGGGAGTGATAGGAGGAAGAGGAATGAGAGAGGAAGAGAAGGAGACCGTATGCTGCCTATATTAACGTAATGTCTTAGAGATGAGCTAGGGAGCATGTAGGAAGGAAAGAAGGAAATTAAAGAAAGATAGAAAGAAAGAAAGAAAGAAAGAAGGAAGGTTAGACAGTACAGGCCTATTTTCTACCAAATTGATCTTTCTCTCCAAATGAGCACTGCAGTGTAGCTAGGCCCCCATTTAGACTTAAACATAATCCATTTACAGGAATCAAAAATTCCAGCGCTCTCTTGTACATGCTCACAGCAGCTAATTGGGCAGGTCGTTTAAACGAGGCTGCCACTACCCGCCGACGTCACTGCCACATCTACCTCGGAACGAGAGAACGTGAAAAATATGAGGAACGAACGAGAGAGGAAAGTTACAGCAAAGCAGCCAGTGTCTGGAGAAACAGAGCAGGGGGAAATCTGCATGACATAAAACAGAAAGCTTGATCAATGGAGCCCTCAGTCACCTCGTTAATAACGACCACCGCTTTTATTAAATGTGGATGAAATATTTATACCATCAATATTTCAGAGCCCCAGTAGGGGAATGAGAAGGAGAGGAAGGAAGATGGGGAGCTAGTCCTCTTAATAACCCCCCTGCTGCACTCAACCACCGAAGAATACAGTATCTATCCCGTGGAATAGAAATGATGAAAACACCCTGGGCAAGCTGGATCCAAAGCTTCTTATCTCTAGCCGTCTACTGTATCTATTCATACTGTATAAGGCTCAGTTCAGGGCCTCTATGGGTGAAGGTATAATAAAGAGGTCAGGGACATTGGTGGGTCCATTACATTTTTGTCATTTAGCAGACGCTCTTACATGAGCAATTAGGGTTAAATGCCTTGCTCAAGGGCACATCGGAAGATGTTTCACCTGGTTGGCTCTGGGATTCAAACCAGCGACTTTTTTGTTACTGGCCCAATGCTCTTAACTGCTAGTCTCTCTCTCTCTCTCTCTCTCTCTCTCTCTCTCTCTCTCTCTCTCTCTCTCTCTCTCTCTCTCTCTCTCTCTCTCTCTCTCTCTCTCTCTCTCTCTCTCTCTCTCTCTCTCTCTCTCTCTCTCTCTCTGCATGCCTGGAGTGTTTGGTGCATGCCTGGAGTGTTTGGTGCATGCCTGGAGTGTTTGGTGCATGCCTGTTTTAAATTGCCTGTTTTTTCCTTCTTGTTTTACATTTCTTGGTGGTTTTCCTTTTTTGATGCATGACTAAGGTGATTATTTATTTGTTGTGGTAGAATTGCCCTGGCTTTGGCGGAGATGGCGATGCCGTCTCTGTCACTTTGGCACGGCTTAAGGTGTGTTACTGAAGCTACTGTCATTGTTGAGAAGTTTCTGGTCTCCGTAGGAGAGAAGGTAGGCTATGAGAATGTTGCTTATGCGTCGCGGATGAAAGCGTCTTGTTGTTCGTATGGTTGAGCATTTTTTTCCCCCATCACAAGGGTAACGATTTCGAATGTACCGCCGTTTATTCCCAATGAGCTATTGGAGAGCGAGTTATTGCGGTTTGGGAAGTTTGCAAGTTAAATTAAGATTGTCCAGTTGGGTTGCAAACACCCGGCATTGAAACAGGTTGTTGTTTCGGCGACAGGTGATTATGTTTTTGGAATCATGGGAGCAGACTAAAACAGGGCCTACCGGGTGGCGCAGTGGTCTAGGGCACTGCGGTCTAGGGTACTGCATCGCAGCGCTAGCTGTGCCACCAGAGACCCTGGGTTCGCGCCCAGGTCTGTGGGGCGACGCACAATTGGCCTAGCATCGTCCAGGTTAGGGAGAGCTTGTCCGGTAGGGATATCCTTGTCTCATCGTGCACCAGCGACCCCTGTGGCGGGCTGGGTGCAGTGCAAGCTAACCCAGGTCGCCAGGTGCACGGTGTTTCCTCTGACACATTGGTGTGGTTGGCTTCCCGGTTGGATGCGTGCTGTGTTAAGAAGCAGTGCTGTGGGTTGTGTTTTGGAGAACGCGTCTCTCCCGAGCCCGTACGGGAGTTGTAGCGATGAGACAAGATAGTAACTACTAACAATTGCATACCACGAAAAGGGGGTAAAAAAAATAAATAATAATAAAACAGAAAAGACTTAATGTAGTTTTTCTACAGGAGACACATAGTGATGAGGCTAATGAGTCTGACTGTGGTATATGGTGACTGTGATACCACATGGTACTAATGTGGTATCTACAACAGAAATTGTCAAGGGTCGGGTTTTATTGGTCAAGGCGGATGTTATGGGTTTTTTGTTTGTTGTTTTGAATGATTATGCAGCGTATTGCTGTATTTGATCAAATAAAACCTTAAGATTGTGCAACCAAGAGGGGCGTATGGTTTTAGGGTGGGACTGGAACTGTACAGTGGATTTTACTGTTGACCGCTGTCGTGTCTTTGGCTATGCCGGATTAAGTGATATGACATGCTATTCTATAAAATCCTTTCTCTGCAATTAATATTACCTGATTGAGCTAATCATGTAAATGTAATTAACTAGACAGTCGGGGCACCACGAAAGAGTGTTTATAGAGCTGTTATCTTCCGAATAAACTCTGAAAGACCTAGCAATATTTTACATCAATAGCAGTCAATATTAATCGTCACCTTATTTCAGTCTCATCTGAAAGTTGTTAATTCTTCACAAACCCTGGCTAACGAGTTGAATCAGCAATACAACATTTGGTTTAATTATTTATTTACTAAATACCTAACTAATCACACAGAATTACATGTACACAGAATGAATCATACCTTGATTACAAATTATGTCACAAAGGAAAACTTCCCTAGCGGACGGAACAGGCATAACAGCTGGTTACACAAAGAAAAGGAGTTGGGTTTGAGTGAAAGAGCGGGAAGACTGAGGAACAAAGGGAGAAGCTCTGCTATCATAAGTACAGTATCTTATGCATTCTAAATTACCGCCCATTTGGAAAAGGAAAATGCAATAAATATTTACTCTGACCTGCGCTTCGGTAGGTTGGTCGTAGATGCTGTTCGTGTTGGCCAACCGAGATCTTCCTGTCCTCGGAAGAATGTCACTGGTGGTAAATTGAATACGTTGTAGTATCGTCGTTGTGTGTTAGACTGGATACGTCGTCCGTCCTTTCCTAGCCCCCGTTTACAGCTGCTGTTGCTAACCCAACGGCTAGGATGTCTCACTTCTTTAATGAATAAGAGTTCAAAGTTTATACCATTCACAACCAAAGCTCACGCTGAGGTTGGCTTAGTTCTGTAGTTGACATGTTAGTCCTTTTAACGTATGGACCGTCATCCTATCGTCCTCGGAACAGATAGTTACGTTTTCGTCAAGGGCTTATATAGTGGAGGGAGAGAAGGGTGTGTTTCAAAGTTTATAACCCATGTTTCTTCACAGGGACGGGCCACTGACTGAGCAGTGCTCTAACTTTATGAAAACCCAAATCTTTCATTTGGAAGCTAAAATTACATTTAATCTTTTCACAAATAGTGTTATATTTAAACATTTAAATTGCACAACAATTCCATGTGAATCTGATAACTAGAATGTGTAAACTTTCCCAGATACAGTTTATGTCGTCCTGTCATCAGTCATAATGTCTCAGATGACAACCGAACTGACATAATGTACCAACGCATATTTTCAACTGGTTCTATTACCGAAATATGGTTCCTTTCCCTCACTTGTTTGATGTTCCCAGACTCTATGTTTAACAAAGGCTATTCAAGAGTCCTTCAGTATAGCCAGAGAGAGATGGAAGGGAGAAAGGTATTTATGGGGGGGTCATAAACCTTACCCACAGGCCAACATCATGACACCTCGCCTGCGGTCAGCTACTTGCCTGTCTGGCCTATTAACTGAGTTTGAGCTTTCTGATGTGTGGAGAGTAAGGAATGCAAAAGTTAGGCAGTACACATGGTTAAACGTTAATGAAGGTGGTGTCAGTGCAGCCAGGTTAGACAGGTTGTATGTATCTGATCACTACTGTAGTAGTTAATGAAGGTAGTGTCAGTACAGCCAGGTTAGACAGGTTGTAGGTATCTGATCACTACTGTAGTAGTTAATAAAGGTGGTGTCAGTGCAGCCAGGTTAGACAGGTTGTAGGTATCTGATCACTACTGTAGTAGTTAATGAAGGTGGTGTCAGTGCAGCCAGGTTAGACAGGTTGTATGTATCTGATCACTACTGTAGTAGTTAATGAAGGTGGTGTCAGTGCAGCCAGGTTAGACAGGTTGTATGTATCTGATCACTACTGTAGTAGTTAATGAAGGTGGTGTCAGTGCAGCCAGGTTAGACAGGTTGTATGTATCTGATCACTACTGTAGTAGTTAATGAAGGTGGTGTCAGTGCAGCCAGGTTAGACAGGTTGTATGTATCTGATCACTACTGTAGTAGTTAATGAAGGTGGTGTCAGTGCAGCCAGGTTAGACAGGTTGTATGTATCTGATCACTACTGTAGTAGTTAATGAAGGTGGTGTCAGTGCAGCCAGGTTAGACAGGTTGTATGTATCTGATCACTACTGTAGTAGTTAATGAAGGTGGTGTCAGTGCAGCCAGGTTAGACAGGTTGTATGTATCTGATCACTACTGTAGGTTAGACAGGTTGTATGTATCTGATCACTACTGTAGTAGTTAATGAAGGTAGTGTCAGTACAGCCAGGTTAGACAGGTTGTAGGTATCTGATCACTACTGTAGTAGTTAATAAAGGTGGTGTCAGTGCAGCCAGGTTAGACAGGTTGTAGGTATCTGATCACTACTGTAGTAGTTAATGAAGGTGGTGTCAGTGCAGCCAGGTTAGACAGGTTGTATGTATCTGATCACTACTGTAGTAGTTAATGAAGGTGGTGTCAGTGCAGCCAGGTTAGACAGGTTGTATGTATCTGATCACTACTGTAGTAGTTAATGAAGGTGGTGTCAGTGCAGCCAGGTTAGACAGGTTGTATGTATCTGATCACTACTGTAGTAGTTAATGAAGGTGGTGTCAGTGCAGCCAGGTTAGACAGGTTGTATGTATCTGATCACTACTGTAGTAGTTAATGAAGGTGGTGTCAGTGCAGCCAGGTTAGACAGGTTGTATGTATCTGATCACTACTGTAGTAGTTAATGAAGGTTGTGTCAGTGCAGCCAGGTTAGACAGGTTGTATGTATCTGATCACTACTGTAGTAGTTAATGAAGGTGGTGTCAGTGCAGCCAGGTTAGACAGGTTGTATGTATCTGATCACTACTGTAGTAGTTAATGAAGGTGGTGTCAGTGCAGCCAGGTTAGACAGGTTGTGTGTATCTGAGCGCTACTGTAGTAGGGTTGGAAGGTGTGACATTACTCCTGTGGGTTTTTCTAATCACCATAATGTGTCTGTTGAGATTCACTTGTCCTGTCCATGAAGGTCATCACTTTATTGGTATTTTAATGTTACATTGTTACATTATGTCATGTCCTGTGAAAGGTTTTTGTTGTTTCGGGAAAAATGGAGGGTTACAAAAGGACATTTTGAGTCCTTGAGACAATGGTGGGAGGTTGGGAAGGCCAAAATACGATTGTTTTGTCAACAGTATACTGCTCTGTCTCGTATTGAAGTTAAAGAGACTATCAGGGCCCTTGAACAGGACATCAAATCGATTGAATTGAAGTTGCTCACTCAGATTGACCCCGGACTAGTTATGAACTTACAGGTCAAGAGACATGAACTGAGGTCGTTTCTACATGAAAGAGTGAAGGGTGCCTTGATTAGGTCTGGCTTTGCTACCCTCAAGGGTATTGATGCTCCTAGTGCTTTTTTTTAACCTAGGGCAGTCGACATTGCAACATAAACAGATGGTCTGCCTTCGTCTCCCTGATGGGAAGGTGACCACGGATGACAGTGAAATGTGCCAACATGCTGTGGATTTCTAATCTGCCCTCTATAAGGCGGAGGATTATGATTCTCTGTGTATTGAACAGTTGTTACAATTTGGGGCGGCAGGTAGCCTAGTGGTTAGAGCGTTGTGCCAGTTACCCGAAAGGTTGCTGGATTGAATCACCGAGCTGACAAGGTAAAAATCTGTTGTTCTGCCCCTGAACAAGGCAGTTAACTCACTGTTCCCCGGTAGGCCGTCATTGTAAATAAGAATTTGTTCTTAACTGACTTGCCTGGTTAAATAAAAATAAATAAATAAATTGGGCCATGAGCAGAGAGTTGCTTTGGACTTGCTTTTGACATTACTCTGCAGGAGCTGTCCACAGCAGTTATGTACCTCTCATCAGGCTTAGCCCCTGGCATCAATGGTTTATCATCTGAGTTCTATAAGCACTTTTGGGTGTCTATTGGGGGGGATTTTTATGAAATGATGTGTGAATCTTTTCATGAGGGTTCTCTTCCTGTATCCTGTCAACGTGCAGTGCTTTCATTGTTGCCAAAAAAGGGGGATTTGGCTCTTCTAAAAAATTGCCGACCTGTTGCATTGCTGTGTGCAGAATACAAAATTGTATGTAAATGTCTCTCAAACAGGTTGAAAGAGTATCTGGAGCTGAAAGAGTACAAGAACCAGTCTTACTGTGTACCTGACCGCTCTATTGTTGATAACGTGTTTCTAATGAGATGTTTTAGATATTTGTAAACTGTCTGATGTGAATGTGGTACTTTCTTTGGATCAGGAGAAGGCCTTTGACCATGTGGACCACCAGTACTTGTTCAAAACAATGAAAGCCGGTTTGGGGATGTTTTTTGTCGAGTTTACTGTGTGCTGTGGCCTCATGTATGGTGAAGGTAGGGGGTGGTTTGAGTTGCTCCATCCCCGTCCAAAGGGGTATCATGCAGGGATGCCCAATTTCAGGGCAGTTATATTGTCTGACGATTGAACCAATGCTTTTTTTTTTAAGAGCGAGGCTTACTGGTTTCTCTGTGCCAGGGGTAATAAAGGGTCCCGCGATAGCACTGTCTGCGTATGCCAATGACGTGACCGTTTTTATTACAGGGGGTGAGGATGTTAATGGTTTCTCAACACTTTAAAGGTGTATGAGGGGGCCTCTTCAGCTAGAGTCAATTGGGAAAAGAGCGAATCGCTGTGGGCAGGTCAGCTTCAGATAGGGTCCACTCCACAGTTAGCAGGGTTATTCAGTGGGGCAGTGGGGCAGAGATAGGATGAAGACTTTTTTTTTTTTTTCTAGGCTCTGATGTCTTTCAGAAAAATAATTGGGAGGGTGTAGTGGAGAAAGTGTGTGCCAGATTGTCATGGTGGAAATGGGTGCTACCCCAGCTGTCTTATAGGGGAAGGGTGCTGGTAGCCAATAATCTAGCTGCCTCTACCCTGTGGCACAGACTAATGATTTTACAGACACCGGGGGGTCTGATACAAGAGGTTCAGAGGACCCTTGTCAATTTATTTTGGTCTGGACAACACTGGATTAAAGCTGCAGCCCTGTACCTGCCACTGCACGAGGGTGGACAAGGCCTGGTGGACATTTCTTCCAGGATCATGGCTTTCCGGGTTCAAGCAGCCCAGAGACTGTTATACTGTGATGGTTCTAACTGGGTCGACACAGCCTATACATTGACGAGGAGAGCGGGCTGTTTGGGCTTAGACAAGCATATTTTCCTGTTAAAGCTAGAGGGTGGTGATTTGTCTGGCTTGACTCCATTTTATGAGTCTGTTTTGCAGGTTTGGAGAGTTTTTGTCATGTCCCGTAAGGCCAGCATATCACCAGGGATGTGGCTTTTTGAAGAGCCTCTTTTTACAACACTGCCATCGACTCCCATGTTATGGGTTTAGCCAGCCTATCTTCCTGTCTGTTAGGTGTGGGGTGTACCAAGCTGGGCCCTCTGATGCGGAGTAGGACCAGATCTTTGGAGGAGCTGGGAGAAAGAGCGGGGATCCGATCATCTCGCTTACTGAGGAAGGTCGTAGCTGAGGTCTGTAACTCCTTGCTAGTACTTCAGTATGTGACTGACACTTCCAATTCTGATTGGTGGACGGAGGGTCTGGATTAGGTGTCCCCTGCGCTGAATGTTAGTGCTGCGGCTGGGGCATTCGAGGAGGATGTGAGGATGCTGCTTTCCTTCGATACCCCGGAGCTGGGGGAGTTCAAGGAGGTGGGAAAGAAGGCCATGTACAGAATCTGTGTAAAAATGTCCCGTGCCTCTTCCCTGGAAGGGGTCAAATCTACAAGGTGGGCGGGTGTGCTTGGTACAGGTGCCTCCCCAAAAGGCTGTTGGCGGTCTTTATACAAACTGTCTATTGAAAAGAGGACAGCTGACCTCCAATGAAGGATAATACATGGAGCCATAGCCACCAACATGCATCTGGTACATCTGGATGCTACTGTTGGGGAGGGGTGTCCATTCTGTACTGAGTCTGAAACTCTGGCACATCTGTTCTTACAGTGTCCCAGGTTGGTTGGAATGATTGACCTGATCACTAGCTGGTTCTCAGCTCTGAGAGAGGTTTTCTCTTCCCTAAAGTACAGGTTTGTCGAAGGGGTGCAGTTCTTTTGCTTAATTTTGTGTCAGGGGCAGCTAAATTAGCAATATGGAAGACCCGAAAAAACAGTATTCGGGGACAGGGGTCTGTGGATGTGGTGGGAATGCTGGAGAGGATGTTGGCAGCGAGACTGAGGGTTGAGTTTACCTATTACAAAATGGTTAACAATATTGATCTGTTTATGAGTATATGGGGTATTCAGAGGCTGTTGTGTTTAGTTACTGTGGAGGAAGATTTGGTGTTGTGTTTTTAATTGATGTGTAACCATGGTTTTGTATGAGTGTTTATCGTGTTGTGGGTTCCCAGACCCAATAAAGGTTATTTAAACCTTTTGCTTTTTTCCCCTCTGTCTTGTTTTCAGTCTCTCTACCTCTTCCTGCTCTCAAAGTCTTCATTCTATATACTGTATTTATTTATCTTCTCTCTTTTTCTCTCTCTCTCTCTCTGTCGGTCTGCTCTCAATTCAATTCAATTTAATGGCTCTATTGGCATGGGAAACATGTTATTATTGCCAAAAACAAGTGAAGTAGATAATAAATAAAAGTGAAATAAACAATAAAAATGAACAGATAACACCACAGAAGTTCCAAAAGAATAAAGACATTTTAAATGTCATAATATAACAACAAATTGTAACAATGTATATAACGATGTAATGCGCTCTCTCTCTTAGGTATGCATCATCAAGTGCACATTTATGTGAGCCCACCCCTTTCTTTCTCTCTCCTTCTGTCTCTCATTGTTCCCCCGGGTGTGACAGTCACTTCTGACATTCTGTGGCACACTCCACCGTCATCACTCCCTGAGAGATGAACTGACATGTGTATGAATTAATGTGTGTGGGTGGTGGTGGGGTGACATTTGGTGTGTGTGTGTGTCTGTATGTGTGACCGTGTGAAGGTGGATATGTGAATATTTGTGAGGAAGTTTATAGTCTAGTTGGGTATTTGTGAGTATTTGTATAGAAAATGTGTGTGTGTGTGTGTGTGTGTGTGTGTGTGTGTGTGTGTGTGTGTGTGTGTGTGTGTGTGTGTGTGTGTTTTGGCACACCGTGACAACAGCGCAGAGAGTGTGATGGTTACACATTTTCTGGCAGACTCTTACAGACCCTCAGGCAGACATGTGTGACTGTCTGCCTCCTGTCCATTCAGGCTATGCTGCCTCACCAAGCACCCACCATACACCTCCTGCACTGTCCACACATGCTCGCTCAACTCAACGTACGCACATAGGGACACACGTATGAACACACAGAAATTATGCCCCCACCCATATAGACATGCACCAGTGTTCTAGGCTGGTTAAACAACCCTGCTCGATGGTAAACCTGATAGTGTACATTATATAACAGATATCAGAGACACACAGGCAGCCTTTACAAGTCCCAGACTGTTCCAATTTATCCAATTAGACTTACCAACAGTATCTTGCCTTAAATCTGATGTTTGTACCCCTAACATGCATGCTGCTCATTATTCAATTAGTCAAGGTCTACACTGTAACTCCAAGCCCAATTTACTGTTATAGCCTCCACGGTGTCTTCAAATCAAATCAAAACAACTAACAGTGGAATAAAACTTACAACAGTATAGTTCTTGTCATCATCATGAATCCAAGATGGCGTAGCAGTCAGACGTCTTGTCCTGTCGTGTCCCTTGTATATATCGTTTTTTACATATTTTTCTTCGCATATCTTTTAAAATATTTAGCTAAACCTCAACATCTAAATACTCTCCCACAACCCGCCTCACCCAATGTAGCGTGGATCTGCTTTTTTTCTAAAGTATTTATATTTACTTCGGATCTGGAACCCCTCAACTGAAGCCAGCCAGCTAACTACCAGCTATCAGTCAGCAAACCATTGCTAGCGGTCATCAGCTAACCTTTAGCTCGGAAAGCTCTCGCCAGTTCGAACAACGCGACTCTAACCATAGCATAACGGACCTATTATTTTTATCCCCGGATTCCCACCGAAAACTGAACATTTTCATCTGGATCTTCACAACTAGCTAACCGCAACCCCGGATGACTACTCCTGGCTAGCGTTTCCATCCACTTAGCTTGAAGCTAGCCCGGCCAGAGCTCCTGTGCTACCACCGAAGCATACTCCTGGGCTACAATATCCGGACCCACGACCGGTCTATCGATGTCACCGCATGAAGAGGCATAAACAGACTTAACCCCATCGCGACGTCCCCCAAAGGCTAACTTTCTAGCCCTTGCTATCTGCTTGCTTGCTAATTCGGCCTGCTAACTGCTAGCCTGCCCCGGTCTACTAACTGCTAGCTTGTTTAGACCCTGTCTGCTAACTGCTAGCTTGTTTAGCCCCGGCCTACTAACTGTTAGCTTGTTAGCACAGGCCTGCTAACTGTCTGAATCGCCGTGTCCCCAGCCAGCCCAACCGCTCACTGGACCCATATTTATTTTCAATCTCTTTTAAATTTTTAATTTGATTATTCCTTCCGGTAACCTGCCTCACCCAATGTGATACGGAATCGCTATTATTTTTAATTTTTAGAACACATTCAAGAACCTCCAGAAGCTAACCAGCTAACTAGCTACAAGCTATTTAGTCATTGTTAGCCACTGCTAGCGGCTTTTACCTTCTGCACAGCCAGCCAGTTTAAAAAAAAATATATATATATATATTTTTTTACATACATTTTTTAGCCTGGATAATACTCGCCAGTCTACCAATATCGAACTGTCTCTCCACAACAACGCCGGATTCCTGCCGTAATCCCTGGACCACTACTTCTGATCTTCACAGCTAGCTTGCACGCAGTACCGAAGCTATCCCTGAGGCCCACTTCCCGGCCTACTCAGCTGTTCACCCGAACCACACTCATACACGGCTAGAGCCCAATACTCCACCGGATCCTTGCTGTAAACTCTGGACCTTGGCTGACGCCACTGCCACGAAGCTAGCACCAGTTAGCCGTGAGCCAGTCACATCTCCCTGCTAGCAGGCTCATCTCCCTGCCAACACCCCCACCACCCCCGAGCTACTAACTTTAAACGCTGTGTCGCTAGCGTAGTGGCGGCTTCCCTGTCCCATCTACTGCTGCCCCCTGGACACTGTGATCACTTGGCTACATAGCTGATGCCTGCTGGACACTGTGATCACTTGGCTACATAGCTGATGCCTGCTGGACTGTCCATTAATCATAGTACTCCATTCTGTTTGTTTATGTTTTTATCTGTCGGCCCCAGCCGCACTCAGGCTCTGTGTGTAGTTAATCCGACCCTCTCTGCCTAGTCAACGCCATTTTACCTGCTGTTGTTGTGCTAGCTGATTAGCTGTTGTTGTCTCACCTGCTGTTTTAGCTAGTTCTCCCAATCAACACCTGCGATTACTGTATGCCTCGCTGTATGTCTCTCTCAACTGTCAATATACTGTTGTTCAGGTTAGTTATCATTGTTTTAGTTTACAATGGAGCCCCTAGTTCCACTCTTCATACCTCTGATACCTCCTTTGTCCACCTCCCACACATGCGGTGACCTCACCCATTACAACCAGCATGTCCAGAGATACAACCTCTCTTATCATCCCCCAGTGCCTGGGCTTACCTCCGCTGTACCCGCACCCCACCATACCCCTGTCTGCGCATTATGCCCTGAATATATTCTACCATGCCCAGAAATCTGCTCCTTTTATTCTTTGTCCCCAGCTCTAGGCGACCAGTTTTGATAGCCTTTAGCCGCACCCTCATACTACTCCTCCTCTGTTCCGCGGGTGATGTGGAGGTAAACCCAGGCCCTGCATGTCCCCAGGCACCCTCATTTGTTGACTTATGTGATCGAAAAAGCCTTGGTTTCATGCATGTCAACATCAGAAGCCTCCTCCCTAAGTTTGTTTTATTCACTGCTGTAGCACACTCTGCTAACCCTGATGTCCTTGCTGTGTCTGAATCCTGGCTTAGGAAGGCCACCAAAAATTCTGAGATTTCCATACCCAACTATAACATTTTCCGTCAAGATAGAACTGCCAAAGGTGGAGGAGTTGCAGTCTACTGCAGAGATAGCCTGCAAAGTAATGTCATACTTTCCAGGTCCATACCCAAACAGTTCGAACTACTAATTTTAAAAATTACTCTCTCCAGAAATAAGTCTCTCACTGTTGCCGCCTGCAACCGACCCCCCTCAGCTACCAGCTGTGCCCTGGACACCATTTGTGAATTGATCGCCCCCCATCTAGCTTCGGAGTTTGTTCTGTTAGGTGAGTTAAACTGGGATATGCTTAACACCCCGGCAGTCCTACAATCTAAGCTAGATGCCCTCAATCTCACAAAAATCATCAAGGAACCCACGAGGTACAACCCTAAATCTGTAAACAAGGGCACCCTCATAGACGTCATCCTGACCAACTGGCCCTCCAAATACACCTCCGCTGTCTTCAACCAGGATCTCAGCAATTACTGCCTCATTGCCTGTATCTGCTACGGATCCGCAGTCAAACGACCACCCCTCATCACTGTCATACGCTCCCTAAAACACTTCTGCGAGCAGGCCTTTCTAATCGACCTGGCCCGGGTATCCTGGAAGGATATTGACCTCATCCCGTCAGTTGAGGATGTCTGGTCATTCTTTAAAATTAACTTCCTCACCATTTTAGATAAGCATGCTCCGTTCAAAAAATGCAGAACTAAGAACAGATATAGCCCTTCGTTCATTCCAGACCTGACTGCCCTCGACCAGCACAAAAACATCCTGTGGCGGACTGCAATAGCATCGAATAGTCCCCGCGATATGCAACTGTTCAGGGAAGTCAGGAACCAATACACGCAGTCAATCAGGAAAGCAAAGGCCAGATTCTTCAGGCAGAAATTTGCATCCTGTAACTCCAAAAAGTTCTGGGACACTGTAAAGTCCATGGAGAACAAGAGCACCTCCTTCCAGCTGCTCACTGCACTGAGGCTAGGTAACACGGTCACCACCGATAAATCCATCAGCTGGGCTTGACAATCTGGACCCTCTATTTCTGAAACTATCTGCCGCCATTGTCGCAACCCCTATTACCAGCCTGTTCAACCTCTCTTTCATATCGTCTGAGATCCCCAAGGATTGGAAAGCTGACGCAGTCATCCCCCTCTTCAAAGGGGGAGACACCCTGGACCCAAACTGTTACAGACCTATATCCATCCTGCCCTGCCTATCTAAGGTCTTCGAAAGCCAAGTCAACAAACAGGTCACTGACCATCTCGAATCCCACCATACCTTCTCCGCTGTGCAATCTGGTTTCCGAGCCGGTCACGGGTGCACCTCAACCACGCTCAAGGTACTAAACGATATCATAACCTTCATCGATAAAAGACAGTACTGTGCAGCCGTCTTCATCGACCTGGCCAAGGCTTTCGACTCTGTCAATCACCATATTCTTATCGGCAGACTCAGTAGCCTCGGTTTTTCTAATGACTGCCTTGCCTGGTTCACCAACTACTTTGCAGACAGAGTTCAGTGTGTCAAATCGGAGGGCATGTTGTCCGGTCCTCTGGCAGTCTCTATGGGGGTGCCACAGGGTTCAATTCTCGGGCCGAATCTTTTCTCTGTATATATCAAATGATGTTGCTCTTGCTGCGGGCGATTCCCTGATCCACCTCTACGCAGACAACACCATTCTGTATACTTCCGGCCCTTCCTTGGACACTGTGCTATCTAACCTCCAAACAAGCTTCAATACCATACAACACTCCTTCCGTGGCCTCCAACTGCTCTTAAACGCTAGTAAAACCAAATGCATGCTTTTCAACCGTTCGCTGCCTGCACCCGCACACCCGACTAGCATCACCACCCTGGATGGTTCCGACCTAGAATATGTGGACATCTATAAGTACCTAGGTGTCTGGCTAGACTGTAAACTCTCCTTCCAGACTCATATCAAACATCTCCAATCTAAAATCAAATCTAGAGTCGGCTTTCTATTCTGCAACAAAGCCTCCTTCACTCACGCCGCCAAACTTACCCAAGTAAAACTGACTATCCTACCGATCCTCGACTTCGGCGATGTCATCTACAAAATAGCTTCCAATACTCTACTCAGCAAACTGGATGCAGTTTATCACAGTGCCATCCGTTTTGTTACTAAAGCACCTTATTCCACCCACCACTGCGACCTGTATGCTCTAGTCGGCTGGCCCTCGCTACATATTCGTCACCAGACCCACTGGCTCCAGGTCATCTACAAGTCCATGCTAGGTAAAGCTCCGCCTTATCTCAGTTCACTGGTCACGATGGCAACACACACCCGTAGCACGCGCTCCAGCAGGTGTATCTCACTGGTCATCCCTAAAGCCAACACCTCATTTGGCCACCTTTCGTTCCAGTTCTCTGCTGCCCGTGACTGGAACGAATTGCAAAAATCGATGAAGTTGGAGACTTTTATCTCCCTCACCAACTTCAAACATCTGCTATCTGAGCAGCTAACCGATGGCTGCAGCTGTACATAGTCTATCGGTAAATAGCCCACCCAATTTGACCTACCTCATCCCCATACTGTTTATATTTATTTACTTTTCTGCTCTTCTGCACACCAGTATCTCTACCTGTACATGACCATCTGATCATTTATCACTCCAGTGTTAATCTGCAAAATTGTATTTATTCACCTACCTCCTCATGCCTTTTGCACACAATGTATATAGACTCATTTTTTCTAACGTGTTATTGACTTGTTAATTGTTTACTCCATGTGTAACTCTGTGTTGTCTGTTCACACTGCTATGCTTTATCTTGGACAGGTCGCAGTTGTAAATGAGAACTTGTTCTCAACTAGCCTACCTGGTTAAATAAAGGTGAAATATATATATATTTTTAAATTACCGTTATCTTCATCTTCAGAAAAAGGAAGCTGGAAAAAATACATACAAAAGCAACATCCTCTTCATCTTCTTTGACTTCAGTGTTATTATCTCCATGAAATACAAAATAATATAAAATAATATAGGTAGAGATAAAGTGACTAGGCAACAGGGTAGACAATAAAGAGCAACAGCAGCATATGTCATGAGTCAAAAGAGTTAGTGCAAAAAGGGTCAATGCAGATAGTCCGGATAACTATTGGTTAACTATTTAACTACCTATTTACCAGTCTTATGGCTTGGGGGTAGCATCTGTACCAATTGCCGTGTGGTAGCAGAGAGAACAGTCTATGACTTTGGTGGCTGGAGTCTTTGACAATTTTTAGGGCCTTCCTCTGACACAGCCTGGTATAGAGGTCCTGGATGGCAACGAGATGGATAGCATGGAGTTCGGCCCCAGGGATGTACTGGGCCATAAGCACTACCATCTGTAGCGCCTTGCAATCGGATGCCAAGCAGTTGCCATTCCAAGCGGTGATGCAGTCAGTCAAGATGCTCTCAATGGTGCAGCAGTATAACTTTTTGAGGATCTGAGGGCCCATCCCAAATCTTTTCAGCCTCCTGAGGGGGAAGAGGCGTTGTCGTACCCTCTCAGGAGGCTGTGTTGGTGTGTGTTAACCATGATACTTTCTTAGTGATGTGGACACTGAGGCACTTGAAGCTCTTGACCTGCTCCACTACAGCCCCGTCAATGTGGATGGGGGGTGTGCTCAGCCCTCTGTTTCCTGTAGTCAAGCTCCTTTGTTTTTCTGACATTAAGGGAGAGGTTGTTGTCCTGGCACAACACTGCCACTAATACAATGCATCTCTCTGTGCAGTGGAGGCTGCTGAGGGGAGGACAGCTCATAATAATGGCTGGAACGGAGCGAATGGAATTGCATCAAACACATGGAAACCATGTGCTTGATGTTGTTGATATCTTTCCACTTATTCCACTCTAGTCATTACCATGAGCCCGTCCTCCACAATTAAGGTGCCACCAATCTCCTGAGTGCCCCAGGTATTTATTTCTTTCATCATCTGTTTTCTGCATAAACTCCTCCCCCTCTCTCTTCCCCACGTCCAACTCCCTCTATACTTAAGAGAATTCCTACAACCAGAATTAATTGATTATTTGATTACAAATTGAAAAATGAATCTAAGGTAGGCAGGCTGGAACTGCTAGGAGAAGTGTTCTGTTCTGTACAGCTCCATTACAGCCTAGCATCTCTAGAGGGAGAACACTCCACGTCGTCAGGCCTAGAAGCTATAAAATAATGCCTTAAAATAATACGGTACGTACTACCTAGGCCCTCTGAGAGCACTGCTGCTGTTTGTTCCAGAGTTATTACCCCAAATATGAAATGAACTTTATCCACTGGAGAGGAACGCCTGCCTCACTAATATATCTGGCTGTGATGCTGACAGGGTCCACTGACGGGTTTGGGAGAATTACTACAACCGAAAGAGGAAGCTGGAAATACAACGATCAACATTATAGTTCTTGTCATCATCATTATCGTCATCTTCATCTTCAGAAAAATAAAGCTGGAAATAACACTTACAAAAGCAGCATCCTCTTCGTCATCTATGTCTTCAGTGTTATTATCTCCAATAATACAAAATAATACAAAATAATAGAAAATACAACTTTATCGACCACACAATTGTGGACATTCACGAAAACATTTTGAGCACTGCAGCATTATCATTAACACCTTAATCATTTTCATCTTCATCATCCTCTTCGTTATCATCAGCAGCAAAAGCAAAAGCTAAAGAATCTAAATGTTCATCATCATCTTCATCATCATCACCATCATCATGGTTCATGTTTAAATAAAAAGTTTTTTGCTGGGCCAGTGAAATGCTTACTTGCTGGCCTTTCCCAACAATGCAGAAAGAAGACAAATATAAACCATTGAAAAATAATAACATGAGGAATAAATACACAATGAGTAACGACAGCTTGGCTATATACAGCGGGGCAAAAAAATATTTAGTCAGCCACCAATTGTGCAAGTTCTCCCACTTAAACAAATGAGAGAGGCCTGTAATTTTCATCATAGGTACACTTTAACTATGACAGACAAAATTAGATTTTTTTTTCTCCAGAAAATCACATTGTAGGATTTTTAATGAATTTATTTGCAAATTATGGTGGAAAACAAGTATTTGGTCACCTACAAACAAGCAAGATTTCTGGCTCTCACAGACCAGTAACTTCTTCTTTAAGAGGCTCCTCTGTCCTCCACTCGTTACCTGTATTAATGGCACCTGTTTGAACTTGTTATCAGTATAAAAGACACCTGTCCACAACCTCAAACAGTCACACTCCAACCTCCACTATGGCCAAGACCAAAGAGCTGTCAAAGGACATCAGAAACAAAATTGTAGACCTGCACCAGGCTGGGAAGACTGAATCTGCAATAGGTAAGCAGCTTGGTTTGAAGAAATCAACTGCGGGAGCAATTATTAGGAAATGGAAGACATACAAGACCACTGATAATCTCCCTCGATCTGGGGCTCCACGCAACATCTCATCCCGTGGGGTCAAAATGATCACAAGAACGGTGAGCAAAAATCCCAGGACCACACTGGGGGGACCTAGTGAATGACCTGCAGAGAGCTGGGATCAAAGTAACAAAGCCCACCATCAGTAACACACTACGCCGCCAGGGACTCAAATCCTGCAGTGCCAGACGTGTCCCCCTGCTTAAGCCAGTACATGTCCAGGCCCATCTGAAGTTTGCTAGAGAGCATTTGGATGATCCAGAAGACCATTGGGAGAATGTCATATGGTCAGATGAAAGCAAAATATAACTTTTTGGTAAAAACTCAACTCGTCGTGTTTGGAGGACAAAGAATGCTGAGTTGCAGCCAAAGAACACAATACCTACTGTGAAGCATGGGGGGTGGAAACATCATGCTTTGGGGCTGTTTTTCTGCAAAGGGACCAGGACGACTGATCCGTGTAAAGGAAAGAATAAATGGGGCTTTGTATCGTGAGATTTTGAGTGAAAACCTCCTTCCATCAGCAAGGGCATTGAAAATGAAACGTGACTGGGTCTTTCAGTATGACAATGATCCCAAACACAACGCCCGGGCAACGAAGGAGTGGCTTCATAAGAAGCACCGGTCCCACGCACCAGGTCTCCAGTGCGCCTTCACAGCCCAGTGCATCCTGTGCTAGCTTCCCGCACATGCCGGGCTGGAGTGAGCATCCAGTTTGGTTGTGCCAGCTCTGCGCTCTAGACCTTCAGTGCGCCTCCACAGTCCAGTGCGTCCTGTGCCTTCTCTCCGCAATCGCCCTGAGGTGAGTGTCATCAGCCCAGTGCCACCGGTCACACGTATCAGGCCTCCAAGGCGCCTCCACAGTCCAGAACTTCCGGCGACAGTTCCCAGTCCAGAGCTCCCGGCGACAGTTCCCAGTCCAGAGCTTCCGGCGACAGTTCCCAGTCCAGAGCTTCCGGCGACGTTTCACAGTCCGTAACCTCCAACGACGGGCCACAGTCCGGAAACTCCAACGACGGTCCCCAGTCCGGAGCCTCCAGCGACGGTCCGCAGTCCGGAGGTGTTTTTGTATTTCTATGGTGGCCTGATATGGTTCCCAATCAGAGGCAGCTGTTTATCGTTGTCTCTGATTGGGGATCATATTTAGGTAGCCATTTCCTCATTTGTGTTTGTGGGATCTTGATTATGTGTAGTTGCGTGTCAGCAGTATTTTGTATAGCTTCACGTTTTGTTTGTTCATTTTGTTGGTTTGTTCGGTGTTCATTCAATAAAAGAGAATGTAGCATACCACGCTGAGCCTTGGTCCATTCCCTATGACGATCGTGACAAGGGGTTAATGCAGATAGTTAAATATTTAACCAATAGCTTTCCGGACTAACTTTTTACCAGTCTTATGGCTTGGGGGTAGCATCGGTACCAATTGTCATGTGGTAACAGAGAGAACAGTCTATAACTTTGGTGGCTGGAGTCTTTGACAATTTTTTGGGTGTTCCTCTGGCACCGCCTGGTATAGAGGTCCTGGATGGCAATGAGCTAGACAGCATGGAGCTCGGCCCCAGTGATGTACTGGGCCATATGCACTACCATCTGTAGCGCCTTGCAATCGGATGCCAATCAGTTGCCATTCCAAGTGGTGATGCAGTCAGTCAAGATGCTCTCAATGGTGCATCAGTATAACTCTTTGAGGATCTGAGGATCCCTCTTCACGACTGTGTTGGTGTGTGTGGACCATGATACTTTCTTAGTGATGTGGACACTGAGGAACTTGTGGACACTGAGGAAGCTCTTGACCTGCTCCACTACAGCCCCGTTAATGTGGATGGGGGGCGTGCTCAGCCCTCTGTTTCCTGTAGTCAAGCTCTTTTGTTTTTCTGATGTTGAGGGAGATGTTGTTGTCCTGGCACAACACTGCCACTAATACAATGCATCTCTCTGTGCTCCAGCAGTGGAGGCTGCTGAGGGGAGGACAGCTCATAATAATGGCTGGAACGGCGCGAATGGAATTGCAACAAACACATGGAAACCATGTGCTTGATGTTGTTGATATCTTTCCACTTATTCCACTCTAGTCATTACCATGAGCCCGTCCTCCGCAATTAAGGTGCCACCAATCTCCTGAGTGCCCCAGGTATTTCTTTCTGTTTTCTGCACAAACTCCTCCCCCTCTCTCTTCCCCACGTCCAACTCCCTCTATACTTAAGATAATTCATACAACAATAATTAATTGATTATTTGATTAAACATACAAATTGAGAAATTAATCTAAGGTAGGCAGGCTGGAACTGGTAGGAGAAGTGTTCTGTTCTGTACGGCTCCATTACAGCCTCTCTAGTAGGAGAACACTCCAAGTCGTCAGGCCTAGAAGCTATAAAATAATGCCTTAAAATAATACGGTACGTACTACCAAGGCCCTCTGAGAGCACTGCTGCTGTTTGTTCCAGAGTTATTACCCCAAATATGAAATGAACTTTATCCACTGGAGAGGAACGCCTGCCTCACTGTCACCCAAGTCATAGACTGTTTTCTCTGCTACCGCACAGCAAGCGGTACCGGAGCGCCAAGTCTAGGACCAAAAGGCTCCATAACAGCTTCTACCCTAAGCCATAAGACTGCTGAATAATTAATCAAATGGCCACTGGACTATAACATTGACCCCCCCCTCCTCCCCCCAGGGGGATTGTTTGTACACTGCTGCTACTTGCTGTTTATTATCTGTGCATAGTTACTTCACCCCTACCTACATGTACACATTTTCTCAACGAAACTGTATATAACCCCCTGTATATAGCCTCGTTATTGTTGTGTTATTGTTTTACTTTTTAGTTTTTTATTATTATTATATTTAAATATTTTTTACTTGAGTTTATTTGCTAAATATTTGCTTAACTTTTCTTGAACTGCACTGTTGGTCAAGGGCTTGTAAGTAAGCATTTCTCGGTAAGGTCTACACTTTGTTTGATTTGATTTGATCATCACCATCATCATCTTCAGTTTTTTTTTTTACATAAAAAAATATAGAATATTATAACATACAATCTACCTGCAGTAAAGCATTTACATTACAATCAGCCATCTTTCCGTCTCCCATCCAGAGCGATCCACAGGAGCAACCAGGTCCAAGCGCCCCACAGATGTCCCACGAAGTGTAAAAAATGGGGACCTGAATCAGCGACCTATCGGCCACCGGCCTAAATGCCACCAACTGTCCAAGATCCCCCACAGTTCCCTGAGAGCTGCACCTCAACCATCAGAGACCCCCCCTCCCCCACCTCTCCCTCCATTTTATCAACTAGCACATTTGAGTTCAACCATAATATTTGTTATTTTCTGGGGGATGAAATTGAAATTTTTATTGTAACCACCTCTGCATTGCTTCTTTGAAAAAAAGAGATACTTTGAACAAGGTTTCATTTTCAATTAACAAAAAATTAGACAATGCAATCTGCACAAAGGCAAAAAAGGCCATTTTTAAACAATGGATGAGCTTTTCTTAGTAATCTACTTGAGAACCATTTTGGGTTCAAGAAAAACTTTGGTATAAGTGAAGCTTTTAGAGAGAGGTTAAGTGCTTTTATATTTAATTATCTCAACCGACCCAGTTCATATTCTGTGACACCCTGATCTGTTTCACCTGTCTTTGTGATTGTCTCCACCCCCCTCCAGTTGTCACCCATCTTCCCCATTATCCCCTGTGTATTTATACCCGTGTTCTCTGTTTGTCTGTTGCCAGTTCGTCTTGTTTGTCAAGCCAACCAGCATTTTTGTGTCAGCTCCTGCTTTCCCCCAGCCTCTCTTTTCTCATCCTCCTGGTTTTTGACCCTTGCCTGTCCAGACCCTGTGCCCACCTGCCTGACCACTCTGCCTGCCCCTGACCCTGAGCCTGCCTGCCGTCCTGTACCTTTGCCCCACCTCTGGATTACCGACCTCTGCTTGACCTGACTCTGAGCCTGCCTGCCGTCCTGTACCTTTGCCTCTGTTGCTGTAATAAACATTGCTACTTCGACACGGTCTGCATCTGGGTCTTACCTTGATACCTGATCCTATTCATTACAGGTAAATAGACATGCTTTATATTGTCTGGTTTAGCATCCCAGAAAAGGAAGAAAAAAATTGCTCATATGATTTGAAAAATGAATCATCAGGAGTAGGCAGCACCATAAGTGAGAAAACGGATAAATGACTAAGGAGTTACTTAGTGTAATTTTTTCCATAAATAAATAATTTACCTCTCCATGGTTGCAGGATCTTGTCTATTTTTACTAGTTTTCTATTACAATGTGTGGTGAAGAGCTCATTTATATATTTTGTGATATGAATACTAAGTATGTCTACTTCACCATCAGCCCATTTTATAAAGGTTGTGTTTTTTTAAAGATCCAAAACGTACTAGGTACACTTATCATAAATTAGGTTTTAGTTTAAAGAGGCCAGAAAAGAGTCATTGCAGGGATCTAGCTTACAGACTTTATATAAAACTTGAGTCATCAGCATACATGGAAACCTTTGTTTTTCAGCCTTGGATAACTAATCCTCAAATGTTGTTATTTTATCTGATTTTAATATCTAGCATTTCAATGGCCATAACAAATAGATATGGTGACAGTTCAAAATAATCATGGAATTTATATATAAAATCCAGTCTTACTTTATCAAAGTGTAACGGATTTCCTCCTCTTCGTCTGAGGAGGAGTAAGGATCGGACCAAAGCGCAGCGTGGTAAGTGTTCATGATGATTTTTAATTCAAACTCAGAACACTAAACAGAAAATAACAACGTGAATTTACAAAACCGAAACAGTACCGTGGAATTGACTTGCCTAGTTAAATTTAAAAAAGGCCAATTTAGATGATGGTCCGATCGCATTCTGTCTCCTATCAATACTTTAAAAATATTTGATCCAAGAGAGAAAGAGATAAGAAAGTAGTCAAGACAACTAGCATGATCAAGTATACTCCCTGTTTATTTCACTAGGTCTCCAAATATCCACTATTTCTAATGTGTCCATAATATTTGTGATCTCCTTAAGGGCATGGTGATGATAGTATGTAGAGTGATTTCCCCCACCATAATGATTTGATCGCTTGTTGCCTGTAAGTTCAGTAAATTGGTATAAATATTTTCAAAGAAGTATGTATCATCCTGATTTGTAACCTTGTAGATTAATGAGCCAAATCTGTTTTTCATCCACTTTTATATTTAAAAGGATCCACCTTCCTTGCGAATCATTCCTTACTATTTGCACATTCGGATTGACATTTTTGTTAATTAATATCATCATACCTTTTGAGTTCTTTTGTCGATGACAGACAATTGTTTCATCATCCCATTCCTTTTTCCACGCAACTTCATCTAAGGATGAAGAGTGAGCTTCCTGTCAACAGTATATGTATTCCTTGTCTTTTAGCCACATAAAGACCAATTGTCTTTTCTGATAATCTGCTGAGCCATTACAATTATAAATAGCTATACTTGTTTAATCTCTTACCATAACTAGATACTATTCTCAGTCTAAATTGACCATAATGAGTGCATGTAAAGTTAGTGCCATAAGAGCTATTATGACAGTCAAAATAGAGATTTCAAATGTCTGATGTTTAGAATTTTAAAAAACAGATTCTAGCAATACGCACAAAGCAACTGGTGGTTTCATGTTATTTTTGAGCGCTTTTTGTTTTTTTATTCCCTTGCCTGTTTGGCTGTGAGTCAATGCAACAGATGTTAGAACATTGAGTCAGAATATCATGTGTGTAGTAGATCTAGGTAGGTTTAGTGAGAGTGTGTAAGATGTCTGGATAAGAGTAAGACTATAATGTGTGATGCCTAAATAAATAATAACCCAGCCAATTTGCATGGTTGAGTGTCTATGTGTGTAACATAAAGTGAGTATATTCATGATCATTGTAATTCGTATTGTATCACCATCATAGTTGCATCAAAATTACATTAATCATCACTTTCATAGAAAAACACATCCCAGCATTTCCATAGTAACTGACGTTTCACATGATTATGAAAGAGACCTTGCATTACTATAGAGACGGCTTCACTACAGTACAAATGTACCCCGTACAATATGTTGTTACTCCCCAATGCCCCTATTCTGATATCTCCCCCTTTCTTGTTGTAACATAGATAAACATGTAGACAAAGACATACAGAAGATACACAAACAAAAAAACATCTTAAATTATAAAAAAGTTATTGACAATGGAGAGAGAAAGCGAGTGAGAGAAGAGAGAGAGATCAAGTGTGTGTGTGTGCATCCGTATGTGTAAGCGAGCGTGTAATTGAGTGTATGTGTGCGTGTATCAACTTCATTGTGTTCAGATATTTAACAGTCCCCGTAGAATTTTGTACAGCCGTGTTGTTATGGAGCTGTCTCAGAAAAGCTGTCCGTCTATAAAGATTTTGTCCACAGTGAGAAAGGCATGCTTTCCCCTCTCCCTCTGCTGCCTCTGTACAGGATACAGCTCCTCTTCAGTGTTATTACCTCCATGGAAACGAAATAATAGAAAATAAAACTTTATCGACCACACAATTATGGACATTCACAAAAACATTTTGAGCACTGCAGCATTATCAATAACAAGATCATAACCTTCATAATGTTCATCTTCATCATCCTCGTCATTATCATCAGCAGCAAAAGCAGTAGCTAAAGAATCTAAATGTTCATCATCATCATCATCATCACCACCATCATGGTTCATGTTTAAATCAATAGTGTGGGCTGGGCCAGCTAGCAGCTAATGTAACATAGGGGCTGTGCATTACCCGGAGTGGACCAATTTCAAAAGTGCTTTGCCATTGTTTTATTACAGCTCAAGGTCAGCTGAGGAAGATGAAGTAGCCTGTGCTTCCCATCTAGCACGGCCTAATTTATCACTCTCATTCCCCCACTACACCCTCTCTCCCACTGGGGACGCAGGCAGCACCGCAGCACCGCAGCACCGCAGCACCGCAGCACCGCAGCACAGGGTCCTGGAAATTACAGCTGGGGCTGACCTGGGGATGGTTCAACCTGAACGCAGCATGCCACAGGGCCATGCACACAGGCCCATGCCAACAGCAAGATGCTCCCATGGGTGAAGGGGGAAAGAGGGGTGGCTTGTGGGGGAGGGTGACAGGGGTAAGGGAGGAAGAACGTAAATGTGTGTGTGTGTGTGTGTGTGTGTGTGTGTGTGTGTGTGTGTGCGTGTGTGTGTGTCTATATGTTTCTGTGTGTGTCTGTGTGTGTGCACAATATTCAAACGTCGTTTGTGTGAAACAGATGAAGAGAGAGAATATGCAAGAGAGAAAGAGAGAGAAGTGGAGAGAGATAGAGAAAGGGGAAATGTGAGTGGGAGTGTTGTAGAGTTCAGTAACATGGCAGGGCTCCATCACTTTTTTGTTCACCTGCTAAATGGGTGCTTTGATTATTACTCAGAATATGGTCAGGATTATTATTGTCACTACAGCTTTGTGCAAGGTAATTGTTGTAGCCCCAGCAGAGGACATTTCTTGTTGTGACCTACTACTCTCCCTCCTCCCCTTGCCCTATGCCACACACACACACACACACACACACACACACACACACACACACACACACACACACACACACACACACACACACACACACACACACACACACACACACACAATCATCAGACACACACGCAGCAGACTGTACAGCAGTTCTCATTAGCCCAAACCTTAATAGCCCTCAGGGACCAGGCTGAAGTCTGGGCTCTGATGAAACCCAGGAGATCAGAGGGTTTAATTCTGACTGGACTAAAGACGCAGGACACACACACACACACACACACACACACACACACACACACACACACACACACACACACACACACACACACACACACACACACACACACACACACACACACACTTCCATCACACAACCCTTCCCATACACACCTCCCTCACCCCTCCCTTCCTTCCTTCCTTCCTTCCTTGCTCTCAGATCCAGCCTAAGTTGTCTCTCTCCTCTCAGCACCTCAGGCAGTGGCCTTCCTCTTTGTCCTGCGTCTGCAGAGGTTTCTTCTGTGTACACTCACTCTCAGGCAGGCCGGCACTGTGCTCTGACTGTTTGATGGTGCTTGGACTGACTGCAACAGTGAACAGCAATGTGCCTGCCTGCCTAGTTGCCTGGTGCATGGGCTAATACAGATGAAGTGTATCTAGGCCACAGTGCAGTCTCATCAGCCCTGCGTAATTAGAATTCAGAGATATCTTAGACCCAAGGATGCTTTAAAGAGCCTCCTATATATAAATAGAGGAAGAGTATCTAATTAAGAGCTCATTCTTCTCTCAGTCAGATTGTATCTCCTTTCTCATTCTCTCCAATTATGACACCCCTGCCCTTTTCTGTTTCATGTGTGCTGGGATTTCAAGGCTGAGGAAAAGTGTGAGGACACTTTCAAAACACCAAGGAGATGTTGGTGAGCAAGGGCAACATCTGTGTCTGTCTGGGAGAGAGAGAAGAGTGTGTTGGTGGGAGGGGAGAGAGAGAGAAAGAGAAAGAGGGAGGGAGAGAAGGACAGAGAGAGAGAGGGAGGGAGGGTGGTATAGCGTTGGCCGGGGTAGGCCGTCATTGTAAATAAGAATTTGTTCTTAACTGACTTGCCTAGTTAAATAAAGGTTAAAAAATGAAATAATAAAAAAGAAAATGAAAGAGAGGGAGATAAAGTGAATTTTTGTGTGCATTTGTTTGTTGGTGTATGTGTTAGTTTATTTGTTTGTGTATGTGTTAGTTTATTTGTTTGTGTATGTGTTAGTTTATTTGTTTGTGTATGTGTTTGTTTATTTGTTTGTGTATGTGTTTGTTTATTTGTTTGTGTATGTGTTAGTTTATTTGTTGGTGTATGTGTTAGTTTATTTGTTTGTGTATGTGTTTGTTTATTTGTTGGTGTATGTGTTAGTTTATTTGTTGGTGTATGTGTTAGTTTATTTGTTTGTGTATGTGTTTGTTTATTTGTTGGTGTATGTGTTAGTTTATTTGTTGGTGTATGTGTTAGTTTATTTGTTTGTGTATGTGTTTGTTTATTTGTTGGTGTATGTGTTAGTTTATTTGTTGGTGTATGTGTTTGTTTGTTTGTTGGTGTATGTGTTTGTTTATTTGTTGGTGTATGTGTTTGTTTATTTGTTGGTGTATGTGTTTGTTTATTTGTTTGTGTATGTGTTTGTTTATTTGTTTGTGTATGTGTTTGTTTATTTGTTTGTGTATGTGTTTGAGCTACTGCTCGTAATCAGTTTACACGTGCATACGGCGCATCCCCTACACAGACATTCACACACAGAGACATACACACGAACACTCACACGCACACACACGTGCACACACCTTAATTACCTGGCCTCCTGAGCCCTGTGCCGATAGTCTGTCAGCAGATTCACCTCATAATCCCCCAACCCCGCCCTGAAACAACAGCTGCACTGTCCTATGCAGACGCTATAACACCACCACCACCAGATATACAGATAGTAGCAAAACCACCTAGCTGTACAGACACTATACATTAACACCACCAACTATACCACCAGATATACAGATAGTAGCACCTATCTATACAGATGCTATAACACCACCACCAACTATACAGATAGTAGCATCATCACCTAGCTATATATGCACTATAACACTAACAACACCAACTATACAGATAGTAATGTCATCACCTAGCTATACAGACACTATAACATTAACACCACCAACTATACAGATACTAACATCACCACCTAGGTATACAGATAGTAACACCACCACCAACTATACAGATAGTAGCATCATCACCTAGCTATATATGCACTATAACACTAACAACACCAACTATACAGATAGTAATGTCATCACCTAGCTATACAGACACTATAACACTAACAACACCAACTATACAGATAGTAACATCACCACCTAGCTATACATGCACTATAACACTAACACCACCAACTATACAGATAGTAACATCACCACCTAGCTATACAGACACTAGAACATTAACACCACCAACTATACAGATAGTAACATCCCCACCTAGCTATACAGACACTATAATATTAACACCACCAACTATACAGATAGAAACGTTACCATCTAGCTATACAGACACTATAACATTAACACCACCAACTATACAGATAGAAACATTACCACCGAGCTATACAGACACTAGAACATTAACACCACCACCTACTAGATACTAAGCAACACACCACCTCAACACCTCGATACAAAATTACTCCACAAAATGCCTCAACATCAATACAACACCATTGAACAAGACAACCAACCACCTGAACACAAAACAACAACAATGTATACCAACTAAATACAACACACCTTTGATACAATACCACCTCAACACAAAATAACTAATACTTCAAAACTTCAAAGTTCAGAACAACCATCACCATCACACAGTTCAACATCATGACAGACGCACTATAACTAAAACATCATTTCCTGGCTGCAATCATAGCTCACAACATTGTTACCTACAAAATACTATCATTACAAGATCTCCTCAAAGTCCTTCAATGAACTAGAACTGAACCACTATCACTGCATCATCATCATCATCATCATCATCATCATTCAGTCAAGGGCAGAGAGGAGGGTGGCCATCTTGAATTATAGTGTCCTTTGTTCAAGCCTCATTGTATCCCCTGCTGCCCTGACAGGCTTTGGCAGAGGTAGACCGCTAGTGTTGCAGTGCTAAAAACAAAGTCTAATGACACAACGTAATATGATCCCTTGATTTAGAACAAAGGGTCTGGCAATGGCAGTACTGGTACTATTAATTCAGTTTAAGAACAGAAAGTGACGTTTACCTCAGTTTGAATCTCCAGGCTGTATAGAGGCTCAACTCCATGGTTGTGTCCCAAACGGTACGATATTCCCTTTAAAGTGCTCTACTTTTTACCGGGTTAATTTGATAATGAATAGTGTTATTGTTGAACAGATTGAGGAGACTAAATTACTTGGTGTTACCTTAGATTGTAAACTGTCATGGTCAAAACACATACAGTTGAAGTCGGAAGTTTACATACACTTAGGTTGGAGTCATTAAAACTAGTTTTTCAACCACACGACAAATCTCTTGTTAACAAACTCGTTTTGGCAAGTCGGTTAGAACATCTACTTTGTGCATGGCACAAGTAATTTTTCAACAATTGTTTACAGATTATTTCACTGTATCACAATTCCAGTGGGTCAGAAGTTTACATACACTAAGTTGACTGTGTCTTTATTAAACAGCTTGGAAAACTCCAGAAAATGATGTCATGGCTTTAGAAGCTTCTGATAATTGACATCATTTGAGTAAACTGGAGGTGTACCTGTGGGTGTATTTCAAGGCCTACCTTCAAACACAGTACCTCTTTGCTTGACATCATGGGAAAATCAAAAGAAATCAGCCAAGACCTAAGAAAAAAATATAGACCTCTACAAGTCTGGTTCATTCTTGGGAACAATTTCCAAACCCCTGAAGGTACCACGTTCATCTGTACAAACAATAGTATAAACACCATGATATAAACACCGCTCAGGAAGGAGACGCGTTCTGTCTCCTAGAGATGAACGTACTTTGGTGCGAAAAGTGCAAATCAATCTCAGAACAACAGCAAAGGACCTTGTGAAGATGCTGGAGGAAACGGGTACAAAAGTATCTATATCCACAGTAAAACGAGTCCTATATTGATATAACCTGAAAGGCTGCTCAGCAATGATGAAGCCACCGCTCCAAAACCGCCTAAAAAACCCAGACTACGGTTTGCAACTGCACATGGGGACAAAGATGGTACTTTTTGGAGAAATGTCCTCTGGTCTGATGAAACAAAAATAGAACTGTTTGGCGAAAATGACCGTTGTTATGTTTGGAGGAAAAAGGGGGAGGCTTGCAAGCCGAAGAACACCATCCCAACCGTGAAGCACGGGGGTGGCAGCATCATGTTGTGGGGTGCTTTGCTGCAGAAGGGACTGGTGCCCTTCACAAAATAGATGGCATCATGAGGAAGGAAAATGATGTGGATATATTGAGGCAAAATCTCAAGACATCAGTCAGGAAGTTAAAGCTTGGGCGCAAATGGGTCTTCCAAATGGACAATGACCCCAAGCATACTTCTAAAGTTGTGGCAAAATGGCTTAAGGACAACAAAGTCAATGTATTGGAGTGGCCATCACAAAGCCCTGAACTCAATCCTATAGAACATTTGTAGGCAGAACTGAAAAAGTGTGTACGAGCAAGGAGGCCTACAAACCTGACTCAGTTACACCAGCTCTGTCAGGAGGAATGGGCCAAAATTCACCCAATTTATTGTGGGAAGCTTGTGGAAGGCTACCCGAAACATTTGACCCTTTCCCTATTTGACCTAGATATTTTGTGTGTATGTATTGATATGTAGGCTATGTGTGCCTTTTTTAAATTGATGTAGTTCTGTCCTTGAGCTTGTCTATTAATGTTCTGTATTATGTTTCATGTTTTGTGTGGACCACAGGAAGAGTAGCTGCTGCTTTCGCAACAGCTAATGGGGATCCTAATAAAATACCAAATACCACTACCACAGCTATACAAGGTCAAGCTGGCAAAGTGACAATGACAATGTTCCATTTCATGGTTGCTGGATTCATTGTCATGTACTGACGTGTGTTTGCGTTCCAAAGTGCTCTGAGTTTTTGACCCTGTTGAGGCATCTTGGAGGGAGTCAGGGAGATAGCCTGCTTGGCCTTTCCCACGAGAAAAATGGCCCCTCTCATTTGGGCCGGAGCCAGCCATCAAACACTTCTCAGCTGTTGCATCAATCCCTGAGAAGAAGGAATGAGGGTTGTGTGACAAAGCAGTGGCTACTGGCGATGATGTCATCAATAGAACAATGAGGACACAGTTTGGACTGAACCACTCGGCGGAGAACAGTGAAACCACAACGTCCTGAAATAGTAGCACACGACCTGTCCCACCCCACTCCGCACTCGGCACCCCTTCTCACACCTCTCTCTTCCCCCTCCTCTGTTATTCTGTGCTGTGATCCAAACTGTGGCTGCATTGAGCCGTATTGTGTTTGTATGTGTTGGAGACTTCTGAATGTGAGAGAGGCACAGTCGGAAAATAACAGGTTGAAGGAAGAGAAGGACAAACAAAACCAATTTCAATTTCAAAGCGGTAGTGTCAGCCATTCTCTTTCTGTCCGGAAGGGAAGGCGGGCGAAGCGGTAGTGTCAGACATTCTCTCTCTGTCCGGAAGGGAAGGCGAGCGAAGCGGTAGTGTCAGACATTCTCTCTCTGTCCGGAAGGGAAGGGGAGCGAAGCGGTAGTGTCAGACATTCTGTCTCTGTCCGGAAGGGAAGGCGAGCAACGTGGTAGTATCAGACATTCTCTCTGTCCGGAAGGGAAGGCGAGAGAAGCGGTAGTATCAGACATTCTCTCTCTGTCCAGAAGGGAAGGCGAGCGAAGCGGTAGTGTCAGACATTCTCTCTCTGTCCGGAAGGGAAGGCGAGAGAAGCGGTAGTATCAGACATTCTCTCTCTGTCCGGAAGGGAAGGCGAGCGAAGCGGTAGTATCAGACATTCTCTCTCTGTCCGGAAGGGAAGGTGAGCGATGTGGTAGTATCAGACATTCTCTCTCTGTCCGGAAGGGAACGCGAGCGATGTGGTAGTATCAGACATTCTCTCTCTGTCCGGAAGGGAAGGCGAGCGAAGCGGTAGTGTTAGACATTCTCTCTCTGTCCAGAAGGGAAGGTGAGCGAAGCGGTAGTGTCAGACATTCTCTCTGTCCAGAAGGGAAGGCGAGCGATGTGGTAGTATCAGACATTCTCTCTCTGTCCAGAAGGGAAGGTGAGCGATGTGGTAGTATCAGACATTCTCTCTCTGTCCAGAAGGGAAGGTGAGCGAAGCGGTAGTGTCAGACATTCTCTCTGTCCGGAAGGGAAGGCGAGCGATGTGGTAGTATCAGACATTCTCTCTGTCCGGAAGGGAAGGCGAGCGATGTGGTAGTATCAGACATTCTCTCTCTGTCCGGAAGGGAAGGCGAGCGATGTGGTAGTATCAGACATTCTCTCTCTGTCCGGAAGGGAAGGTGAGCGAAGCGGTAGTGTCAGACATTCTCTCTCTGTCCGGAAGGGAAGGTGAGCGAAGCGGTAGTGTCAGACATTCTCTCTGTCCGGAAGGGAAGGCGAGCGACGTGGTAGTATCAGACATTCTCTCTGTCCGGAAGGGAAGGCGAGCGATGTGGTAGTGTCAGACATTCTCTCTCTGTCCGGAAGGGAAGGTGAGCGAAGCGGTAGTGTCAGACATTCTCTCTCTGCCCGGAAGGGAAGGCGAGCGAAGCGGTGTAGTGGTGGTATAATGACACCATGAGGGTGAGAGGGTCAGTGCTGTATTCAGTGAAGCTGTAATTGACACATGTCCCTCAGATCAAGAACAACTTCGGTCACTTCTCTACCACCAGAATGAACTACATCCACACCCGCCAAAACAGCAGAGAGAGCCCAATGCTGTTATTCACCTCACCGAGTTTATTCACAGCTGGTGTTCACACCCTGCCCAAACAGTGGAAAACAAACAGGGGGATGAAGAGGACTAGCAGAGAAGGTCTGTGTGGACTTTAATGAGGGTTCAGAGAAGCTCTGGGTGTCAGTCAGAAGGGCTCCTTTTGTGCCACTAATAGTCGGTGTGGTAACAGGGAGCTGGGAGCAGGCGGAGGCATACCCTCTGACTTTTCATCCCCCAGCTGCGTAATTTATGCAGCATCTTGCAGTGCTTCTGAGCTGAATAGCAGGCGCGGATGGAACTTGAATTGAAGGGAGTTCGAGAAGTTTGAAGTCACAGCATTCTTTTCTGTTCTGTTCTGAGGCAGGGAAGGGCTCTGTGTGTGTGTGTGTGTGTGTGTGTGTGTGTGTGTGTGTGTGTGTGTGTGTGTGTGTGTGTGTGTGTGTGTGTGTGTGTGTGTGTACGTGCGTATGTGTGTGTACCGAGGCATCTCTACAGTAAATACAGACAGCGATACCAATTCCAGGATGGTGTGACGTGTCTATGTGCTGATTTCTCTCTGTGCTCCTCTCTAATTCCTCTGGGGAGTCATGGCGCCCCTCACATCTCTCACCTTGGCTTTCATAGGCTCAACCTGACACCCAAGGAGATTCCCCTTCCCACCCCTCCCTATCTCCCTCTCTCCTCTTTTGCCATTCTCCCCCACTCCCCCACTCCCTACCATCCTTCCTCTCCCCTCCCCCCCCCTCTCCCTCCATCCCCTTCGCCCTACTTGCTCCCTCCCTCCTACCACACAATCCCTCTCTCAATTCCTCTCCCCTCCCTCCATCCGTCCCGCTTCCCATCCCGGTGAGTAACAGATATAAGGCATCTACTTCTGTTCTGAACACGGTTTCATTTCTGGCTTCCTGTCTTTTTTTCTCCTACAGAAGCAATGTGAGAAAAGATGCTTGCTCCAGGGCTACAGTGGCAGAACCCCTGTTTGAAATGCTGTCTGCCTTATGAACTGTCAAGACACAGAGCAGGAATCAGATGGGAATGCCTAGGTGAGGAGGGATGGAGGGAGGGAGGGAAGGAGGGATGAGAAAAAAACTAAGCAGCATGCTTCCAAGCGAGTCAGCATGGAGATACACTAATTACCCAGGCCATAATTAGAGCTACGTCTGACAAACAGAAACAGGCTTTCATCCCTCCCCCATCCCTCCCTCCCCTCCACTTTGGGTGAGTCCGCACTCATCCATGGTCCATATTCCTCTCCTCTCCTCTCCTCTCCTCTCCTCTCCTCTCCTCTCCTCTCCTCTCCTCTCCTCTCGTTTCTTCCTGCCTGTTGGCTCTTCCCTTTTCAGGAGAAATCCCCATCCTCCGTCTCGTTCTTATTCTCTTCTTATTGCCTGTCGATATGAACACGATGCCCTGTCAATTTTCAGGAGAAATCCCTATCCGACATCATTTTGGGTGACTCCTCACTCATCCCCCCTCTTCCTCTTATCCCTCCTCTTCTCTTCTCCTCTTCTTCTCCCCATCTGTCGAACATGAACGTAGGGCTTTTAACTTTTCAGCAGAAAATCAATGCTCTACTTTGGTCTGACTGGGAGTAAACTCAGAGGAGGATGTAAAAGAAGAAAAGTAGGGCAGATGTATTCTCCTTCTCCAATTTCCAATGATATTTCTCTAGCTGTGATTCCTTTTACGATGAGAGTGGTCATGATTTAATCTCCTCTAATAATGCCAATGATAACTATATCATGGACAGCATTTCCGGAGGACAGTATTGTAACCAAAGGTTATTTCACTCTCAGTCTTGGTTTGGCATTATCATCAATCATGTTGGTGCTCATAAACACTGTTTGTTTAAATCCGAGGTGATATATTTGTTGGAAATTTGATTCTGGCATGGAGTCATTCATTAAACCTCTTAAGGATCCGCCCCTTTTTTTCATTTTTCGCCTAAAATGACATACCCAAATCTAACTGCCTGTAGCTCAGGCCCTGAAGCAAGGATATGCATATTCTTGGTACCATTTGAAATATAACACTTTGAAGTTTGTGGAGATGTGAAAGCAATGTAGGAGAATATAACACAATACAAAGAAGAAAAAAAACTTTATTTTGTATGTTTTTTGGTACCATCACCTTTGAAATGCAAGATCACTTTTGGCCACTAGATGGCAGCAGTGTATGTGCACTCTTTTCAAACAATAGCATGGTATTCTTTCACTGTAATAGCTACTGTAAATTGGACAGTGCAGTTAGATTAACAAGAATTTAAACGTTCTGCCAATATCAGACATGTCTATGTCCTGGGAAATGTTCTTGTTACTTACAACCTCATGCTAATTGCATTAGCCTATGTTAGCTCAACTGTCCCGTGGAAGGGACACCAATCAGTTAAGTCCTCCTCTCATTTACACTGCACACATGACACAAGGCAGATACCAGGTTCATGGTCGGGCCCCTGTGTTTGAATACATGAGCACAGAGATAAAGGTTTCTTCTATTATATTTCTGAAGAATAATAAATGGAATTCGGTTTGGTGTGTGTGACAGGTGAGGGGGGAGTATGTGTGTGTGTAGTGTTTGGGGAGGAGGAGGGGGGGGGCAGTGGATGAAGTCAATGGCACTTCAGATGAAAGGAAGAAAGCTATGGAGGGGAGATGACTAAGAGATTGCATTTGACTGCAAGAAAATGACAATCAAGTTTGATATAAAGCTGTAGGAATAAAAATATATCATAGGAAAAGATAAGTAGGGTACGCATACATATGTTGCTCATTACACAAGTCACATGTAGAGCACTGCACCACTAAACAAACAAACTTGTCATATCATATGCAGAGATGTTAAGGCGAATTACAAGAGTCTGTGTATGTGTGTGGGTGTTTGGGTCTGATGCACTGAGGACAGCTTTGTTGTTCTCTACCCTTTCTCCTCCTCCCCTCCTCATACCCCCTACTCATACCCCTCCTCCCCTACCTCCTTGTATCAGCAGATCTCCCGCCCAGGGCCGCTTTGGGCCGTTGGGAGACAGAGGAGAGGAGGGGGAGTAGCGTCTGGTCGCATGCGTGAATCATGGCCTGTGTGCGAGCGGGCCAATGTGTGCTCTGCATACATGATCTCATGTGTGTGTGTGTGTGTGTGTGATGGAAAGAGAAGTGAGTCACGGACAGTCACAACACAGCGCATCCTCCACCAACCAGTCAGTCAGATGATTGGAGCAGATAGTGGACGGTGGGCAGTACTAAGGGAGAGACAGAAACAGCCAGGCCAGCCCTATTTATTGAATTGAGCTTAAACAGAAAATACTGAGTCAGAGTTGGCAGGCAGGGCCCTACTGTTTGTTAGTTAATGTTTATGTTTGGAGAAGAGGACATAGATGACTATCATAGAGGGAGTTTATGTTGCTCCTTCCTGAGAGAGTGCTGATGGATGGAGTGATGGGGGGCTGACTGGCTGGTTGGCTGGCTTGCAGGCTGAGGGAGGCTCTGGCTGTGAGGCTGGTCATGTGAGGTCTCACACAGCACATCACTGCCTTCGTGTGGTTATGTTTAGAACTGCATCTGAAATATGATGCAGTTGCCCATATATACAGTAGATGGCGATAGTGCACTACTACTTATTAGTTCTTGGCAGCAGTTAGCAGTAGGGGAGTTGATCAAAGTTCCTTTTATCAATAAATGTTATACATTTTCAGAATTTTAATTCAAATGGACACATTTGTCAATTATAGTCTAACACTCATTTTTTAAAACAAACTTTGCCCAATATTGGGACCACAGGTCCATCTTTGACAAATTTATGAAGGCTGTCATTTTAGTCAAGCAGCATGACTTTATGCAACACATCTCCTTTGCATAGTGTTGATCAGGCTGTTGATTGTGGCCTGTGGAATGTTGCCTCACTCCTCTTCAATGGCTGTGCAAAGTTGCTGGATATTGGCAGGAACTGAAAGCGCTATCGTGCACGTTGATCCCAAACATGCTCAACGGGTGTCTGGTTAGGGAAATGGGAAATGTTCAGCTTCCAGGAATTGTGTGCCGATCCTTGCGACATGGGGCCGTGCATTATCATGCTGAAACATGAGGTGATGGTGGCAGATGAATGGCACAACAATGGCCTCAGGATCTCGTAATGGTATCTCAATTCAAATTGCCATTGAATAAAATGTAATTGTGTTTGTTGTCCGTAGGTTATGCCTGCCCATACCGTAACCCCAACACCACCATGGGGCACTCTGCTCACAACATTGACATCAGCAAAATGCTCGCCCACACAACGCCATAAATGCTGTCTGCCATCTACTCGGTACACTTGAAACTGGGATTCATCCATGAAGAGCACACTTCTCCAGCGTGCCAGTGGCGATCGAAGGTGAGCATTTGCCTACTGAAGTCAGTTACGACACTGAACTGCAGTCAGGTCAAGACCCTGGTGAGGATGATGAGCATGCAGATGAGCTTCCCTGAGTTTCTGACAGTTTGTGCAGAAATTCTTCGGCTGTGCAAACCCACAGTTTAATCTGCTGTCCGAGTGGTTTCAGATGGTCCCATAGGTGAAGAAGCCGGATGTGGAGGTCCTGTGCTGGCATGGTTACACGTGGTCTGCGGTTGTGAGGCCGGGGGACGTACTGCCAAATTCGCACTGCAAAAATGACGATGGAGGCTTATGGTAGAGAAATTAACATTAAATAATCTGGCAACAGCTCTGGTGGACAATTACCGCAGTCAGCATGCCAATTGCACAGTCCCTCAAAACATCTGTGGCACCGTGTTGTGTGACAAAACTGCACATTTATTACCTTTTATTGTCCCCAGCACAAGGTTCACCTGTGTAATGATTATGCTGTTTGAGCAGCTTCTTGATATTCCACAACTGTCATGTGAATGGATTGTCTTGGCAAAGGAGCAATGCTCACTAACAGGGATGTAAACACATTTTTGCACAATATTTGCGAGAAATAAGCTTTTTGTACGTATGGAACATTTCTGGGATCTTTTGTTTCAATTTATGAAACATGGTAGCAACATTTTACATGTTGCATTTATATTTTTGTTCAGTATAGTTACTGCTTCACTTCGTGTTTAAAGGAGAGGTAACTGTTATTGAGCTGTCTGGGTATTGAACTGTACAGATCCGTTGTATCATTCAAATGACTCAGCTTGATGTATATTTATGTACTTGATAGAAACAAACACCTTTGAATCACGGATTGTTTGAAACTGCCAGACATATTTTCACCCCTTATTGTGTTTGAACCAACCAGCGTTCCTTTTTATATTTGTCTTCTATACTGCTCTCTCTCTCTCTCCTAATGTGAGAAAACGATCAAGTTATTGTCAACAGCTCCTTTGCTAAAATAAACACCCCACCAGTAACCCATAGCAACAGTGTTTCACAAGCTGAGACAAGCATTTGAAACAGATGGACCAGAGGACAAGCACATCACAAAAAAATAAATCTGATTATCCACACATCACCACACATTCAAAAGGACACAGTCTTTGTATATTCACCACATTGTTCTACATCAACAACAACATTGTTCAACAACAACATTGTTCAACAACAACATTGTTCTACATCAACAACAACATTGTTCTACATCAACAACAACATTGATCTACACCAAAAACAGCTTCACCTGATATTTTTGTGTGAATGTTTTATCCTTATTTAATTAAATTTTATTACCGAAAAAGCCAGTATGGATCTGAAGATGGTAGGTAATTCTAGCTAATTGTTTCATTTTGGCATCAGCCATCATTACCTGAGTGTTCAGATAGTGTCAGGTTAATGTCTTCCTGTCAGTCTGTCCAGTGGTGGGGAGTGCATGTGCCTCCTTCACACACCAGGCCTAGGTCTGCAGTGAGTCGCCCTGCCCAGCAATCTGTCACCACCAGCTGGGCTCATTACCCCGGCCCTTCTCCTGTCCCCTGGTAGGACAGACAGAGCTGCCATTCTGCTGTCCGTCCATCAGCCAACACAGACAGATGTTCATTAGAGCCTCATTTCCCCTCCCAATCTATTGGAAAATCTAACATCTATTATCATAGATGGGCCCTGTCTATTTAGCCACTCTGCTGTTTCTTCCCATGTCCCCCCTGACATTGTCACTGTGCTCACTCTGTATAAGTCCCACTAGCTGAGGGGTAATTAGGGACCCCAGGTTGAATACAGAAGACACATAAGTTTATATTTTCAGCTTTGATCACTTGTTGCTTCACCATAGATATACAATACACAGAATTAGGATTTTAAAGTGGACACAACACAATATTTCCGTGAGAGTTAAAAGGGAAAACATTTTCTGCGAGGTTTGGGGCTCATTGGATACCAATGGTATGGGAACATCTCCTGATCTGATACATGGTCAGGGACAGTGATTTGGCGGGGAAGATGGGAGTGGAGATGGGGTGGGAGTAGGTGGGAAGGGGTAGAGGAGCCCCTCCTTGGCCCGTTATCAACCGGCTCGGTCCTCAGCCCAGGCCTAGCCCATGTCACTCAGCAATAGGATCCAGTTGACCAAAGGGACGTGGAGGTTGGCTCTTCTCTTCCCAGAGAGAGGGGCCTTGTTCCTGCCTGCTTGTGATGAGACACAGGCTGCTGACAGAGTAGAGGACTCTCCAGTCCCTCTCCGCTAGAGGAAGATGCTACTCTGTGACATTGAGACTGTGGACTAGCTGCACTTTCCGATCCCTCCCCACTCAACTCTCCAATCCCCTATTCATATTCACAGGCTACCTCATAACAGAACGTGTCACTCAAGGGGGAAATAGCTCTGTTTGTGTGTGTGGGGGGGGGGGGGGGGGCATTCACTACACAGGGGGCAATACAGCTATGAGTACTGATTGGGCTTACTGTGCAGCCCTTCCCTAGGTAGATAAAAGCCTAGTGGTCTGTCTAAGAGTGGGTATATTAACGCTGTCAGTAGCATTGTGCTAAGGAATGCTTTGTGTCTGCTACTATATGGAGTAGGACCCCTCAGAGCAGGGTTTCCCAAACTTGGTCCTGGATCCCCTGCTGGGTGCATGTTTAGTTTGTTGCCCTGGCACTACACAGCTGATTCAAGTAACCAACTCATCATCAAGCTTGAATTATTTCAAACAGCTGTGTAGTGCCAGGGGGAAAAAACTAAACTGCACCCAGGAGCGGCTTAGAGGATGTTATAATGTTTAATGGTCAGTTATAGAGGAGCAGAAGGAGGAGGAGGAGGAGGATGAAGAGGAGGAGGATGAGGAGGAGAAGGAAGTGAAGAGCAGGAGGATGAGGAGAAGGAGGAGGAGGATGAGGAGGAGGAGGATGATGAGGAGAAGGAAGTGGAAGAGCAGGAGGATGAGGAGGATGCAGAGCATGAGGCGGAGAAGGAGGAGGAAGAGGAGGAGGAGGAAGTGGAAGAGAGATAGGAGGAGGAAGAGGAAAAGGATGAGGATGAGGAGGAGGATGAAGAGCCTCTCCCAGCCTCCCCTGGTCTCCCTCAGCCTCTCCCAGCACTCCCCAGGCTCTCCCAGCATCCCACAGCCCTCTTCCAGCCTACCCTGGCCTCCCCCAGTGTCCCCCCCCAGTGTCCCCCAGCCTCCCCTAGTTTTCCCCAGTTTCCCCCAGCCTCTCTCAACCTCCGCCAGCCTCTCCCAGCATCACCCAGCCCCCTCTGGCCTTTCCCAGCATTCACCAGCCTCATCTGGCCTTCCCCAGCCTCTCCCAGCCTCTCACAGTCTCCCCTGGCCTTGCCCAGCATCCCCGCTTTTTTCTAAGAGTGTAGCGTATACACACATCTACACACGTGTACATGCACACTCACTCATGCAAGCACACACACACACACACACACACACACACACACACACACACACACACACACACACACACACACACACACACACACACACACACACACACACACACACACACTCTGTCTGGGGAAGTCCAGTCTATTATATGATTAATAGGGCGGAGCAGCTACCCTCCTGTACCTCATGCTATCTCTCTAAATAAGCAGCCAGTCAGCTAACATGACATACAGAAGAAAAGCTTCGTAGCTCACTGGCATACAGTACAGAATGGGTATGATAGAGCTTAGCTTGCAATGAACCTCTAAGCTAGCGGAAAATAGAGGGAGGATTGAACTGTAAACTCAATTTTTCTTTTACCGTTATCGTACCAGCTTTGTTGACTGAGATAACATTGGCTGCCGAGGAGAGAGGACAGAGAAGAGGGGAGGGGAGGAGACGATACGGGAGGAGACGAGAGGAGACAAGAGGAGATGAAACGAGAGGAGACGAGAGAAGACAAGAGGAGAGGAGACGAGACAAGAGGCGAGAAGACAAGAGGATTGGAGACAAGAGGAGAGGAGATGAGAAGAGAGGAGACAAGAGGAGACAAGAGGAGACGAGAGGAGACGAAAGGAGAAGAGTTGTGGCCATGGTAGTCTGAGCACACTAGTTTCTGACTGTGTGTCCTGAGGTACAACAGAAAATAGAGAGCAGCACAGTACAATTTTGAGGTTGATTCTCAGGCCTAACATAGCAGATAATGTGTATGTATGGGTTTGTGTGTGGGTGTGTTGGGGGGGGGGGTCAATTGGGGGGGAGGTCAATGTCCTGGGCAGTGGCAGTGCACCTAACACCATGGTCGGCCTTGATGAGACTGAAAAGCCTGATAGAACTGATATTTTCACAGAGAGCTGTAAGGATTTCAGAAACCTTTTTAAAAAACATAGTAAAACTAAAATTGACCAGTGGTGAGCTAATAAAAATGTGCACAAATGCAAAGCGAGAAATTATTTGAGATCAATGTGCCACATAATTTTAACATCAGAGCTCACTTCAACACTCTGAATATTTTTTAGTTGGCACTTCTTGGTTACATGCCCTTGGACTCCCATTCCATTTGTCCATGTTATTATTTTATTGGCTGTGGGGAAAAACATTTAGCTGGCCTGCTGTCAGTCCAACCATTCATAGGAGACTGACATGGTTTTGAACCTGTTTGGTTAACTTAACCCCATTAGCTGGCACTGATCAACATGGTTTGGAGACCTTGGATCTGAGGAGAAATGGAGAGAAGATTGGAAGGATGAGAGGATGGGAAGAGAGGAGGTATGAAGGAGTGAAGAGAGGAGGGGGGAAAAGGAGGGATGAGAGGAGGGAAGAAGAGGGAAGAAAGGAGGGGAGTGAGGAAGGAAGAGAGTTAAGAGAGGTGGGAAGAGATGAGGGAAGAGGGGAGGGGAGGGGAAGAGAGAAAGGGAAGAGAGGAGGGAAGGAAGGGGGAGGGGAAGAGAGAAAGGGAAGAGAGGAGGGAAGAGAGAGGGAACAGGAAGGAAGAGGAGGGAAGAGATGAGGGAAGAGACGAGGGAAGAGGAGGTTAGAACAGAACAAGTCTCTATAGGCTTGTTATTAAGATAACAGCACACTTCAGCACACTATCAGGCATATCACTGGACTGTCATCGGGGCTGGACGGCCAAGGCTGGGGGAGTGGACTGCGGACCCTGAAACAAAGCTTTTGGCCCGAGCTGCAGTAATGTCCACTTGGCCTCCTCGTCTGACCACATCTCACTGAAACGGTCCACATACCTAACACCAAACACTGGGCTGCCTGACTCATACCGCAGCCTCTTAACATAATCATATCAATCAAGGAGCTCTGTGCTTTTCATTACTCTACCCGCACTCAGTACATCCACAGTACTGAGCATTGACAGACACAACATATGACAAGTTGAAGCACAAGTAATCATTCATAAAGTACACCTCACATAGTTGAGAAGGAATGGAAGTGAATGAATGATGTGTTACTAAATTTACTGTGATAAATAACTGCATGGAAAGTGGAATTCAATTGGATTTAATTGAGCTGGCATATTCTTCATGCAATTGGCATATGCCCCATTGCAAGGCTTCCCTGTCCCTGTCCCCCTTTCCTGTCCCTGTTTATCCCTGTCCCCCTTCCCTGTCCCTGTCCCCCTTTCCTCCCTCCCTGTTTATCCCTGTCCCCCTTCCCTGTCCATGTCCCTGTCCCCCTTACCTGTCCCTGTCCCCCTTTCCTCCCTCCCTTTTTATCCCTGTCCCCCTTCCCTGTCCATGTCCCTGTCCCCCTTACCTGTCCCTGTCCCCCTTTCCTCCCTCCCTGTTTATCCCTGTCCATGTCCCTGTCCCCCTTACCTGTCCCTGTCCCCCTTTCCTCCCTCCCTTTTTATCCCTGTCCCCCTTCCCTGTCCATGTCCCTGTCCCCCTTACCTGTCCCTGTCCCCCTTTCCTCCCTCCCTGTTTATCCCTGTCCCCCTTCCCTGTCCATGTCCCTGTCCCCCTTACCTGTCCCTGTCCCCCTTTCCTCCCTCCCTGTTTATCCCTGTCCCCCTTCCCTGTCCATGTTCCTGTCCCCCTTCCCTGTCCATGTCCCTGTCCCACTTTCCTTTCCCTGTCAGTGGGGCAGCATAGAGCCCTCAGACGGAGGTTCATCCCACATGGAAAAATTATTAGCTGTGGAGGGGAACGCCGCTGCCTCCATAAATTCCGCCACAGCAGCGCTTGAGAGAAAGCTCTGACAACTGGTATCTCACTGGCCGTTCCCTTTCTCCAAACGGAGGGGCATAAATCAGGCCTGCTCCCTAGCGCTGCGGATGGCTGACTGGCTGGCGGGATGGGATGGCTGACTGGCTGGCGGGATGGGATGGCTGGCTGGCTGGGTCCAGGGATGCAGAGTTACAATCCACTCACCCCGATCTGGCTGATCTGGAGCTGGGAGATTCTACTGTGTTGTTGAGGGAACACCCATAGAGAGTTGATCTAATTTATCCTGATTCCACCAACAAAGAGAGAATAGTATAATTTTCTAAATGAACAGTTGTAGCATATGGTAGCACCCAGAAATAATTACAACTAGATGATGCATGTCACACATACTCTTGCAGAAAAACGTCTTCATATTATTTCTTCTTAAACAAATCAAAGAAGCTTTATTGCACAAATCATAGAAGAGCAGCGCTACTGTATATGTGACATATGGTACCAGAGCCAAGTATGATAATAGACAATATGACAGGAGAGGAGAGGGAAGGCTGGCTAGCTGCAGTCATTCTACCATCCTCTACGCCAAACCCATTTGACCCCAAGGAACGGAAAAGCAACATGAGTCCAGAATTTATAGGCCCTGGGTCTGCTAGTTAGACAAGCAGGCTGTCCCTGAGATGCAGTAAATAAGCATTAGCCTAGCGCTACGGTATGAGGCCAGCGGCTGGAACAGTAGTCATGGTGAAATGGGAACCATGCCGTCTCTAGGCCCCAGACGACCAGACAAGAAGCTCTGAGGCAGTCGGAGACAGACAGCCCTAGTCTACAGCCAGCTGACGAGGACCGTGGACGTAGAACAGGACTGTATGTAACTGTATGTTATGTCTCCATGTGGTTTTGATATCTGTGTCCCATATGGCACCCTATTTGTCCAAGGCCCAAAAAGGAAGCAAACTTCAGATATTGGGAAGCGAACTATAGCAAATATTGCAAACTACAGCATGGGTTTAAGGGGGTTGGAGGTGAGGCGAATTTGTTCCGTTTTGATAGGTTTGGATAGTCAATAGACCATTCAGGGCAATTAAGGTGTCAAATCAAATCAAATTATATTTGTGACATGCGCCGAATACATGTAGACTTTAAAGAGAAATGCTTATGGGACTGGGCTCAGAAAGATCTCGAGATCAGTTCATTACCAGGGAGCTAGCTACCTAAAGAATGCCTTCACATTCAACCACTCATTGAAGTGGTCTGTGGTCTAAGTCCGGACCTTATTAGCTGATATAAATCTATACCTCAGATTCCATTTGACTGACTCTGAAATGTCCCCGACTTAATCAAATGCATGTACAGCCTAGTATTACCCCCTTCTCTAACTACGGAATCAATTTGGCTGTCAAACCAAAAATAGTCCACGCATGAGCGCATAACCAGAGACAGAGGAAAAACCTCTTTGATGGATGAAACCGCAATTCAATTATGTGTCACAGAGTCAGTCGGTCAATCCAGTAGAAAAAAATGTAATTTCTGAGCGAGAGTGGCGTCTCCCTGTGACCCTACCGTGATCCCTCCTGGTCAGCCAGGTCTCCCCCACTAGGTCACTGACCCCTGGGTGTCACCGCTCCCTTCACCTGGGCCACTCATGCATGGAATAGTTAGGTTAGGACCAGTCGGCCCATTGAATGGCATTCATAGAGCCAGGTCAATAAATCTGGCCAGAGAAAGGGGGCCTGACCGCTGCCCCTGTTAATCTTACAGACCCCTCTCCTCAGGTGATTCATAGCTTCAGGCATGAAGGTTAATTGCAGGCTGACTGAGAAAGAAAGAAAGAGCACCTGTGTGAGTGAGGTGAGTGAGTGTATCCATTGATACGTGTGTGTGTGTGTGTCAGGTCATACACTCTTAGAAATAAAGTTGCTATTGAACCTAAAAGGGTCCTTCGGCTGTCCCCATAGGAAAACCCTTTTTAGAACGCTATTTGGTACTAGGTAGAACCCTTTTGTTTTCAGGTCATGTAGAATCCTTTGTGGGAACAGTTGTACATGGAACCCAAAAGGGTTCTACCCAGTGGTGTAAAGTAACTAAGTAAACATATTTTAAAATACTACTTACAGTAAGTAGTTGTTTTGGGTATCTGTACTTTACTATATATATATATTTTGGACAATGTTGTCCAATCTGTATATCTGTCTGTGTCTGCCTGCGTGTGTCTTGTCTGTCTGTCTGTCTGTCTGTCTGTCTGTCTGTCTGTCTGTCTGTCTGCGTCTATGTCTGTCTGTGTCTGACTGTCTATGTATGTTTGTCTGTGTCTGTCTGTGTCTGCCTGTCTGTCTGTTTTTCTGTCTGTCTGTCTGTCTGTCTGTCTGTCTGTATGTCTGTCTGTCTGTCTGTCTGTCTGTCTGTCTGTCTGTCTGTCTGTGTATGTATATGTATATGTCTATGTCTATGTCTGTCTGTCTGTCTGTCTGTCTGTCTGTCTGTATCTGTACATGTCTGTTTGTGTCCATCATGTCTGTTTGTGTCCATCTGTCTGTGTGTGTGTGTGCCTTTATCTGTCTGTCTGTCTGTCTGTCTGTCTGTATCTGTGCATGTCTGTTTGTGTCCATATGTCTGTGTGGGTCTGTCTTTATCTGTCTTTATCTGTCTTTATCTGTCTGTCTGTCTGTCTGTCTGTCTGTCTGTCTGTCTGTCTGTCTGTCTGTGTCTGCCTGTCTGTCTGTTTTTCTGTCTGTCTGTGTCTGTGTCTGTGTCTGTCTGTCTGTGTCTGACTGTCTATGTATGTATTTTCTGCGTCTGTCTGTGTCTGTCTGCCTGCCTGTCTGTGTCTGTCTTTGTGTATTATTCTGTGTATCTGTCTGTGTCTGTCTGCCTGTATGTCTGTGTCTGTCTGTCTGTTTCTGTGTATCTGTCTGTCTGTCTGTCTGTCTGTCTGTCTGTCTGTCTGTCTGTCTGTCTGTCTGTGTTGGTGTCTGTGCCTTTGTCTGTCTGTGTCTGTCTGTTGGTGTGTCTCGCTCTCTTTCTCTCTCGTGAAGTAGATAATAAACAGAAGTGAAATAAACAAAATCTCTCTTTCTCTCTCCTTCCCTCTGTTTGTCTCTGCCCCCCCTCCCTCCCTCCCTCCCTCCCTCCCTCCCTCCCTCTGTTTCTCTGTGTGTGGGAACAGCCAAGGGTTAGAGGTTAACTAAGGAAAGGTGCTTTTCCTACTATTATCACCAGTACATTAGGGTCAGGGCTTCTTCGCGTCCCCTCCCTCCTCTCAGGTGAAACCTAGTCATGTGTCCAGTGGCCTCCTAACTGTTACTGTCATCACCCTCTCTAATGTAGACCCCTAGCCGTGCTAAATGAGCCCAGCTTTCAGCACAGTATCAGGCCACGCCACGGAGACAGGGCCGACCCCCTTTCAACTCACACACACCTGTGTGTCCCACAACATCACAGGCCATTTCCCCTCTCCAAGCACAAATGGCCCCAAAACAAAGTCAAATGGTAGGTAGGCTATACCAGTGGTCCCAAATTGTGGGGCTCGCTCGGCAGTGGGGTTTCCGTTTGGGAACCACTGGTATACCTACCTACTGTTGAGGTGCAATTTCGAAATTGGGTAGTGCATCATACATTTTCCTCTTGTCATGTCAGTAATTTCTTTTTCCAGATCAACGAGCCAATGTCAGCTAACATTTTTTATCTAGGATTTTTAGCCCATAGATTCTGTTGTAATTTTTGAGTCACTCAAATATCACATGAATAAACAATAAGCATGACAAAATGTATAGAATTGCAGGAAATAAGCTTTAAAAACGCTAAATGTTCTCTGCATCGCATGACAAAATGTGTAGAACTGCAGGAAATAAGCTTTAAACCTGAAAAATGTTCTCTCCGCCAACAAGAGGAGTGTGCGTCATGAACAGTTGTGCCTATAGAAATGGACGTGGCACACACACACAGGCAAGGGTGTTCCCCAATGCTGGAAGGAGGGTTGAGTGAAAAAGTTTGGGAACCACAAGGCTACAGTATCTGCTGCTGGGTCATGCTTGTAGTTTGATCCTACAGCTGTAATTAATAGTCACAGTATAGGCAATACTATTCCACAAACATAAGCAGCCCACCAGACTTCTCCCTGAGAAATTCCAACATTAAAGCCATGGTAATCACATACGCAGCAGGTGAGTGGTCAAGTCAAAGTATCTAAAGATAGATGTGTGGAGCCTTAGTTAACTTATCCCAGGACAAAATTCAGCACGAGAGAGGAGAGGAAATGAATGATAAACAAAGAAGACCTTGGCAGGGCTGGAATAATTATATGCCACTCTATCCAATCTACATAAATAAACCCAGCTCGCACAGAACGCTGACAGTTATGGCTCAATTCATTTTTCAGTGCCTCTCGGCCATGTTTCGAAACATGTTTATGGCAGAAGGCGTGTTTTACATTTTACATTAAATATTTTGTTTAGTTTGGCCGGGCCCAGACCCAGAACCAGTGACTCAGGCTAGACACATTCACAGTGTGACATCAACAATCCATCATGGACCCGGACACTAACTGGAAATCACAGGGCTTCCTTAACACTTTAGTCTTCATCTCCAGGGCTATCAGATGGGTGGTAATCAAACAATCACCACCAGCAGATCCTTGTTACAGGGCCTCGTATCTAGAGGCCTGATCGGAGCTCCATCACGGTTACATGTTTTCACATTCTACTCTGCAGGGTCTATGTCTGTCCTGACACACACACTTAACACACACATGTCCAAGCACACACACACACCTTTTCTACTCTGCAAGGTCGGTGTCTGTCCTGACAAGCTGTCGGCCCCTGAGGCCCTTGATCAGATAGCGGCCCATCTCGTTCCCCCTCACAGCCCTGAGCAAACACACAGAGATCCTGGTCTGACCACCACACACACACACACACACACACACACACACACACACACACACACACACACACACACACACACACACACACTAGCTAGAGGGTCCAGATCAACATAAACACGGACCGGTACACTTGTAAAGCAGGGCTCAATGGGAGCTGGCTGCGCTCGGCTGGGCAGTGGGTTGGGTGGTCAGGCAGTGCAGACGTGGAGGTTATGGTGATGTGGAAAAGGGGCAGAGGCCTGGGGTTTGGCCTGTTGGCTGTCTGCACCCAGGTCCCAGCCACGGTTGGACTGAAGGACAGATCTGTCTGAGTTAGTTGGGTTTACACAAGCACAAAGACACAGTGTGTGTGCTTCTCTGTGCTTTAGTGCTGAGTAAGGATTAGGAGTTTGAGGTAAGGTCATTTCTATGTAAAGGACCCATGAGCACCAACATGTGAAGTACATATGTACACACTGTACTTAGAATTTTCTATTTTTCTTTTCTATTGTGTTATTGACTGTACGTTTGTTCATGGTAAATCTGTGTTGTTGTTTGTGTCACACTGCTTTGCTTTATCTTGGCCAGGTCGCAGTTGTAAATGAGAACTTGTTCTCAACTGGCCTACCTGGTTAAATAAAGGTGAACTTAAAAATAAAATAGGTGCATGTCAAAGTTGGTGTCAAATGAAAGCTAAGAGTCTATATTTCTGAGAAATTAAGGCATATTTCCAATTAGGAATAAGGAAAGGGGAAAACATCTACCAGAAAAAGTCTTAAAAGGTATTAGAAATACATCAAAACACAATAATATAGAAGTAAAGCCCCCTGCCAACTAATATCAATACTTATATTTAGTTTAGGAAACATTTTTAGTTTAGGAAACATTATGTAAGTTTAAGAAACATTGCCTTGTGCCTTGAAATTCCATTACCAAAATATATTTTCAAAATGTTCTCCTTCAAGAAGAGGGAGGATAATGAAAGTTCACAGACGTAACAAGTAAAGGTAGACCTATAAATGAGTTATAGTTTTTTTACAGATATAAACTCAGCAAAAAAAGAGATGTCCCTTTTTCAGAACCCTGTCTTTCAAAGATAATTCGTAAAAATCCAAATAACTTAGCAGATCTTCATTGTGAAGGGTTTAAACACCGTTTCCCATGGTTGTTCAATGAACCATAAACAATTAACGAACATGCACCTGTGGAACAGTCATTAAGACACTAACATCAGCCTCCCGGGCGGCGCAGTGGTTAAGGGCGCTGTACTGCAGCGCCAGCTGTGCCACCAGAGACTCTGGGTTCGCACCCAGGCTCTGACGTAACCGGCCGCGACCGGGAGGTCCGCTGGGCGACGCACAATTGGCCTAGCGTTGTCCGGGTTAGGGAGGGTTTGGCCGGTAGGGATATCCTTGTCTTATCGCGCACCAGCGACTCCTGTGGCGGGCCGGGCGCAGTGCACGCTAACCAAGGTTGCCAGGTGCACGGTGTATCCTCCGACACATTGGTGCGGCTGGCTTCCGGGTTGGATGCGCGCTGTGTTAAGAAGCAGTGCGGCTTGGTTGGGTTGTGTATCGGAGGACGCATGACTTTCAACCTTCGTCTCTCCCGAGCCCGTACGGGAGTTGTAGCGATGAGACAGATAGTATCTACTAACAATTGGATACCACGAAATTGGGGAGATAAAAAAATCACACACACACACAAAAAAAAGACACTAACATCTTACAGATGGTAGGTAATTAAGTTATGAAAACTTAGGACACTAAAGAGGCCTTTACTCTACTGACTCTGAAAAACACCAAAGATGCCCAGGGTCCCTGCTCATCTGTGTGAACATGCCTTAGGCATGCTGCAAGGAGGCATGAGAACTGCAGATATGGCCAGGGCAATAAATGGTAATGTCTGTACTGTGAGACGCCTAAGACAACGCTACAGGGAGACAGGACGGACGGCTGATCATCCTTGCAGTGGCAGACCACATGTAACAACGGATCGGTACATCCGAATATCACACCTGCGGGACAGGTACAGGATGGCAACAACAACTGCCCGAGTTACACTAGGAACGCACAATTCTTCCATCAATGCTCAGACTGTCCGCAATAGGCTGAGAGAGGTTGGACTGAGGGCTTGTAGGCCTGTTGTATAAGGCAGGTCCTCACCAGACATCACCGGTAACAACGTCGCCTATGGGCACAAACCAAGGACAAGACAGGACTGGCAAAAAGTGCTCTTCACTGACGAGTCGCGGTTTTGTCTCACCAGGGGTGATGGCCTGATTTGCGTTTAACGTCGAAGGAATGAGCGTTACACCGAGGCCTGTACTCTGGAGCGGGATCGATTTGGAGGTGGAGGGTCCGTCATGGTCTGGGGCGATGTGTCACAGCATCATCGGACTGAGCTTGTTGTCATTGCAGGCAATCTCAATGCTGTGCGTTACAGGGAAGACATCCTCCTCCCTCATGTGGTACCCTTCCTGCAGGCTCATCCTGACGTGACACTCCAGCATGACAATGCCACCAGCCATACTGCTCGTTCTGTGTGTGATTTCCTGACAGGAATGTCAGTGTTCTGCCATGGCCAGCGTAGGGCCCGGATCTCAATCCCATTGAGCACGTCTGGGACCTGTTGGATCGGAGGGTGAGGGCTAGGGCCATTCCCCCCAGAAATCTCAGGAAACTTGCAGGTGCCTTGGTGGAAGAGTGGGGGTAACATCTCACAGCAAGAACTGGCAAATCTGGTGCAGTCCATGAGGAGGAGATGCACTGCAGTACTTAATGCAGCTGGTGGCCACACCAGATACTGACTGTTACCCCTTTGTTCAGGGACACGTTATTCAATTTCTGTTAGTCACATGTTTGTGGAACTTGTTCAGTTCATGTTGTTGAATCTTGTTATGTTCATACAAATATTTACACATGTTAATTTTTCTGAAAATAAACGCAGATGACAGTGAGAGGACGTTTCTTTAATTTGCTGAGTTAATTACCAACCTTGCTACACATTTCCACAACTCTACACCACAGAAGGGAGTGAGGTGGAGTGGAGTGCCTTACACCTTTTCCACATTACTGTCCATGTCCATGAGGGGGAGTAAGAGCCCTACGTTTCACTATCTCCTTTTGTCTTCATTACCAGCAGCCTCTTATCTTCACCAGTCAACCTTCTCTCATCAGTGTGACCAAAACCTTATTCCCTATAATGTGCACTAAGTTTGACCAGTAGTTGCATATATAGGGAATGTGATGCCAGTGGGCCCTGGTAAAAAGTAGTGCACTACAGGATGCAATTTTAGACACAACCATGGCCTGTGAAGAACATGGCGTCCCCGTCTCATATTCTCTTCCCAGGCTATATATAATATCATCAGCCATCTCTGATAGCAGGTAGGTATAAATAAATAAATAGGTGGCCTGTCCTGCTGGCAAACCTGTGTCTGAGTGACATGGACAGCCTGTCTCGCTGTTGAGGTTCCAGAGGAGCTGCTCAGTCCACTTTAAATGCCCCTTATAACTGGGGAAAGCAGACAGATATGTGTTAATGAATCCACATGCTTCGGTAACTCAAGCCCCCCTCCCAGCCCCTCTCCCAGGCCCCTGGCCACCCCACCCTACCAGGGCCCAAGTCCAGGACTCAGAGGTCAGAGGTCAAAGGCAGAGGTCACTAGGATTTAAGCAGCCTGGCCCTGGTAGACAGAGGTTATCATGGTCCTCATGGAGTTGGTGAAATAGTTCAATTAAACAGCAGTGTTACTGTGGTGATTCTCTCAGGTACAGAGCACACTGGGGAATTAGCTGTTAGGAGAAAACAATGTGTCAGGCTGAATGTAACTGGTTGATCTCTAAAACAAGCTCACATTTAGAGAATGTACAAAATGGTATGTGGGTCATCCTACTAAATCTACAGCAATTGTATCTGTTTTTCATTTATTGGATGATGGTGAAATAAAAAGAAAAATAGCCATTCCGTTCCATCTTACCCAAAGATAAAAGGCTTCAACCATATATAGGTTTCAACCATACGGTGCAGTACAACATAACATAACATACAAACTTTGACTTTGGTACCGTCACATACAGTACATACTGGATATTACATGTTATGTGAGACTCAAAGAAACCTGCCTTTGATTTCACGTCTATAATTAAACACACTGTTATGCTATTAGAGCCATTTCAATCAGTTAAGTAAGCAGCAGAAAGAGACAACAAATCTTGTAGGGCACACGAAAGCACCGCTGTGTCGCCAATCAGAGGAGAAGTGTACAGTACAGGAAAGGCCTCTTGATTGAGGATAAACCTCAGTACATGAAAGGCCAGTTTTCCCTGTGTATGTGAGTCTTTTCTGAGAGAACTATCAAATCCCTGTGCCACCAGCAAGACTGGTCTGTATCCCAAATGGCACCGTATATAAATGGTGCACTACTGTTGACCAAGGCCCTTGACCTGCAGTAGTTCACCACATAGGGAATAGGGTGCCATTTGTGTGGCAACCTGGATATCAAACAATGTTTCATTTGAGTGAAAATAAAATGTCCCTGCGGTTTCCAGAAGTATTTCCTCCCCACGCTTCAGACTCTGACATAGCAACCCAAACAGTCGCCCGCGTGGAGCCCAGCCGTCACTTTAATCTTTTGATCAATGAGCCAAATAAATCCATGTTCTCTGCTGCTAGACATTATGGTAAAGAATAATAGGAAACGGCCCCGAGCGCAGTGTATAAGGTCCCTCCTCACAGCTCACAGACCAATGTGTAAGGTCACTCCTCACAGCTCACAGACCAGTGTGTAAGGTCACTCCTCACAGCTCACAGACCAGTGTATAAGGTCCCTCCTGACAGCTCACAGACCAGTGTGTAAGGTCCCTCCTCACAGCTCACAGACCAGTGTGTAAGGTCCCTCCTCACAGCTCACAGACCAGTGTGTAAGGTCCCTCCTCACAGCTCACAGACCAGTGTGTAAGGTCACTCCTCACAGCCCCCAGACCAGTGTGTAAGGTCACTCCTCACAGCTCACAGACCAGTGTGTAAGGTCACTCCTCACAGCTCACAGACCAATGTGTAAGGTCACTCCTCACAGCTCACAGACCAATGTGTAAGGTCACTCCACACAGCCCCCAGACCAGTGTGTAAGGTCCCTCCTCACAGCCCCCAGACCAGTGTGTAAGGTCCCTCCTCACAGCCCCCAGACCAGTGTGTAAGGTCCCTCCTCACAGCCCCCAGAACAGTGTGTAAGGTCCCTCCTCACAGCTCACAGACTAGTGTGTAAGGTCCCTCCTCACAGCCCCCAGACCAGTGTGTAAGGTCACTCCTCACAGCTCACAGACCAGTGTGTAAGGTCACTTCTCACAGCCCCCAGACCAGTGTGTAAGGTCACTCCTCACAGCTCACAGACCAGTGTGTAAGGTCACTCCTCACAGCTCACAGACCAATGTGTAAGGTCACTCCTCACAGCTCACAGACCAATGTGTAAGGTCACTCCACACAGCTCACAGACCAGTGTATAAGGTCCCTCCTCACAGCTCACAGACCAGTGTGTAAGGTCCCTCCTCACAGCTCACAGACCAGTGTGTAAGGTCCCTCCTCACAGCTCACAGACCAATGTGTAAGGTCACTCCTCACAGCTCACAGACCAGTGTGTAAGGTCACTCCTCACAGACCAGTGTATAAGGTCCCTCCTGACAGCTCACAGACCAGTGTGTAAGGTCCCTCCTCACAGCTCACAGACCAGTGTGTAAGGTCCTTCCTCACAGCTCACAGATCAGTGTGTAAGGTCCCTCCTCACAGCTCACAGACCAGTGTGTAAGGTCCCTCCTCACAGCTCACAGACCAGTGTGTAAGGTCACTCCTCACAGCTCACAGACCAGTGTGTAAGGTCCCTCCTCACAGCCCCCAGACCAGTGTGTAAGGTCACTCCTCACAGCCCCCAGACCAGTGTGTAAAGTCCCTCCTCACAGCTCACAGACCAGTGTGTAAGGTCACTCCTCACAGCCCCCAGACCAGTGTGTAAGGTCACTCCTCATAGCTCACAGATCACTGTGTAAGGTCCCTCCTCACAGACCAGTGTGAAAGGTCACTCGTCACAGCTCACAGACCAGTGTGTAAGGTCCCTCCTCACAGATCACAGACCAGTGTGTAAGGCCCCTCCTCACAGCTCACAGACCAGTGTGTAAGGTCCCTCCTCACAGCCCCCAGACCAGTGTGTAAGGTCCCTACTCACAGCCCCCAGACCAGTGTGTAAGGTCCCTCCTCACAGCCCCCAGACCAGTGTGTAAGGTCCCTCCTCACAGCTCACAGACCAGTGTGTAAGGTCCCTCCTCACAGCCCCCAGACCAGTGTGTAAGGTCCCTCCTCACAGCCCCCAGACCAGTGTGTATGGTCCCTCCTCACAGCTCACAGACCAGTGTGTAAGGTCCCTCCTCACAGCTCACAGACCAGTGTGTAAGGTCACTCCTCACAGCCCCCAGACCAGTGTATAAGGTCACTGTTACGCACGCCTCTATGAAGAGGGAACGCAACACCCTGCTACAACTAAACTCTCTGTGAAGTGAAAGAGGTATGGACTGTAGGTGCGAGTAAGAATGACAACAGGCAGAATGTGGTACCGTTTTACAAGGACTTTATTCCTGTACACGGTAATATGGGGAAAAGGGGCTGGACGGAACTAAAGCAAAGAAAGTAAATCTCAAAGCCCCCCCCTCTCCTATCTTACCTGCCTACCCACTACTTACCTAATTTAGCACCATCTGGTGCCCTAACCAAAATACAGGGAGTGGTCCACCCAGGTCTTACCTAGTGTGCCTAGACAGTGAATATACTACGGGTATATGTATGCCCGCGGGCCTCTTGCCTAAGCACTCCCAAGGTGCCTTCCCCTTCTCCCCTGGGAACAAATGAAACAGAATATTAAACAATTTTACAAACAAACTGAGAAACAGAGGACATCAAATAACCATCATATCTAATGTTGATGAAGTTCGCCCCTCATCATGAGCTGTGAGCTCTGAGCAACAAACTCACAGAACATACCCACTCTCAGCAATGAACTCCCAGCAAAATCAACATCTAGCAAAAACTCTCTATCACAAACAATCGCTCAGCAATGACCTCAGCAATGACCTCAGCAAAATCTCTCTAGCAAAATCTCTCTCAGCAATCCCTACCTCCAAAATTCTCTCTCCCCTGAACAGAACACTGGCTTTTATATAGCTTCAGAATGAATGTATAATTGGAGACAGCTGTGTCTTGACGAGGGGGCGGGGTCAGCTCTACAATTAGCCCTGGAGTCGACCAATCAGCTGCTTGAGGGATTTCAGGAAGCCATTTCCTGAAATAAACACATGCAAATACACAAACTATAACACATAAACTGGGGAACGTAACACGCCCACCACAAAAATTGCAAACCTAGTTTTGCAATAACAAAAGCCATCGCATCCCCAGTTAGTAAACCCGTGATAGAGCGTCAGCAACCACATTCGCCGAGCCCTTCACATAAGCTATCTGTACATTATATCCTTGTACAATCAGAGCCCACCGCATAAGGCGGCGGTTCTGGTTGTACATTTGCTTCAAGAACACCAATGGATTATGGTCCGTGAAGACCATAACAGGCAAGGCACTGGAGCCCACATATACCTCAAAGAACTGTAAGGCAAGCAATAAAGCCAGCGTCTCTTGTTCAATTGTAGAGTATCTTGACTGACACGAGTTGAACTTACGGGAGAAGAAAGTGACGGGCCGATCCACTCCGTCTTCATCTTCCTGTAAGAGAACCGCACCCACCCCCACTATACTAGAATCTACCTCCAACTTAAAAGGTTTGTCAAAGTTGGGGGCGGCAAGCACTGGGGCACTACAAAGTAGCGCTTTAGCGGACTCAAAAGCGTAGTTACAGTCCTTGGACCACTTGAATGGTACCTTGGGACTAAGCAGAGATGAAAGGGGAGCTACTACCGTCGAGAAATTCTTACAGAAGGTACGATAGTACCCTACCATCCCCAGGAATCTGCGCAACTGGCGGCGAGTAGTGGGAGCAGGAAAAGCAACAATTGCTTCCACTTTGCCAGTTACTGGGCGCACTTGACCTCGTCCCACTTGTTTACCTAAGTAAGTCACTGTAGCCTTTCCAAACTCACACTTGGCCAAATTGAGGGTTAAAGAAGCATTCTCCAACCGCTGAAACACACTTTTCAAAGTGGAGAGATGATCAGACCAGGTAGACGAATGAATCACCACATCGTCAAGGTAAGCAATACAATTTGGCAGATCTGCAAACACAATGTTAACTAGCCGCTGAAAAGTAGCAGGTGCATTACACATGCCAAAGGGCATCACAGTGTATTGTACGAAGTTATCTGGCGTAACAAAAGCCGATATGTCAGAAGCTCGAGAGGTCAGAGGCACCTGCCAATAACCTTTTAACAAATCTAACTTACTAACGTAAGCAGCAGAGCCTATTCTATCAATACAGTCATCTAAGTGAGGTAGAGGAAAAGAATCAGACTTTGTAACTGCATTTACGCGACGATAGTCCGTACATAAGCGGGATGTACCGTCAGGCTTAGGAACAAGAATACATGGGGAACTCCAGGAGCTGTTACTGGGTTTTGCCATGTCATTCTGTAATAAATAAGCTACCTCACTTTTCATTACCTCCCTTTTCTTAGCATTAACCCGGTATGGATGCTGACGTATAGGAACAGCGTTCCCCACATCCACGTCATGTTCCAAGATGGATGTGCGACTTGGAATGTCCTGAAACACACTGAGAAAACTGTTTATCAACAGGATAAGATCCTTAGTTTGATCATTATCCAAATGTTCCATTTGAGAGGGTAACTTCTTCAGCATCTCTGAATTACATAGGCGTTCACCTTGCTGTAACGTATGGCGTAACTCCAACCCGTCCTCCTTATCCTCATCTAGGTCCCAGCCAGGCTTCAGCACCACCGCAGCCACACTGGAGACGGCGGGCTGGACCGGCTTACTTGAGGAGCTGTCGGGAGAATCGCGCACATAATATGTTTTCAGCATGTTAACATGACACACACGGGAAGAACGCCTTCGATCTGGTGTCTTTATCACATAATTGGTGTCATTGAGTTTCTTTTCCACCAGATATGGTCCAGAAAAACGTGCTGACAGAGATGAGCCAGGGATTGGCAACAAAACTAAAACTTGATCCCCTGGTGCAAATGAACGGCCAACAGCCTTTTTGTCATAATGCAACTTCATGCGTTTTTGAGACGAGGAGAGAGACTTTTGGGCTAACGCACATGCGGTGTGCAGTCTCTCCCGCATCTTACTGACATATTCCAACACATTTTTAGGGGCGCTACTGGGTGTAGGAGATAAGATATGCTCCTTCAAAACTTTCAGCGGACCCCGTGGGGTGTGTCCAAACACAAGGTCAGCAGGGCTGAACCCTAAGGACTCTTGTATCGTTTCCCTTATAGCAAATAGGACAAAGGGTACCCCCTCATCCCAATCAGTACTGGTATCCATACAATACTTGCGTAGCATTGCCTTCAGCGTCTGATGCCAGCGTTCTAGAGCCCCTTGACTCTCTGGATGATATGGACTAGAGACCTGATGGGAAATACACAATGTCTTTAACACATTTGAAAACAGTTTAGACATGAAGTTGGATCCCTGATCAGTTTGGATTACTTTAGGGAGTCCAAACGTAGAGAAGAACTTCACTAGTGTCTTCACCACAGTCTTAGCCGTTATAGTACGGAGAGGAATAGCCTCTGGGTATCGAGTAGCACTGCACATTATTGTTAGTAGGAACTGGTTACCTGACCTGGTTTTCGGCAATGGACCTACACAATCAATTATCACTCTTTCAAACGGTTCCCCCACCACAGGAATCGGGCAGAGTGGCGCTCGTGGAACTGTTTGATTCACTTTCCCAGTGAGTTGACATATGTGACATGTTTTACAAAATTGGACCACGTCAGACTTCAAACCTGGCCAGAAGAAATGACGAAGGACCCGGTTATAAGTCTTTGTGATCCCCAAGTGTCCAGACCACGCCTGGTCATGGGCGAGTGACAGCACCTGCTGTCGGAACGGTGTAGGAACAACCACTTGACACACTTCACTCCAGTCATTAATGGTGTCATGAGATGCCCATTTACGCATCAAAACTCCTGCTTCCATAAAGTAGGCGGTCTCTCTAGTTTTAGCTTCCTCAATGGAAATTACCAAAGCAAAACACTTGCGAAGACTGGTGTCTTCTTTTTGACATTCAATCACCTTCTCAGGGGTGACAGACAAAAGAATGTCATGTAATTGGGGCACAATTTCGTTTAACCCTGCCTTAGTTTTTACGGGTATAAAAACTGTCGGCATTGCAGAAGGCATACTCGGTGCATGGTCTTCTACCTCAACGTTCTCAAAAATAGAACTAGCCAAATCCACCACATCTCCTAGCTTGCGAGATTGTGCTCTCGTTAACACACAAGCAGGAAAGACATGTGGAAATGCTTGAACCAATTTCTCATCTGTAGTTCTGATTTCTGGATTGTCTACTACCTCTAACACAGGAGTGACATTACCACCAGCAATATCATTCCCTAGTAGCAATGTGACTCCTTTTACTGGCAGTGTAGATACTACACCAACACGGAAACGTCCTGATACCAAGTCTGACACTAAGTGGACCCAGTGTAATGGTACAGGTATGGTTTTTGTCTCTATCCCCTGTAATATGACATGTGAGCCACAATACGTTTCAGAAGACCAGGGTAAAGCATCAGTAATGATTACTGACTGCGCCGCCCCAGTGTCTCGTAGGATTTGGATAGGCTTTTGATCAGCTTGTTCTCCTGTTAAGGAAACATAACCGGTAGAGATAAACGGAGCATAGACAGGATCCGGTTTCTCAAATGCTGAATCAACAACTCGATCCAATTGACGAGCCAAAGACTTGACTAAACCCAAACTTTTCATTTTTGGGGACGGTGACTGGGACTGTTGCGGTTTATTTTTCAAAACTGGGCAGTCCGCGATCACGTGACCCTTTTGGTGACAGTAAAAACATTCACGGATTTCATGAAAAGGCTTAGGGTTGTCAGAGGAAAAGCGACCTGAACGAGGAACTGATGACGTAATCGTCCGGCCTTCAAAACGAGGTGCACCAAAGACAGTCTTGTGTGTCAAAGCGTAATCATCTGCCAACACTGCTGCTTGGGCCAATGTCACCACCTTCTGTTCATTTAAATGAACTACAATTCTATCTGGGAGGTTGCCTTTAAAGTCGTCCAACAGCATCAACTCCTTAATATCAGCAAAGGTGTTAGCTTTGCTGGCTGAACACCAGCGACTAAACAGAGACTCTTTGTCCCTAGCAAATTCAACAAATGTACGGTGAGATGTTTTTTTGTGGTTCCTGAAGTGCTGTCTATAAGCTTCAGGCACCAACTCATAAGCCCGCAACACGGTAGTTTTAACTGTATTGTAGTGTAAACTGTCTTCCAGGGAGAGAGCAGCTACTACTTCCTGGGCTTTCCCAGACAATTTACATTGTAACAGGAGCGGCCAAACCTCGAGTGGCCAATGCAGCGCAGCGGCTACACGCTCAAACGCAGAGAAATAAGAATCAACTTCCGACTCTCGGAATGGAGGGACTAAAGCTATGTTTTTACTCACATCGAAGTGGGTTTGATGAGGAGCAGCTTGTGGAGTCGCACTGGAGCGAGCCTCTAGCTCCAGTTGTCGGATCCTCACCTCCTTGTCAGCTTCTATTTTCCTAATTTCAAGTTCAAAATTAATCTGTCTCTCTTTATCTTTTTGCTCCATTTCTAACCGAGCCAGCCTCACCTTCAGCCTAGCACTTCCATCTGAACGACGCGAAGCAGAAGATAAAGGACCGAATCGGGGCAATGTAAAAGGGGTACGAGGAACCCCTTCCTCCGCCTTGTCCTCCGACTTGGCATCAGAAGGTCTACCCGTCTCCTCTCCTTGCAATGAGAGAATCCGTTCTCTCACTAAAACCTCCCTGACTAGCACCAAAAGCTCAGCCTTTAGGGCTTTCTCAGGGACAACAAATCCATAATGGTCAGTTATAGCTTTAAGGTCTACTTTACGAAACCTACCCAAACAATCAATAGAGGGCGCTTCAAAAAACTTAGAGATGGCTGATGCAGCCATCTTATACAATGCAGTCTCCTGAACACCCTAACTAAACAAGTCATCCAAACTCACAACCTACCATCACACCTCAATCACTAACCACAGAGAGCTCAGAGCAGCAGGGTCCGGTGGGTTTAATGGAAAAATCCCGGATGAGCCCCCATTATGTTACGCACGCCTCTATGAAGAGGGAACGCAACACCCTGCTACAACTAAACTCTCTGTGAAGCGAAAGAGGTATGGACTGTAGGTGCGAGTAAGAATGACAACAGGCAGAATGTGGTACCGTTTTACAAGGACTTTATTCCTGTACACGGTAATATGGGGAAAAGGGGCTGGACGGAACCAAAGCAAAGAAAGTAAATCTCAAAGCCCCCCCCTCTCCTATCTTACCTGCCTACCCACTACTTACCTAATTTAGCACCATCTGGTGCCCTAACCAAAATACAGGGAGTGGTCCACCCAGGTCTTACCTAGTGTGCCTAGACAGTGAATATACTACGGGTATATGTATGCCCGCGGGCCTCTTGCCTAAGCACTCCCAAGGTGCCTTCCCCTTCTCCCCTGGGAACAAATGAAACAGAATATTAAACAATTTTACAAACAATCTGAGAAACAGAGGACATCAAATAACCATCATATCTAATGTTGATGAAGTTCGCCCCTCATCAGGAGCTGTGAGCTCTGAGCAACAAACTCACAGAACATACCCACTCTCAGCAATGAACTCCCAGCAAAATCAACATCTAGCAAAAACTCTCTATCACAAACAATCGCTCAGCAATGACCTCAGCAAAATCTCTCTAGCAAAATCTCTCTCAGCAATCCCTACCTCCAAAATTCTCTCTCCCCTGAACAGAACACTGGCTTTTATATAGCTTCAGAATGAATGTATAATTGGAGACAGCTGTGTCTTGACGAGGGGGCGGGGTCAGCTCTACAATTAGCCCTGGAGTCGACCAATCAGCTGCTTGAGGGATTTCAGGAAGCCATTTCCTGAAATAAACACATGCAAATACACAAACTATAACACATAAACTGGGGAACGTAACAGTCACTCCTCACAGCTCACAGACTAGTGTGTAAGGTCCCTCCTCACAGCCCCCAGACCAGTGTATAAGGTCCCTCCTCACAGCTTACAGACCAGTGTGTAAGGTCACTTCTCACAGCCCCCAGACCAGTGTGTAAGGTCACTCCTCACAGCTCACAGACCAGTGTGTAAGGTCCCTCCTCACAGCTCACAGACCAGTGTGTAAGGTCCCTCCTCACAGCCCCCAGACCAGTGTGTAAGGTCACTCCTCACAGCTCCCAGACCAGTGTGTAAGGTCACTCCTCACAGCCCCCAGACCAGTGTGTAAGGTCACTCCTCACAGCTCACAGACCAGTGTGAAAGGTCCCTCCTCACAGCCCCCAGACCAGTGTGTAAGGTCACTCCTCACAGCTCACAGACCAGTGTGTAAGGTCACTCCTCACAGCTCACAGACCAGTGTGTAAGGTCACTCCTCACAGCCCCCAGACCAGTGTGAAAGGTCACTCCTCACAGCTCACAGAACAGTGTGTAAGGTCACTCCTCACAGCCCCCAGACCAGTGTGAAAGGTCACTCGTCACAGCTCACAGACCAGTGTGAAAGGTCACTCGTCACAGCTCACAGACCAGTGTATAAGGTCCCTCCTCACAGCTCACAGAACAGTGTGTAAGGTCACTCCTCACAGCCCCCAGACCAGTGTGTAAGGTCACTCCTCACAGCTCATAGACCAGTGTGTAAGGTCCCTCCTCACAGCCCCCAGACCAGTTTGTAAGGTCCCTCCTCACAGCTCACAGACCAGTGTGTAAGGTCCCTCCTCACAGCTCACAGACCAGTGTGTAAGGTCACTCCTCACAGCCCCCCAGACCAGTGTGTAAGGTCACTCCTCACAGCTCACAGACCAGTGTGTAAGGTCACTCCTCACAGCTCACAGACCAGTGTGTAAGGTCCCTCCTCACAGCCCCCAGACCAGTGTGTAAGGTCACTCCTCACAGCTCACAGACCAGTGTGTAAGGTCACTCCTCACAGCCCCCAGACCAGTGTGTAAGGTCACTCCTCACAGCTCACAGACCAGTGTGAAAGGTCCCTCCTCACAGCCCCCAGACCAGTGTGTAAGGTCACTCCTCACAGCTCACAGACCAGTGTGTAAGGTCACTCCTCACAGCTCACAGACCAGTGTGTAAGGTCACTCCTCACAGCCCCCAGACCAGTGTGAAAGGTCACTCCTCACAGCTCACAGAACAGTATGTAAGGTCACTCCTCACAGCCCCCAGACCAGTGTGAAAGGTCACTCGTCACAGCTCACAGACCAGTGTGAAAGGTCACTCGTCACAGCTCACAGACCAGTGTATAAGGTCCCTCCTCACAGCTCACAGAACAGTGTGTAAGGTCACTCCTCACAGCCCCCAGACCAGTGTGTAAGGTCACTCCTCACAGCTCATAGACCAGTGTGTAAGGTCCCTCCTCACAGCCCCCAGACCAGTTTGTAAGGTCCCTCCTCACAGCTCACAGACCAGTGTGTAAGGTCCCTCCTCACAGCTCACAGACCAGTGTGTAAGGTCACTCCTCACAGCCCCCCAGACCAGTGTGTAAGGTCACTCCTCACAGCTCACAGACCAGTGTGTAAGGTCACTCCTCACAGCCCCCAGACCAGTGTGTAAGGTCCCTCCTCACAGCTCACAGACCAGTGTGTAAGGTCCCTCCTCACAGCTCACAGACCAGTGTGTAAGGTCACTCCTCATAGCTCACAGATCAGTGTGTAAGGTCCCTCCTCACAGCTCACAGACCAGTGTGAAAGGTCACTCGTCACAGCCCCCCAGACCAGTGTGTAAGGTCACTCCTCACAGCTCACAGACCAGTGTGTAAGGTCACTCCTCACAGCCCCCAGACCAGTGTGTAAGGTCCCTCCTCACAGCTCACAGACCAGTGTGTAAGGTCCCTCCTCACAGCTCACAGACCAGTGTGTAAGGTCACTCCTCATAGCTCACAGATCAGTGTGTAAGGTCCCTCCTCACAGCTCACAGACCAGTGTGAAAGGTCACTCGTCACAGCTCACAGACCAGTGTGTAAGGTCCCTCCTCACAGCTCACAGACCAGTGTGTAAGGTCCCTCCTCACAGCCCCCAGACCAGTGTGTAAGGTCCCTCCTCACAGCTCACAGACCAGTGTGTAAGGTCACTCCTCACAGCTCACAGACCAGTGTGTAAGGTCACTCCTCACAGCCCCCAGACCAGTGTGTAAGGTCCCTCCTCACAGCTCACAGACCAGTGTGAAAGGTCACTCGTCACAGCCCCCCAGACCAGTGTGTAAGGTCACTCCTCACAGCTCACAGACCAGTGTGTAAGGTCACTCCTCACAGCCCCCAGACCAGTGTGTAAGGTCCCTCCTCACAGCTCACAGACCAGTGTGTAAGGTCCCTCCTCACAGCTCACAGACCAGTGTGTAAGGTCACTCCTCATAGCTCACAGATCAGTGTGTAAGGTCCCTCCTCACAGCTCACAGACCAGTGTGAAAGGTCACTCGTCACAGCTCACAGACCAGTGTGTAAGGTCCCTCCTCACAGCTCACAGACCAGTGTGTAAGGTCCCTCCTCACAGCCCCCAGACCAGTGTGTAAGGTCCCTCCTCACAGCTCACAGACCAGTGTGTAAGGTCACTCCTCACAGCTCACAGACCAGTGTGAAAGGTCACTCGTCACAGCTCACAGACCAGTGTGTAAGGTCCCTCCTCACAGCTCACAGACCAGTGTGTAAGGCCCCTCCTCACAGCCCCCAGACCAGTGTGTAAGGTCACTCCTCACAGCTCACAGACCAGTGTGTAAGGTCACTCCTCACAGCTCACAGACCAGTGTGTAAGGTCACTCCTCACAGCCCCCAGACCAGTGTGTAAGGTCCCTCCTCACAGCTCACAGACCAGTGTGTAAGGTCACTCCTCACAGCCCCCAGACCAGTGTGTAAGGTCACTCCTCATAGCTCACAGATCAGTGTGTAAGGTCCCTCCTCACAGCTCACAGACCAGTGTGAAAGGTCACTCGTCACAGCTCACAGACCAGTGTGTAAGGTCCCTCCTCACAGCTCACAGACCAGTGTGTAAGGTCACTCCTCACAGCCCCCAGACCAGTGTGTAAGGTCCCTCCTCACAGCTCACAGACCAGTGTGTAAGGTCACTCCTCATAGCTCACAGATCAGTGTGTAAGGTCCCTCCTCACAGGCCCCAGACCAGTGTGTAAGGTCCCTCCTCACACCTCACAGACCAGTGTGTAAGGTCACTCCTCACAGCACCCAGACCAGTGTATAAGGTCACTCCTCACAGCCCCCAGACCAGTGTGTAAGGTCCCTCCTCACAGCCCCCAGACCAGTGTATAAGGTCCCTCCTCACAGCTCACAGATCAGTGTGTAAGGTCACTCCTCACAGCCCCCAGACCAGTGTGTAAGGTCACTCCTCACAGCTCACAGACCAGTGTGTAAGGTCACTCCTCACAGCTCACAGACCAGTGTGTAAGGTCCCTCCTCACAGCCCCCAGACCAGTGTGTAAGGTCACTCCTCACAGCTCACAGACCAGTGTGTAAGGTCACTCCTCACAGCCCCCAGACCAGTGTGTAAGGTCACTCCTCACAGCTCACAGACCAGTGTGAAAGGTCCCTCCTCACAGCCCCCAGACCAGTGTGTAAGGTCACTCCTCACAGCTCACAGACCAGTGTGTAAGGTCACTCCTCACAGCCCCCAGACCAGTGTGTAAGGTCCCTCCTCACAGCTCACAGACCAGTGTGTAAGGTCACTCCTCACAGCCCCCAGACCAGTGTGTAAGGTCACTCCTCATAGCTCACAGATCAGTGTGTAAGGTCCCTCCTCACAGCTCACAGACCAGTGTGAAAGGTCACTCGTCACAGCTCACAGACCAGTGTGTAAGGTCCCTCCTCACAGATCACAGACCAGTGTGTAAGGCCCCTCCTCACAGCTCACAGACCAGTGTGTAAGGTCCCTCCTCACAGCCCCCAGACCAGTGTGTAAGGTCCCTCCTCACAGCCCCCAGACCAGTGTGTAAGGTCCCTCCTCACAGCCCCCAGACCAGTGTGTAAGGTCCCTCCTCACAGCTCTCAGACCAGTGTGTAAGGTCCCTCCTCACAGCCCCCAGACCAGTGTGTAAGGTCACTCCTCACAGCTCACAGAACAGTGTGTAAGGTCACTCCTCACAGCTCACAGACCAGTGTGTAAGGTCACTCCTCACATCCCCAAGTCCAGAGTGTAAGGTCACTCCTCACAGCTCACAGACCAGTGTGTAAGGTCACTCATCACAGCCCCCAGACCAGTGTGTAAGGTCACTCCTCACAGCTCACAGACCAGTGTGTAAGGTCACTCCTCACAGCTCACAGACCAGTGTGTAAGGTCCCTCCTCACAGCCCCCAGACCAGTGTGTAAGGTCACTCCTCACAGCTCACAGACCAGTGTGTAAGGTCACTCCTCACAGCCCCCAGACCAGTGTGTAAGGTCACTCCTCACAGCTCACAGACCAGTGTGAAAGGTCCCTCCTCACAGCCCCCAGACCAGTGTGTAAGGTCACTCCTCACAGCTCACAGACCAGTGTGTAAGGTCCCTCCTCACAGCCCCCAGACCAGTGTGTAAGGTCCCTCCTCACAGCTCACAGACCAGTGTGTAAGGTCACTCCTCACAGCCCCCAGACCAGTGTGTAAGGTCACTCCTCATAGCTCACAGATCAGTGTGTAAGTTCCCTCATCACAGCTCACAGACCAGTGTGAAAGGTCACTCGTCACAGCTCACAGACCAGTGTGTAAGGTCCCACCTCACAGATCACAGACCAGTGTGTAAGGCCCCTCCTCACAGCTCACAGACCAGTGTGTAAGGTCCCTCCTCACAGCCCCCAGACCAGTGTGTAAGGTCCCTCCTCACAGCCCCCAGACCAGTGTGTAAGGTCCCTCCTCACAGCCCCCAGACCAGTGTGTAAGGCCCCTCCTCACAGCTCACAGACCAGTGTGTAAGGTCCCTCCTCACAGCCCCCAGACTAGTGTGTAAGGTCCCTCCTCACAGCCCCCAGACCAGTGTGTAAGGTCCCTCCTCACAGCCCCTAGACCAGTGTGTAAGGTCACTCCTCACAGCTCACAGACCAGTGTGTAAGGTCACTCCTCACAGCCCCCAGACCAGTGTGTAAGGTCCCTCCTCACAGCTCACAGACCAGTGTGTAAGGTCACTCCTCACAGCCCCCAGACCAGTGTGTAAGGTCACTCCTCATAGCTCACAGATCAGTGTGTAAGGTCCCTCCTCACAGCTCACAGACCAGTGTGAAAGGTCACTCGTCACAGCTCACAGACCAGTGTGTAAGGTCCCTCCTCACAGATCACAGACCAGTGTGTAAGGCCCCTCCTCACAGCTCACAGACCAGTGTGTAAGGTCCCTCCTCACAGCCCCCAGACCAGTGTGTAAGGTCCCTCCTCACAGCCCCCAGACCAGTGTGTAAGGTCCCTCCTCACAGCCCCCAGACCAGTGTGTAAGGTCCCTCCTCACAGCTCACAGACCAGTGTGTAAGGTCCCTCCTCACAGCCCCCAGACCAGTGTGTAAGGTCCCTCCTCACAGCCCCCAGACCAGTGTGTAAGGTCCCTCCTCACAGCTCACAGACCAGTGTGTAAGGTCCCTCCTCTCAGCTCACAGACCAGTGTGTAAGGTCACTCCTCACAGCCCCCAGACCAGTGTATAAGGTCACTCCTCACAGCTCACAGACTAGTGTGTAAGGTCCCTCCTCACAGCCCCCAGACCAGTGTATAAGGTCCCTCCTCACAGCTCACAGACCAGTGTGTAAGGTCACTCCTCACAGCCCCCAGACCAGTGTGTAAGGTCACTCCTCACAGCCCCCAGACCAGTGTGAAAGGTCACTCGTCACAGCTCACAGACCAGTGTGAAAGGTCACTCGTCACAGCTCACAGACCAGTGTATAAGGTCCCTCCTCACAGCTCACAGAACAGTGTGTAAGGTCACTCCTCACAGCCCCCAGACCAGTGTGTAAGGTCACTCCTCACAGCTCACAGACCAGTGTGTAAGGTCCCTCCTCACAGCCCCCAGACCAGTGTGTAAGGTCCCTCCTCACAGCTCACAGACCAGTTTGTAAGGTCCCTCCTCACAGCTCACAGACCAGTGTGTAAGGTCACTCCTCACAGCCCCCAGACCAGTGTGTAAGGTCACTCCTCACAGCTCACAGACCAGTGTGTAAGGTCACTCCTCACAGCTCACAGACCAGTGTGTAAGGTCCCTCCTCACAGCCCCCAGACCAGTGTGTAAGGTCACTCCTCACAGCTCACAGACCAGTGTGTAAGGTCACTCCTCACAGCCCCCAGACCAGTGTGTAAGGTCACTCCTCACAGCTCACAGACCAGTGTGTAAGGTCACTCCTCACAGCTCACAGACCAGTGTGTAAGGTCACTCCTCACAGCCCCCAGACCAGTGTGAAAGGTCACTCCTCACAGCCCCCAGACCAGTGTGAAAGGTCACTCGTCACAGCTCACAGACCAGTGTGAAAGGTCACTCGTCACAGCTCACAGACCAGTGTATAAGGTCCCTCCTCACAGCTCACAGACCAGTGTGTAAGGTCCCTCCTCACAGCCCCCAGACCAGTGTGTAAGGTCACTCCTCACAGCTCACAGACCAGTGTGTAAGGTCACTCCTCACAGCTCACAGACCAGTGTGTAAGGTCACTCCTCACAGCTCACAGAACAGTGTGTAAGGTCACTCCTCACAGCCCCCAGACCAGTGTGTAAGGTCACTCCTCACAGCTCACAGACCAGTGTGTAAGGTCCCTCCTCACAGCCCCCAGACCAGTGTGTAAGGTCACTCCTCACAGCCCCAAGACCAGTGTGTAAGGTCCCTCCTCACAGCTCACAGACCAGTGTGTAAGGTCACTCCTCACAGCCCCCAGACCAGTGTGTAAGGTCACTCCTCAAAGCTCACAGATCAGTGTGTAAGGTCCCTCCTCACAGCTCACAGACCAGTGTGAAAGGTCACTCGTCACAGCTCACAGACCAGTGTGTAAGGTCCCTCCTCACAGATCACAGACCAGTGTGTAAGGCCCCTCCTCACAGCTCACAGACCAGTGTGTAAGGTCCCTCCTCACAGCCCCCAGACCAGTGTGTAAGGTCCCTCCTCACAGCCCCCAGACCAGTGTGTAAGGTCCCTCCTCACAGCCCCCAGACCAGTGTGTAAGGCCCCTCCTCACAGCTCAAAGACCAGTGTGTAAGGTCCCTCCTCACAGCCCCCAGACTAGTGTGTAAGGTCCCTCCTCACAGCCCCCAGACCAGTGTGTAAGGTCCCTCCTCACAGCCCCCAGACCAGTGTGTAAGGTCACTCCTCACAGCTCACAGACCAGTGTGTAAGGTCACTCCTCACAGCCCCCAGACCAGTGTGTAAGGTCCCTCCTCACAGCTCACAGACCAGTGTGTAAGGTCACTCCTCACAGCCCCCAGACCAGTGTGTAAGGTCACTCCTCATAGCTCACAGATCAGTGTGTAAGGTCCCTCCTCACAGCTCACAGACCAGTGTGAAAGGTCACTCGTCACAGCTCACAGACCAGTGTGTAAGGTCCGTCCTCACAGATCACAGACCAGTGTGTAAGGCCCCTCCTCACAGCTCACAGACCAGTGTGTAAGGTCCCTCCTCACAGCCCCCAGACCAGTGTGTAAGGTCCCTCCTCACAGCCCCCAGACCAGTGTGTAAGGTCCCTCCTCACAGCCCCCAGACCAGTGTGTAAGGTCCCTCCTCACAGCTCACAGACCAGTGTGTAAGGTCCCTCCTCACAGCCCCCAGACCAGTGTGTAAGGTCCCTCCTCACAGCCCCCAGACCAGTGTGTAAGGTCCCTCCTCACAGCTCACAGACCAGTGTGTAAGGTCCCTCCTCTCAGCTCACAGACCAGTGTGTAAGGTCACTCCTCACAGCCCCCAGACCAGTGTATAAGGTCACTCCTCACAGCTCACAGACTAGTGTGTAAGGTCCCTCCTCACAGCCCCCAGACCAGTGTATAAGGTCCCTCCTCACAGCTCACAGACCAGTGTGTAAGGTCACTCCTCACAGCCCCCAGACCAGTGTGTAAGGTCACTCCTCACAGCCCCCAGACCAGTGTGAAAGGTCACTCGTCACAGCTCACAGACCAGTGTGAAAGGTCACTCGTCACAGCTCACAGACCAGTGTATAAGGTCCCTCCTCACAGCTCACAGAACAGTGTGTAAGGTCACTCCTCACAGCCCCCAGACCAGTGTGTAAGGTCACTCCTCACAGCTCACAGACCAGTGTGTAAGGTCCCTCCTCACAGCCCCCAGACCAGTGTGTAAGGTCCCTCCTCACAGCCCCCAGACCAGTGTGTAAGGTCACTCCTCACAGCCCCAAGACCAGTGTGTAAGGTCCCTCCTCACAGCTCACAGACCAGTGTGTAAGGTCACTCCTCACAGCCCCCAGACCAGTGTGTAAGGTCACTCCTCAAAGCTCACAGATCAGTGTGTAAGGTCCCTCCTCACAGCTCACAGACCAGTGTGAAAGGTCACTCGTCACAGCTCACAGACCAGTGTGTAAGGTCCCTCCTCACAGATCACAGACCAGTGTGTAAGGCCCCTCCTCACAGCTCACAGACCAGTGTGTAAGGTCCCTCCTCACAGCCCCCAGACCAGTGTGTAAGGTCCCTCCTCACAGCCCCCAGACCAGTGTGTAAGGTCCCTCCTCACAGCCCCCAGACCAGTGTGTAAGGCCCCTCCTCACAGCTCAAAGACCAGTGTGTAAGGTCCCTCCTCACAGCCCCCAGACTAGTGTGTAAGGTCCCTCCTCACAGCCCCCAGACCAGTGTGTAAGGTCCCTCCTCACAGCCCCCAGACCAGTGTGTAAGGTCACTCCTCACAGCTCACAGACCAGTGTGTAAGGTCACTCCTCACAGCCCCCAGACCAGTGTGTAAGGTCCCTCCTCACAGCTCACAGACCAGTGTGTAAGGTCACTCCTCACAGCCCCCAGACCAGTGTGTAAGGTCACTCCTCATAGCTCACAGATCAGTGTGTAAGGTCCCTCCTCACAGCTCACAGACCAGTGTGAAAGGTCACTCGTCACAGCTCACAGACCAGTGTGTAAGGTCCGTCCTCACAGATCACAGACCAGTGTGTAAGGCCCCTCCTCACAGCTCACAGACCAGTGTGTAAGGTCCCTCCTCACAGCCCCCAGACCAGTGTGTAAGGTCCCTCCTCACAGCCCCCAGACCAGTGTGTAAGGTCCCTCCTCACAGCCCCCAGACCAGTGTGTAAGGTCCCTCCTCACAGCTCACAGACCAGTGTGTAAGGTCCCTCCTCACAGCCCCCAGACCAGTGTGTAAGGTCCCTCCTCACAGCCCCCAGACCAGTGTGTAAGGTCCCTCCTCACAGCTCACAGACCAGTGTGTAAGGTCCCTCCTCTCAGCTCACAGACCAGTGTGTAAGGTCACTCCTCACAGCCCCCAGACCAGTGTATAAGGTCACTCCTCACAGCTCACAGACTAGTGTGTAAGGTCCCTCCTCACAGCCCCCAGACCAGTGTATAAGGTCCCTCCTCACAGCTCACAGACCAGTGTGTAAGGTCACTCCTCACAGCCCCCAGACCAGTGTGTAAGGTCACTCCTCACAGCCCCCAGACCAGTGTGAAAGGTCACTCGTCACAGCTCACAGACCAGTGTGAAAGGTCACTCGTCACAGCTCACAGACCAGTGTATAAGGTCCCTCCTCACAGCTCACAGAACAGTGTGTAAGGTCACTCCTCACAGCCCCCAGACCAGTGTGTAAGGTCACTCCTCACAGCTCACAGACCAGTGTGTAAGGTCCCTCCTCACAGCCCCCAGACCAGTGTGTAAGGTCCCTCCTCACAGCTCACAGACCAGTGTGTAAGGTCCCTCCTCACAGCTCACAGACCAGTGTGTAAGGTCACTCCTCACAGCCCCCAGACCAGTGTGCAAGGTCACTCCTCACAGCTCACAGACCAGTGTGTAAGGTCACTCCTCACAGCTCACAGACCAGTGTGTAAGGTCCCTCCTCACAGCCCCCAGACCAGTGTGTAAGGTCACTCCTCACAGCTCACAGACCAGTGTGTAAGGTCACTCCTCACAGCCCCCAGACCAGTGTGTAAGGTCACTCCTCACAGCTCACAGACCAGTGTGTAAGGTCACTCCTCACAGCTCACAGACCAGTGTGTAAGGTCACTCCTCACAGCCCCCAGACCAGTGTGAAAGGTCACTCCTCACAGCCCCCAGACCAGTGTGAAAGGTCACTCCTCACAGCTCACAGACCAGTGTGAAAGGTCACTCGTCACAGCTCACAGACCAGTGTATAAGGTCCCTCCTCACAGCCCCCAGACCAGTGTGTAAGGTCACTCCTCACAGCTCACAGACCACTGTGTAAGGTCACTCCTCACAGCTCACAGACCAGTGTGTAAGGTCACTCCTCACAGCTCACAGAACAGTGTGTAAGGTCACTCCTCACAGCCCCCAGACCAGTGTGTAAGGTCACTCCTCACAGCTCACAGACCAGTGTGTAAGGTCCCTCCTCACAGCCCCCAGACCAGTGTGTAAGGTCCCTCCTCACAGCTCACAGACCAGTGTGTAAGGTCACTCCTCACAGCTCACAGAACAGTGTGTAAGGTCACTCCTCACAGCTCACAGACCAGTGTGTAAGGTCACTCCTCACATCCCCAAGTCCAGAGTGTAAGGTCACTCCTCACAGCTCACAGACCAGTGTGTAAGGTCACTCCTCACAGCTCACAGACCAGTGTGTAAGGTCACTCCTCATAGCTCACAGACCAGTGTGTGAGCGTATGTACAGTATGTGTGTGTGTGTATTCATTTGTGCATGCATGATACACACACTCCACACATAATATGTCAATGGGAAGCCCCCTTACAGCCTCAACAGGCAACACACCAAGACACTACACTTACAAATGTAAATACTTCAATTGAATATGTGCCTGTTGACCAATAGCGTATATATTCCACTATTACGTTTACGTAAGCAATATGTAAGCATTATGCCATATTGATGCAGATAACTCCATAGATGAGTGAATATTGCACACAGTCTACTAATGGAGCTGTGGTGTAGAAGATAAGCCACGGCTTTGACAGTAGAGTTATGTTGTCTTGTGGTGTAGAAGATAAGCCACAGCTCTGACAGTAGAGTTATGATGTCTTGTGGTGTAGAAGATAAGCCACAGCTCTGACAGTAGAGTTCTGTTGTCTTGTGGTGTAGAAGATAAGCCACAGCTCTGACAGTAGAGTTATGCTGTCTTGTGGTGTAGAAGGTAAGCCACAGCTCTGACAGTAGAGTTACGTTGTCTTGTGGTGTAGAAGATAAGCCACAGCTCTGACAGTAGAGTTATGATGTCTTGTGGTGTAGAAGATAAGCCACAGCTCTGACAGTAGAGTTATGTTGTCTTGTGGTGTAGAAGATAAGCCACAGCTCTGACAGTAAAGTTATGCTGTCTTGTGGTGTAGAAGATAAGCCACAGCTCTGACAGTAGAGTTATGTTGTCTTGTGGTGTAGAAGATAAGCCACAGCTCTGACAGTAGAGTTATGATGTCTTGTGGTGTAGAAGATAAGCCACAGCTCTGACAGTAGAGTTATGTTGTCTTGTGGTGTAGAAGATAAGCCACAGCTCTGAAAGTAGAGTTATGCTGTCTTGTGGTGTAGAAGATAAGCCACAGCTCTGATAGTAGAGTTATGTTGTCTTGTGGTGTAGAAGATAAGCCACAGCTCTGACAGTAGAGTTCTGTTGTCTTGTGGTGTAGAAGATAAGCCACAGCTCTGACAGTAGAGTTATGTTGTCTTGTGGTGTAGAAGATAAGCCACAGCTCTGACAGTAGAGTTCTGTTGTCTTGTTGTGTAGAAGATACGCCACAGCTCTGACAGTAGAGTTATGTTGTCTTGTGGTGTAGAAGGTAAGCCACAGCTCTGACAGTAGAGTTCTGTTGTCTTATGGTGTAGAAGATAAGCCACAGCTCTGACAGTAGAGTTATGTTGTCTTGTGGTGTAGAAGATAAGCCACAGCTCTGACAGTAGAGTTCTGTTGTCTTGTAGTGTAGAAGATAAGCCACAGCTCTGACAGTAGAGTTCTGTTGTCTTGTGGTGTAGAAGATAAGCCACAGCTCTGACAGTAGAGTTATGTTGTCTTGTGGTGTAGAAGGTAAACCACAGCTCTGACAGTAGAGTTCTGTTGTCTTGTAGTGTAGAAGATACTCCACAGCTCTGACAGTGGAGTCCTGTTGTCTTGTGGTGTAGAAGGTAAGCCACAGCTCTGATAGTATAGTTATGTTGTCTTGTGGTGTAGAAGATAAGCCACAGCTCTGACAGTAGAGTTATGTTGTCTTGTGGTGTAGAAGATAAGCCACAGCTCTGACAGTAGAGTTCTGTTGTCTTGTGGTGCGGAAGAGGAGCCAATAGGGCTCTAGTGTCTCTTGGTTGTGCTTGGGTTCTGAGAGAGGAGAGCTAGTTTGTCTTGTGTTTGCGTTGCGGAAGGTGAGCTGGAGCTCTGAGAAACAGAGCTCATCCATTCAGGTGCCTGACAGAGCCAGATAAGCATCTCACCCTCGGCAGAAATAACACAGCATCCTATTGAGGCCTGATAATTACAGAGACACACTGCCACACCAGGGCTGATGTATCACCTTCAGATAGCAATCTCACAGCCCACCGCTACACACACATGCACAAACACAGACACACAAGTGTACACACACACATACGTGCACGAACACACACACATGCACACACACTAAAAGGAGCTAATGGGAAATGAACGTTCCCATTAATGACTAAGCCATTCTATCAGTGGATAAATTGACCTACATGGCAATTAAATGAAAGGGCAGTATATCCCACTGCAGTCGTTAATGTGAGTGGTTTATCTAAAGGTTTCGTGAATTGAAACTGTTTCTTCAGAGTTGTGTACTGACGCCACAGGTAGACAGGCCTCTTTCAACGTGGCCCTTTACCAGATAAGAAATATCACTGATGAGGTGTGTCAGAGGTGTTACCGCGCTATCTTGTTGTCACCAAACATACACTCCAAAGAAGCTACACACTCAACAACCTGTCCATGGTCTTGTCCCAACAAATAGTGCAGTAGTCAAACATTAGCAGCACCCCAGCCATCCTCAAAGCTAACGTATGGCCTGAGCATGACTTTCCAACAGTCAGGCTTTCCTCACCTGCAGCCATTCTATAGATAGATGTTTTACATGATGCAGTGTAGCAGTGTGTAAAGTACAGGAGAGGGTCATTGTGTGTGCTTGCAGGTGATTCATTCTTCTAGAAGTTCCCATTCTTTATCTGATGGGCATATCTGCTGACAGGACTGTGTGCATTGTTTTTTTCGGTAGAACTGTCCACATTTGATACGCTGTTAACCTGGGGCTAGTTCACAGAGAGAAATCACTGCAGCATGTCTGACATTGTGTAGAAACATTCCCCTGAGCATAAAGTCAGCCCTATGATACATGTATATATTGTATGATACTATGGTGGAGTCACACAGTGGAGGGTCATTTCCGGCATGTGTCCGGGGCCTTTTGGATGAGCACTTCTGAACCATCACTGTGTCCGACCATCTCTAAGGCTTTCTTTTTCTGAATCTGGAAGTTAGATTTCGGGTATGAATATCAGTTCTTGTCCCTTGAAGTTATCCATAAGTAAAAAGTTTTGATTAGCCCCCTAACGAAAATGATCAGAGAAATTCAATGAAACACTCAATGTCAATTTAATAGGACCCCTAAGAAATGTAGAGTAATTGATTAAAAAGAAAAGATTCATTACAAGTTGATTTATAACCCGGAGCCTCAGTGGGCCGGATAGTGTTGCCTGGAGGCCTGATTATCTGGTTCTCCAGTAGACAGTACTAGGCTGGGTGAAAAAGGTTTATCCCAAATGGCCCCCTACTCCCTATACAGTACTTTGGACCAGAATCCTGTGTCCTGGTCAAAAGTAAGGAATAGGGTGCCATTTGGGACACACACATGTGCTTTACAGAGGGTCAACAAAGCCTCCCCAGCCACAGGTAAAACCTTACTCCACTGGGACAGCAAAGCCTGGCCAGCCACAGGTAAAACCTTACTCCACTGGGACAGCAAAGCCTGGCCAGCCACAGGTAAAACCTTACTCCACTGGGACAGGAAAGCCTGGCCAGCCACAGGTAAAACCTTACTCCACTGGGACAGCAAAGCCTGGCCAGCCACAGGTAAAACCTTACTCCACTGGGACAGCAAAGCCTGGCCAGCCACAGGTTAAACCTTACTCCACTGGGACAGCAAAGCCTGGCCAGCCACAGGTAAAACCTTACTCCACTGGGACAGCAAAGCCTGGCCAGCCACAGGTTAAACCTTACTCCACTGGGACAGCAAAGCCTGGCCAGCCACAGGTAAAACCTTACTCCACTGGGACAGCAAAGCCTGGCCAGCCACAGGTAAAACCTTACTCCACTGGGACAGCAAAGCCTGGCCAGCCACAGGTAAAACCTTACTCCACTGGGACAGCAAAGCCTGGCCAGCCACAGGTAAAACCTTACTTCACTGGACAGCAAAGCCTGACCAGCCACAGGTAAAACCTTACTACACTGGGACAGCACTTTTGTGGCATAATAAATAGTCCAGGACTGTACCCGATACTCCACACAGTGACGGGTGGAGATATTGCAGTGTGTGTGTGTGTGTGTGTGTGTGTGTGTGTTTAAATGAAGGAAATTAATTCCTCTTTTCTACTCCTTTTCCCTGTAGCTCTCTTACTCTTCTCTCACTGTGCCATTCACAAAGGGAAGACTATGAGACATCTCATCTTAACCTGATCTAAGAGGCTCCTGTTTCCAATCGCATGTTCTAGAACAGGTAAGCAACTCCACAGGGAACACAGAGAAGGTTCTGAGAGCTCTAAATAACCCTTTAACATTCTATTGTATGAGCTCAACTGTCTGGGAGGGAAGGAAGGTGGCGCCTGGAGGACAACCTCACTGTACCCCACACAGACACAGGGAGAAAAAAAGAACTTGTCTGCTGGCTGCCGAGAGAATGAGGCTGTATGTAGAAGTGGCAGACAGGAACAAATCATCACTGAGAGGGTGCTGGTGAATGCGAACAGAGACCATGCAGAACACAGCAAATACAGTTGGCTCTGTCTGTATTGCACATTAATCTGATGAGGTTCCTCACACAAATAATCCCTCTGAATTGTGATGATGATGCATGTGTAGATGTGTGTGGTGTGAGGGATAAAGACTCTCTGACATACTCTCCAAGGGAAGCTATCCTAATCAATGAAGGGGTCTATACTGTGCTAACCATGCCCATTAGAGAAGCCAAACGCTCCTCCCTATGTGCTCTAGTGTAAGGCTGCTTATTCTACAGCAGCATAGTATAGTTCTGCTCTGCTCTGTAGCTAGCTGCCCATCTCTCTCTGTCGGATCTGCTCTGTAGCTAGCTGCCCATCTCTCTCTGTCGGATCTGCTCTGTAGCTAGCTGCCCATCTCTCTCTGTCGGATCTGCTCTGTAGCTAGCTGCCCTTCTCTCTTAGTCAGACTTTCTCTGTAGCTAGCTGCCCTTCTCTCTCAGTCAGACCTTCTCTGTAGCTAGCTGCTCTTCTCTCAGTCAGACCTACTCTGCAGCTAGCTGCTCTTCTCTCTGTCAGACCTACTCTGTAGCTAGCTGCTCTTCTCTCAGTCAGACCTTCTCTGTAGGTTGCTGCTCATCTCTCAGTCAGACCTACTCTGTAGCTAGCTGCTCTTCTCTCTGTCAGACCTGCAGGCCTGCTCTGCAGCTAGTGAAACCTGCAGCAGGCAGCATGCTGTGGCCTTTCCCCTGCTCTCAGCGGCTCGTTCCTGTCTGATTCACCCCAGCACATAGCTCACAGCAGGTAGGACATCCAGCTCCTCCAGAGCAGCCTTGTACAGCAACTGACCTGTGACCCCCTAAAGTTACTCTACTCTACCTATACACAGTGCGGTCTGGATTCTGAGACCCGCTTTCAGAGGCCGGGCCCTTGATGTAATACATGTAGCATACAGGGTATATATGTGAATTTGTTTAAGCCAGCACATCTGTCACTCACTCGGCTGGAACTCACAGGGCTTGAACTCAGAGGGCTGGAAATCAACAGGGCCAGAACTCACAGGGCCAGAACTCACAGGGCCGGAACTCACAGGGCCGGAACACACAGGGCTGTAGTGATTTTCCCTGTTTTTTACATCTTGTCCTGGAGAGCCGCAAGGTCCAGTACATACAACAGCACTGGAGTAACGTAATGAGTGGCCTGGGCTGTGTAGCCCCATAGTGACGGGTCAGCCCTGGTAGAGGGAGCGAGGGCTGTGTAGCCCCATAGTGACGGGTCAGCCCTGGTAGAGGGAGCGAGGGCTGTGTAGCCCCATAGTGACGGGTCAGCCCTGGTAGAGGGAGCGAGGGCTGTGTAGCCCCATAGTGACGGGTCAGCCCTGGTAGAGGGAGCGAAGGCTGTACAGCCCCATAGTGAAGGGTCAGCCCTGCTCTACTATCACATATCTAAAATACAAAATCCATGAGTATGTGTGTGTCTTTGTAATGAATACGATGGGAGACAGAGAGCTGGTTTCAAGCGCAGCAGGTGTTTATTTTTAAAGGACCCCAAGAGGAGGCAGGTAGCTGGGTCCAGGGGCAGGCAGAAGGTTATACACAGGGGGTCCAAAAAGGCAGCAGTACAGGCAGGAAAAAGGCTAGTTACGTAGTCCGGGAGATCAGGCAATAGGTAGATAACAGGAAATCGGGTAGGCTAAGGTACAGGCAGGAAATAGGCAAAAGGCGTCATTAGTGAGGCAGGCAAAAACTATCATACACAGGAGGATTAAATTAGGGAAACACAGCGCTCCAAAGGCAAAAATCTTTCGATCTGCCCCTGAACAAGGAAGTTAACCCTCTGTTCCTAGGCCGTCATTGAAATAAGAATTTGTTCTTAACTGACATGCCTAGTTAAAGGAAGGTAAAATGGTAAAATAGAAGTGTGTCACAAAACAAACAATACCTCACAATGATTGGATGCAAAGAACTGAACTAAATAGTGTGTAATAATGACATACAGGTGTATGAACAGGTGATCAGAATTCAGGTGATTGGGATCTGGAGAGTGAGCTGTGTTCAGGGAATCTATTTGTTTCAGAGTGTGAGCTGGAAAGTGTGCTGGGAAGTGAGCTGCATTCAGGGGATCTACGCGTTTGAGAGTGTGAGTTGGAAGAAGACGTTACAGTCTTATACATGTCTTATCATGTGTATGTGTATCTGTGCCTGTGTGTATGTGTCTCTTCACAGTCTCCGCTTATCCATAAGGTATATTTGTCTCTGTTTTTTAAATCTGATTCTACTGCTTGCATCAGTTACCTGATATGGAATAGAGTTTCATGCAACCATGGCTCTATTTAGTACTGTGCGCCTCCCATAGTCTGTTCTGGACTTGGGGACTGTGAAGAGACCTCTGGTGACATGTCTTGTGGGGTATGCATGGGTGTCTGAGCTGTGTGCTTGTAGTTTAAATAGACAGCTCAGTGCATTCAGCTTGTCAACACTTCTTACAAAAACAAGTAGTGATAAAGTCAATCTCCTCCACTTTGAGCCATTAGAGATTTACATGCATATTATTAATGTTAGTTCTCCATGTAGATTTAAGAGCCAGCCGTGCTGCCCTGTTCTGAGCCAATTGTAATTTTCTGAGGTCCTTCTTTGTGGCACTCGACAACACCACTGAATAGTAGTCAAGGTTTGACAAAACTAGGGCCTTTTGGACCTGCCTTGTTGATAGTATTGTTAAAAAGGCAGAGCAGTGCTTTATTATGGACAGACTTCTCCCTGTCTTAGCTACTGTTGTATCAACATGTTTTGACCATTACAGTTTACAATCCAGGGTAACTCCAAGCAGTTTAGTCACTTGAACTTGCTCAATTTCCACATTACTTATTAGAAGATTTAGTTGAGGTTTAGAGTTTGGTGAAAGATTTGTCCCAAATACAATGCTTTTAGTTTTTGAAATATTTAGGACTAACGTATTCCTTGACACCCATTCTGAAACTAACTGCGGCTCTTTGTTAAGTGTTGCAGTGATTTCACTCACTATAGTAGCTGACGTGTATAGTGTTGAGTCATCTACATAACGATAGCGTCCCACCTCGCCAACAGGCAGTGAAAGTGCAGGGCGCCAAATTCAAAACAACAAAAATCTCATAATTAAAATTCCTCAAGCATACAAGAATTTTACACCATTTTAAGGACAAAATTCTCGTTAACCCAGCCACAGTGTCTGATTTCAAAAATACTTTACAGCGAAAGCACCACAAACAATTATGTTAGGTCACCACCAACTCACAGAAAAACACAGCCATTTTTCCAGCCAAAGAGAGGAGTCACAAAAATCACAATTAGAGATAAAATTAATCACTAACCTTTGATGATCTTCATCAGATGACACTCATAGGACTTCATGTTACACAATACATGTATGTTTTGTTCGATAAAGTGCATATAAAAAAATCTCATTTTACATTGGTGCGTTACATTCAGTAGTTCTAAAACATGCGGTGATTGTGCAAAGAGCCACATGAATTTACAGAATTACTAATCATAAATGTTGATGACAATACAAGTGTTATACATGGAATTAGAGATATACTTCTCCTTAATGCAACCGCTGTGTCAGATTTTTTAAAAACTTTACGGAAAAAGCAAACCATGCAATAATCTGAGTACAGTGTTCAGACAACAAACCAGCCAAAAAGATATCCGCCATATTGTGTAGTCAACATTAGTCAGAAATAGCATTATAAATATTCACTTACCTTTGATGATCTTCATCAGAATGCACTCCCATGAATCCCAGTTCCACGATAAATGTTTGATTTGTTCGATAATGTCCATCATTTATGTCCAAAAAAGCTTCTTTTATTAGGGCGTTTGAACAAATCCAAACGCTCGTTCAGGTCCAGCCGAACGTCGGACGAAAAGTTCAAAAAGTTCCGTTACAGCCCGTAGAAACTTGTCAAACTAAGTATAGAATCAATCTTTAGGATGTTTCATATCATAAATGTTATCATAAATGTTCAATAATGTTCCAACCAGAGAATTCTTATGTCTGTAGAAAAGCAATGGAACAAGAGCTAACTCTCTCATGACCGTGCCTCAGAGCCTGTGGCACTCTGCCAGACACCTTGCTCGATCAGCTCTCATTTGCCCCCACTTCACTTCACCCCCACACACAAAGTTCTAAAGACTGTTGACATCTAGTGGAAGCCTTATGAAGTGCAAGATGACCCCATTTACACTGTATATTGGAATGGCAAAGAGTTGAAAAACTACAAACCTCAGATTTCCCACTTCCTGGTTGGATTTTTCTCAGGTTATCACCTGTCATATGAGTCCTGTTATACACAGACATCATTCAAACAGTTTTAGAAACTTCAGAGTTATTTCTATCCAATACTACTAATAATATGCATATATTAGCATCTGGGACAGAGTAGCAGGCAGTTTACTCTGGGCACCTTATTCATCCAAGCTACTCAATACTGCCCCCCTGTCACCAAGACGTTAAAGCCAGTGGCATGTCATTAGTAAAGTCTGAAAAAAGAAGGGGGACAGCTGCCCTGGGGAATTCCTGATTCTACTTGGATTATGTCGGAGGTACAGTGGGGAGAACACGTATTTGATACACTGCCGATTTTGCAAATGTTCCTACTTACAAAGCATGTAGAGGTCTGTCATTTTTTTATCATAGGTACACTTCAACTCTGAGAGATGGACTCTAAAACAAAAATCCAGAAAATCACATTGTATGATTTTTAAGTAATTAATTTGCATTTTATTGCATGACATAAGTATTTGCTACATCAGAAAAAAAAACTTTGTTTGCAATTACAGAGATCACACGTTTCCTGTAGATCTTGACCAGGTTTGCACACACTGCAGGGATTTTGGCCCACTCCTCCATACAGATCTTCTCCAGATCCTTCCGGTTTCGGGGCTGTCGCTGGGCAATACGGACTTTCAGCTCCCTCCAAAGATTTTCTATTGGGTTCAGGTCTGGAGACTGGCTAGGCCACTCCAGGACCTTGAGATGCTTCTTACGGAGCCACTCCTTAGTTGCCCTGGCTGTGTGTTTCGGGTCTTTGTCATGCTGGAAGACCCAGCCACGACCCATCTTCAATACTCTTACTGAGGGAAGGAGGTTGTTGGCCAAGATCTTGCGATACATGGCCCCATCCATCCTACCCTCAATACGGTGCAGTCGTCCTGTCCCCTTTGCAGAAAAGCATCCCCAAAGAATGATGCTTCCACTTCCATGCTTCATGTTGGGATGGTGTTCTTGGGGTTGTACTCATCCTTCTTTTTCCTCCAAACACGGCGAGTGGAGTTTAGACCAAAAAGCTCAATTTTTGTCTCATCAGACCACATGGCCTTCTCCCATTCCTCCTCTGGATCATCCAGATGGTCATTGGCAAACTTCAGACGGGCCTGGACATGCGCTGGCTTGAGCAGGGGGACCTTGCGTGCGCTGCAGGATTTTAATCCATGACGGCGTACTAGTGTGTTACTAATGGTTTTCTTTGAGACTGTGGTCCCAGCTTTCTTTAGGTCATTGACCAGGTCCTGCTGAACTTCTTCCATTTTCTAATAATTGCGCCAACAGTTGTTGCCTTCTCACCAAGCTGCTTGCCTATTGTCCTGTAGCCCATCCCAGCCTTGTGCAGGTCTACAATTTTATCCCCGATGTCCTTACACAGCTCTCTGGTCTTGGCCATTGTGGAGAGGTTGGAGTCTGTTTGATTGAGTGTGTGGACAGGTGTCTTTTATACAGGTAACGAGTTCAAACAGGTGCGGTTAATACAGGTAATGAGTGGAGAACAGGAGGGCTTCTTAACCTCTCTGAGAACAGAACCCGGTAGGGGGCTGAAATTTCACAACATACGGTGATCGCTACATAAATAGTCATATTAAACATTCATGAAAATACAAGTGTCTCACAGGTATCGAAAGCCTAGAATCTTGCAAATCCAACTGCATTGTCAGATTTAAAAAAGGATTTACTGCGAAATAATAGTATAGTATAGAGCCCCATAAAAACAATAATTTCAACCAGCACAGGCATAACAAAAACACATACTGCATTAAAATAAATCGTTTACCTTTGACGATCTTCTTCTGTTTGCAATCCCAATGCTCATTGTTACACAATGAATTATCTTTTGTTTGATAAAATCAGTTTTTATAGCCTAACACGAAACATTTTGTGAACCGCTTGTGTTGAGAATTCCGTCTCATTCCATTTTCGACGACACATTCCAGGTAAATAACCCACACAGAACGTGACTTTTCCAGGCATGTTTGGTTTCATTGCAATCAACTGGTTTGTTTGTAACACAACCAAACCTGATGGGCCATTTTGCGGGACGTATTGACTGAAAGAAACCGATTTGAAGACAACAAGTAATGACATCACTGTGCACCAATGATATGACCACTGTTTCGTTGATTGACTGTATTTTAACCCAATGACCACTGATCGTCTTGAAATCTAGCTGGGTAGATAGCCAATGAGCTGAGGTAAATGGCAGTATGCAATGGTTGTGTGTTGGAAGACCAACCCATGTCGTAAACTCCAGCGTAAAGAGAGTCATTCGCTATTGAAGTTATTTTCCGGAAGGAGCTACGCATTTTATGCACAGTGTTGTTTTGGTAAACGAGCAGATTCAGCTGTTTATATATCAATCAGTATGGTGACTAAGTCAGGGAGAGCTAAATCTAAGTCTAGATATACAGATGTACACACAATTTTAGAAGAAATTGATCAGAAAAGTGAGACAGAGATTGTTGTAGGACGATTCATTTTGCGATTCCCAAGTGGAGGAATATTTTTTGAACAGAGATTGTAGCCACTGTGTATAATCTGTAACGTGCCTGCAGAAGAGGAGCAATGTCACCGTTTTGGACTGGTAAGTTCTTCTCATGCTAATGCCCTTGTTTGAAATTAATAATATAATAATGTATATATTTTTTTTTTTTACAATTTAGAAGCAATATATAAACATGTAATGTCATGAAATGTGACATGCGTGTGTCTGCTGCCCCACCCCACCCACATGAAAAAGCCCATTTGAGGCTGTTGAGGGGAGGGCAGGCCCACAACAATGGCCAAAGTGAAATGGAGACAGTAGATACAGCTGGTCTGTTGTAATATAATAAAGACAGTAGATCTAGCTGGTCTGTCATAATATAATAGAGACAGTAGATCTAGCTGAAATGTCATAATATACAAGAGACAGTAGATGTAGCAGGTCTATAATAATATATTCAAACTTATGTTCCCTGTACAAACAGATATATATATATATATATCTGTTTGTTATACCTCAGCAGCACAATATTGTGTAGAACTTTGGCAAAGTGGGTGATGTTATATCCTTCTTGTTTGGCCCTGTCCGGGGGTCTGATTGGATGGGGCCACAGTGTCTCCTAACCTTTCCTGTCTCAGCCTCCAGTATTTATGCTGCAGTAGTTTATGTGTCGGGGGGCTAGGGTCAGTTTGTTATATCTGGAGTACTTCTTCTGTCTTATCTGGTGTCCTTTTTGAATTTAAGTATGCTCTCTCTAATTCTCTCTTTCTCTCTCTCGGAGGACCTGAGCCCTAGGACCATGCGTCAGGACTACCTGGCATGATGACTCCTTGCTGTCCCCAGTCCACCTGGCCTTGCTGCTGTTCCAGTTTCAACTGTTCTGCCTGCGGCTATGGAACCCTAAACTGTTCATATTTACTCTTGAGGTGCTGTCCTGTTGCATCCTCTACAACTACTGTGATTATTATTATTTGACCCTGCTGGTCTTCTATGAACGTTTGATAATCTCGGCCATGTTCTGTTATAATCTCCACCCACAGCCAGAAGAGGACTGGCCACCCCTCATAGCCTCGTTCCTCTCTAGGTTTCTTCCTAGGTTTTGGCCTTTCTAGGGAGTTTTTCCTAGCCACCGTGCTTCTACACCTGCATTGCTTGCTGTTTGGGGTTTTAGGCTGGGTTTCTGTACAGCACTTTGAGATATCAGCTGATGTACGAAGGGCTATATAAATAAATTTGATTTGATAGAGTACTGAGGGTCTTCCAAATATTGAAAGTGTGTAAATAGTTTCCCATGTTATTTTGTAAATGTATATCTTTTTTTCTTATTTTTTCCCATATATTTTTCTCCATTATTTTTTGGGGGTGGGGGGGTGTTAGAATACCATTTTGGTATTTTCTATATAGTTATTTGTTTCAAAATGTATACCTTCACCAATTTGGCCACTTGGGTACATTTGGGCTACTTGTGTGGGACACCTGGGTGACACACATTTTGGAAGTTATCATTCTGAAACTTTGCACAAGTACTGTTGCCCTCTTATATTTTTCTCTGAAGTTGTCCCCATCATCCTATCTGAATGTTTGTTTTATCTTGTTAATTTTAAAGATGATGATACAACAATAAAAATAAAAAAACATGTTTTTTTTCATTGTATTATCTAAACCAGATCTATTGTGTTATATTCTCCTACATTCAATTCACATTTACACTTCAGAGTGTTTTCTTTCAAATGGTACCAAGAATAAGCATATTCTTGCTTCTGGGCCAGAGCTACAGGCAGTTAGATTTGGGTATGTCTTCAGGCGGAAATTGAAAAAAGTAAGGGGGTAGCTCTAAAACTAACAGGTCTGTGAGAGCCGGAATTCTTACTGGTTGGTAGGTGATCAAATACTTATGTCATGCAATAAAATACAAATTAATTACTTAAAAATCATACAATGTGATTTCTGGATTTGTCACGACTTCCGCCGAAGTTGGCTCTCCTGCCTGTTCGGGCGGTGCTCGGCGGTCGTCGTCACCGTCCTACTAGCCACCATCGATCCCTTTTTCGTTTGTCTGTTGGTTTTGTCTTATTAGTTTCACCTGTGTGTATTTTAGTTTAATTGACGTCCCTATATGTAGTAGGTTGTCCCGCCCTTGTTTTGTGCGGGATTGTTTTGGGTTCATGTATTTTCGTTAGTACGTGGTGTGTTATTTGCTCCGATATATTTAATCCTGTGTTGGATTATTTCACCCTGGGTTTTTGGGTTGACCGTGTTTGGTTTTCGGAGAATAAACTATCGACTCACTATACCTGCTCTCTGCGCCTGATTCCACCCACCTTGTTTATACGTGACAGGATTTTTGTTTTAGATTCTGTCTCTCACAGTTGAAGTGTACCTATGATAAAAAATTACAGACCTCTACATGCTTTGTAAGTAGGAAAACCTGCAAAATCAGCAGTGTATCAAATACTTGTTCTCCCCACTGTAACTCTTATCCACAATATAGCAGGGGGTGTAAAGCCATAACACATACGTTTTTCCATCAGCGGACTATGATTGATAATGTCAAAAGCTGCATTGAAGTCTAACAAAACAGCTCCCACAATCTTTTTATCAATTTCTCTCAACCAATCATCAGTCATTTGTGTAAGTGCCGTGATTGTTGAATGTCCTTCCCTATAACAATGCTGAAAGTCTGTTCTAAATTTGTTTACAGTAAAATAGCTTTGTACCTGGTCAAACACCATTTGTTTCCAGAAAATTACTAATGCTTGTTAACAGGCTGATTGGTTGGTTAATTTGAGCCAGTAAAGGGGGCTTTACTATTCTTGGGTGACGGAGTTACTTTTGCATCCCTCAAAGCCTGAGGGCACAGACTTTCTAGTAGGCTTAGATTAAAGATATGGCAAATAGGAGTGGCAATATTGTTCGCTATTATCCTCGGAAATGTTCCATCCAAGTTGTCAGACCCTGGTGTGCAATTTTTTTTCACCTCTTCCACACTCACTTTAAGGAATTCAAAATTACAATGCTTGTCTTTCATAATTTGATAAGTTATACTTGGATGTGTAGTGTAAGCGTTTGTGCTGGCATGTCATGCCTAAGTTTGCTAATCTTGCCAATGAAAAAAGTATTAAAGTAATTGGCAATATCAGTGGGCCTTTTTGTCCAAAATGAGTTTGTATTTTTGTCCAAAATGTCATTAAAGTGCTCCAAAGCTTTTTACTATCATTCTTTATATAATGTATCTTTTTATTCAGTTTAGTCACATGTTTTCTCAATTTGCAGTACGTTTGCCAATCGGTTGTGCAGACAGACTTATTTGCCATTCCTTTTACCTCATCCTTCTCAACCGTACCATATATTGTGATCACTACATCTGATGGATTTGGATACTGCTTGAAAGCAAATTTCTGCAGAATTAGAAAATATGTGTTGATATGTGTATAAATGTTGATGATTTCATTCCTGTGCTGCTGACTGGTAACCTACCAGGTTAGTAAATATTGACTGGCTTGATGAAAGCCAGTCAATATTTAAACCACCCAGAAAATATACCTCTCTGTTGATACCACATACTGTGCATTATCAAGCATTTCACACTCTCTTCAGATACTGAATGTTAACACTTTGTGGTCTATAGCAGCTTCCCCCAAGAATAGCCCAATAATGACAGCTCAGCCCTGATAGGGGGAGCGAGGGCTATACTAGTGTCTAATAATGGCCCCCCATTCACTCAGCCTGCAGCCCAGGAGCCCTGCATCTCAGTACCAGGTGCTCTCTCTCTCTCTCTGTTGTCAGGAGACTTGCATCCCAGCATCAGGAGCTCTCTCTCTCTTTTGTCTGGAGCTGTGTTGATTAACTTGTTTTCCAGATGATCCCGAGCATCTAGCTCTCTGCTCTTTGTGAGAATGTGCCCACTGGGACCTACCCAGAACCACCTGCTTTTTGCCATCTCACAGCATAGCTAGTTGCTCCACTCTACAAATACGTGTGTGTGTGTGTGTGTGTGTGTGTGTGTGTGTGTGTGTGTGTGTGTGTGTGTTCCGCAGAGACACTCAGTGAAGAGTTATTTGGTGCGGAGAGTGGAGTAGAGGAGGAGTGGGATGAGAAGACCAACAGCTGAAGCATAATTAGCTGTAATGAGGCCTCCAATTAGTGGAAAAGCCATCTAGATTGATGCTCCAAACCTAAATAGGCTAAATAAAACCCTGGGAACGAAACAGGGAATGTCTCTGCCAGCCAGCCCGCCACACAGGGAGTAAACTTAGAATAAGGTACTTTGTAAAATAAGTGAAATATTAGTGTATGTACTGAATTAAATATTATTATGTATCTACAGTATATGTCAATTATTATATTCCGTCTCCCATTCTGTAGGATAGGGGAAGAATATAGTTCAGTATAAACGTACATCACACAATGTTACGTTATCTATCATTTCAATACGCTTTTCTACTTTCTTCCGTCGTGTTTGAATAAAACGTCTTATCTAAAATAAAGTCTACAGCAGCGGAGAAAAAAAGCCTTGTTCACATTTCCTGATCATAGATTTGACACTTCAGTGGATTGGGTGAGCTATTATCGGAGTCAGTGGCATTTCGCTGTTCTTCAAACGGAGGGATTTGAATGTCGGATCTCTATGGAGGGGGCGAGAGATGGGGTGATGAGGGGTATCTGTAGTTGAGCGGAAAGGCCACCCATACGGAGAGCAGCTGATTTTCCGAGCACAGAACCCCCCCCCCCCCCCCACACACACACACACACACACACACACCCCTCTACCCCCCGACCCCTTCCTCTACTCCTGAATCCCGTACACTACTGTGCCTGACAAGGTGATGTCTTTTATGGGGCAGCCAACACAAGCAATTCACAGGCCATAACTCCTTGTCTCAACTGTTTTTGTTTGACCATAAATTACTGGGATAGAGTGCCCAGGGGATCTTATTCATTTAGCTGCTAGGATTATTGCACACGGAGACACAGGGAGCATTTGTGTGTATGTTTTCTGTGTGAGAGGGGCAATCTGTGGGAAAGAGAGAGAGTGTGTGTGTGTACAGTGTATGTTTGTGCATGTCTGCATGAGTGTGTGTACATGCAGATATGCATGTTGTGTGTGTGTATGTGCGTGCGGGTATGTATGTATTCTTGTGTGTGTGCGTGTGTGTGTGTGTGTGTGTGTGTGTGTGTGTGTGTGTGTGTGTGTGTGTGTGTGTGTGTGTGTGTGTGTGTGTGTGTGTGTGTGTGTGCGTGCGTGCGTGTGTGTGTTGGGATTGTTACTTAGCATCAGTGTGCTGTGACCTGGTCTTGAACCATAAAGAGTGGCCTGTGCAGGTTGAATGGCGCTGGAAGGTAAACACAGGGCCTGCAGCTTTAGCCGAGCGCTGGGGGTCATTAAGACCTAACCATGTGTCACTCACAGCCCTGACTGCTTTATGGGCCACATCAAACCTACACTCTTAGAAAAAAAGGTTCCAAAAGGGTTCTTCAGCTGTCCCCATAAGATAACCCTTTTTGGTTCCAGTTAGAACCCTTTTTGGTTCCCGGTAGAACCCTATGGATTTAATGTACAACCCTCTGTGGAAAGGGTTCTACCTGGAACCCAAAATAGTTATTCAAAGTGTTCTCCTATAGGGACAGGAAAGCCGTAGAATACTTTTAAGTTCTAGATAGCACTTTTTTTTCTAGGAGTGTACACGCATACAAACACTCACCCACTACAGCCGAGCAAGCTTGTCTTAGCACACAGGGCCTACCTTGGGGGCAAGTCCTCGACATTGCTAACACAGCATGAGTAGTGTAAGTGTGTGTTTGTATGTGTGTCTGTGTGTGTGTACCATGTGTGTGTTTCTGTGTGTGTATGTGTTGCTCTACCCTGCTGTTTAAAACCTCTTTGGGAAAGACGTGCAGCTAGCGGGACACCTCGACAACATCCGGTGAAATTGCAGAGCGCGAAATTCAAACTATAGTATTATAAATATTTAACTTTCATAAAATCAGAAGTGTAATACATCAGAATAAAGCTTAACTTCTTGTTAATCCAGCCATTGTGTCAGATTTCAAAAAAGCATTATGGCAAAAGCACACCATGCGATTATCTGAGGACAGCGCCCCGCATACAAAACCATGAAAGACATCTTTCAACCAGGCAGGTGCGACACAAAAGTCAGAAATGTCGATATAATAAATGCCTTACCTTTGATGATCTTCTTCTGTTGGCACTCCAAAAGGTCCCAGATACATCACAAATGGTCCTTTTGTTTGATAACGTCCTTCTTTATATCCATAAAAACTCAGTTTTAGCTGGCGCGCTTCAGTCAATAATCCACCCAGTTTCCCTCCATCAAAATGCATACAAAATGAATCCCAAACGTTACTAATAAACTTTTCCAAACATGTCAAACAATGTCTATAATCAAACTTTAGGTACCCTAATACGTAAATAAACAATTCAATTTAAGACGAAGAATCGTTATTGTCTTTACCAGCGATCTTGGAAACACTAAAGCCAAAATGGGAGCCACCTAGAAAAACTACAATTTCTGGCTCATTTTTCCAAAAACCAGCCCGAAACTTTTTCTAAAGACGGTTGACATCTCGTGGAAGCCCTAGGAACTGCAATCTGGGAGGACTTTGCCTTATAATAAAAGTGACAGCCATTGAAAATAGTGGTAGGCTGAACATTTTTGTGGGGGGATGGTTTGTCCTCGGTGTTTCACCTGCCATATCAGTTCTGCTATACTCACAGACAACATTATTTTAACAGTTTTAGAAACTTTAGCATGTTTTCTATCCAAATCTATCTATATGCATATCCTAACTTCTAGGCCTGAGTAACAGGCAGTTTACTTTGGGCACGCTTTTCATCCGGACGTCAAAATACTGCCCCCCTACCCAAGTGTTAAAAGCTCTGCAAGGGCCAAACTTCATTCTACATTCAGTCTATTTCAATCACACTGGACAGGTCTAGTGATCTATAGGGAGCTCCCCCTGCTCAAGGCTATTGGATCCTCCGCTGCCTCTAACTTAAATGGGGTTTGATTGGCGGGTGGATGCGTTTGGACTATTCCAATACAGTTAAGGGGAGCACTCAGTTTAACACATCATCCTCATCATCTAAGGCAGGGGTGTCAAAGTCAAATGGACGGAGGGCCAAATAAAAAAATCAGCTACAAGACGAGGGCCGGACTGTTCGAATGTTCATTGAAAAATTTTTAAATGACGCATATAGTCTAGTGAACCTAATTGAACCTACTGAAAACCTAACAAATATATTACAATATGATCAGATAAATAAAGCAATATTTTCTTATGGCTCTGTCAGTAATCTTTAATTTTCAACAGACACAAAAGACAAATTTCCTTTATATAAATATCCCCATAACATGAACATTAAATGAAAGAAACCGGTATTCAAGGCACCATCAGTAGACTATATTTTCTATTTTAGCAAAAGTGGGCTAAATTTACTTCAAAGAAAAAACAATAATAGCAATTTTCTATCATCCACTCAACTGAAATATTTTTAAAATATAATTGGATTGAAATACAAAAAAATAAAGTGCAAAAATCTATTAATCAAAAACAACACTTTGTTTAAGGAGAAGTAACATGCAGTGAAAACAAATATTAAATTTTAACTTTTAAACTTGAACTGAGTAAAAACTCTAAATATGTGATTGCACAGTAATGTTCACTTGTTTGAGGTTGAGGGTGATACTTGGTGGTGTCCCATCTTTTCCACAAGTTCATCAATGTTCGGGGTAAGGCTCTGAGCTGAAGAAATCCTCAGAATTGAGTGGAGGTGTTCAGCAGTAAGTCGACTTCTGTGTGATGTTTTGTTCAGGTTCATCAAAGAAAACAGTTGTTCACACAGGTATGTGCTGCCAAACATAGACAACGTTTGAGCAGCCTGGATGCGCAGCTGGGGCATTGTGCCGGGGAGGAAACGGGCGAACTCCGCAGCACCCACTGCCGCATATTTTGCCCTCAGTGCATCATTGCATTGGAGGTCAATCAACTCCATTTGGAGGTTTGGTGGTGAGCTTTCCACGTCAACAGCAAATGGGTTACCGAGCAGTTCCAACCTGCTTTTTTGTGCTTCAAAGTCAGCAAATCGGCGTCGAAAGTCAGCGGCAAGCATACCTATTTTATCAGCCAACTGTGTGCTCGGGAACGCACTGGTAGAGAGCTTCTCTTTCATGGTCTGGCAGCTGGGAAAGTGGCTCAAATTTTCTTTCCGCATCTGCGTCTCCCACAGAGTCAGTTTGGTTTTAAATGCCTTCACTGTACTGTACATATCAGAGATGACACGATCCCGACCCTGCAGCTGCAAGTTTATTGCATTCAGATGACTCGTAATGTCACACAGAAAAGCCATTTCACACAGAAACATTTCGTCTCGGAGTTGTGTTGTGTCTTTCCCTTTGCTGTCCAAGAACAGACAAATCTCCTCACGAAGCTCGAAACATCTTTGAAGCACCTTTCCCTGGCTTAGCCATCGCACCTCTGTGTGATAAGGCAAATCACCATGCTCCGTTTCTAACTCCGTCAGAAATGCCTTGAACTGGCGGTGATTCAAACCTTTGGCTCTGATAAAGTTAACTGTGCGCGTGATGATGCTCATTACATGCTCCATTTTCAAGGCTTTACCGCACAACGCTTCCTGGTGTATGATACAATGATAAGCTGTCAGCTCACCTGTCGCGTTTTCCTCTTGCATCTTTTCCCGTATCTTCGCCACCAGTCCGCTCCTGTGTCCACACATCGCAGGTGCTCCGTCGGTTGTCAAACCCACGAGTTTTTCCCAAGGCAGCTCCATCTCATTTACACATCTTGACACCTCTTCATACAAATCATGCCCCGTAGTTGTGCCATGCATAGGACGTAAAGCCAAAAACTCCTCTGTCACGCTTAGGTTGGAGTCCACTCCGCGGATGAAAATTGACAACTGGGCAATGTCAGAAATGTCGGTGCTCTCATCCACAGCCAAGGAATATGCAATAAAATCTTTTCCCTTTTTCACAAGCTGCTCTTTTAGATTGATGGACAACTGGTCTACTCTCTCGGCAATGGTGTTTCTGCTCAGACTCACATTTAAAAAGAGTTGCCTTTTTTCTGGGCAAACTTCGTCACAAACTTTAATCATGCAGTTTTTGATGAAATCCCCCTCCGTAAATGGCCGGGCTGATTTAGCGATCTCTTCTGCCAAAATAAAACTGGCCTTGACAGCAGCCTGGCCTTGTGATTTGGCTTTTTTGAACAGAGCCTGTCGAGATTTGAGGCCTCGTTTTAATTCCTCTGCCTTTTGTAGCCTTTGTTCCATGTCCATATTCTTGTTTTTGTCCGCGTGTTTCGTTTCATAATGTCGTCTCAGATTATACTCTTTCAGTACCGCCACACTTTCTCCACACAGAAGACACACAGGTTTTCCAGCTACCTTCGTGAACATATACTCCGACTCCCACCTTGTTTGAAACCCCCGGTTCTCAGTATCCACCTTCCGTTTTGCCATTTTTGATGGGTATCTGAAAGTTAATTTTACTGTGATGCTGACGACTGCTGTGCCAATAAATATTGAAATGAAGCAGCCTACTGCTCGGTGCGTCACCTTTGCATTGTGGGAAATGTAGTATTGGTGCGTGTAAAAGATCTGCGGGCTGCCGGCTTGCTGCGGGCCGGTTCTAATAATAAATCAAGATCATCCCAGGGGCCGTAAAAAACCTTCTTGCGGGCCGGATGTGGCCCGCGGGCCTTGACTCTGACATATGTGATCTAAGGTCTCTTTACTAGAGGTCAATCCATCACTGTAATCTGTGGAATTTAGCTTCAGGACAGGAAACTTTTACATCTGATTCTTAAATACTTTAACCACCACAGCACTGTAAATGTAGGAGGCTACATACAGCAGGCTATGGGAAAACAAAAAGCCCATTCTGGACTGGAAAAATTGAAAAGGACTGATAGAGTAGGAGAGTACAGGAGATGACCAAGTGGCGAAGTTTCTGACTGAGTAGTCCCAGGTTTATCACTGAAACACAGTTTTTTTTAGCCATTTTAGATAGAGTAGTCTCTCTTAACATTCCATATAAAATCACGTAGAGCCCTGTAGCTTTCTCAGAATGCTAGTTTAAGGCAGATCTCAGAGGGCCCTTAAATGTTTCTCTTTGGTTGTGTAACACTAGCTGTGTTATGCTCATAACAAAAGAAGCCTTGGGCTTAATGTTTTGGAAAAAGTTGGAAAAAATCTTTATGGCACTGACCCTTCGTACACTTCATTCTGTTGTCCCGGAGTCTTTTCCTATGGCAGTGTCCAGGGTCGACCCAGTTGGGTCCTGTGTAGACACAGGAAGTGGGCATGACACAGGCCCCAGTGGAGCAGTGCAGCATGTGATTGGCCCCCACAGGGCTGGTGATTAATGGGCATGGGAACAGAGGGAGCAGGGACGGGGCCTCCGGGGGCCACAGAGAACAGCCACCTATAACTGTCACTCAGACCTGCTGAGGAAAACACCAGCAAGAGCCTCAGAAATGCAGGCCAGGGGCCGTATCCACCACTGTAATCTTATTCATTATGACCTAAAAGGCTAAACTGATCCTAGATGAACAGTCCTACTCTGAGATGCTTTGATAAATACGGCCCCAGGTCTGAGGGGTAATGCAGGAGAGAGTCTGTCTGGCCCAGCCAGACTGGCCCTAAATATGGTTGCCACCCCAACTAGTCTTCTCCTCACATAGCTAAACTAGTGGCTGTGAGAAGAGAGAGTCTACCTCAACTGATTTGTTAAGAATTGCTATTGTTGTTGTTTTTAATTACATTGAGTGAATGCAAAGTGTCAGTCTTGCCCTCCTGTCATCTCGCTGCAAAATGAGGACCATAATGAAAATAAGCCCCAAAGCTTTCTTGTGTTTTTATTCTGGATATTATTTTCTGTATGTAATGTTGTCTCCTGCTGGAGCAGCAGGAGACAACTGTTAATGATCCAATACATTCTATCAGTCAACCACCTCCATTGTGTCCTCAACTAACTTCTCCTAATACAAAGATTCTGCCGTTACACTCTCAGAATTTTTTTTTCCAGAAGGGTTCTTCTTCCCCATAGGATAATCAGTTTTGGTTCCAGGTAGAACCCTTTTGGAATCCATGTAGAACCCTCTGTGGAAAGAGTTCCACATGGCACCCAAAAGGGTTCTACCTGGAACCAAATAGGTTCTACCCAGAACCAAAAATGGTTCTTCAAAGGTTTCTCCGATAGGGACAGCCAAAGAACCCTTTTAGGTTCTAGATCTCACAGATATGAGAGGAAAAATATCGCTACCTTCACACTGTTCAGTCGCTAAATTTACCCCAAGACCAATAAAATACACATTACTCTATTGAGTGGCATCAGACATCAGACATCAGACAGGGTGAGGGCAGTAGAGTGATGGAAGTGTCTGTGATTGTGACAGAGGACTCGGAGCTAGTACTCCAGGCCTGCATCCCAAATGGAACCCTATTCCCTACATAGTGCACTACATTTGGGACTCAACTCCAGGACTCCAGGACCACGCTATGGGAGGCTGGCATCAGTCTGCTCCCCTGGCCATTCATAACATGGTCCAAATAGGAGCTCTACAATAATATTAGTGGGAACCTTCTAAAAGGCCAGACAGGCCCAAAATAATTTACCCCATCAAAGGCTTTGGGTTTGGGTGTGACCCAACCCTCTCTCTGACTAGCTCTTCTACAACAAAAAAACATGAGTTTACATGGCAACAGTGTTTTTGTCATAGATATTAAAGTCTCGCAAATAAATACACAACATTTATAATATCTGTAATTTTTGGAAGAGATATATTTCTATAGATACTATGTGTTAGTATAACTAATAATATAAATACTACCAAACCTATTTTTGATCGTTTCACTGTGATCCAGCAAAGGGGTTGTCATTTCATTCTAGAGATAATTTTACTGTGTCTTTGAGCACAAGTGGTCCGTTATCCTGTGAGGACTTTTCACTTTAAGACTGAGATAAGGGAACGAGAGAGAGGGAGAGAAAGGAGGGGAGAGAGTGAGAGTGAAAGAAAGAGGGGGAGGAAGAGTGACAGAGAGAGAGAGGGGGGAGAGGGCGAGATATTTAATATACAGTTGAATTCAGAAGTTTACATACACCTTAGCCAAATACATTTCAACTCAGTTTTTCCCAATTCATGACATTTAATCTAGGTAAAAATGTCCTGTCTTAGGTCAGTTAGGATCACCACCTTATTTTAAGAATGTGAAATGTCAGAATAATAGTGGAGAGAATGATTCATTTCAGCTTTTATTTCTTTCATCACATTCCCAGTGTGTCAGAACTTTACGTACACTCAATTAGTATTTGGTAGCATTGCCTTTAAATTGTTTAACTTGAGTCAAACGTTCCGGGAAGCCTTCCACCACCTTCCCACAATAGGTTGGGTGAATTTTGGCCCATTCCTCCTGACAGAGCTGGTGTAACTGAGTCAGGTTTGTAGGCCTCCTTGCTCGCACACACTTTTTCAGTTCTGCCCACAAATGTTCTATAGGATTGAGGTCAGGGCTTTGTGATGGCCACTCCAATACCTTGACTTTGTTGTCCTTAAGCCATTTTGCCACAATTTTGGAAGTCTGCTTGGGGTCATTGTCCATTTGGAAGACCCATTTGCGACCAAGCTTTAACTTCCTGACTGATGTCTTGAGATGTTGCTTCAATATATCCACATAATTTACCTACCTCATGAAGCCTTTTATTTTGTGAAGTGCACTACTCCCTCCTGCAGCAAATCACCCCCACAACATAATGCTGCCACCCCGTGCTTCACGGTTGGTATGGTGTTTTTTGGCTTGCAAGCCTCCCCCTTTTTTCTCCAAACATAACGATGGTCATTATGGTCAAACAGTTCTATTTTTGTTTCATCAGACCAGAGGACATTTCTCCAAAAAGTACCATCTTTGTCCCCATGTGAAGTTGCAAACCGTAGTCTGGCTTTTTTTTATGGCGGTTTTGAAGCAGTGGCTTCTTCCTTGCTGAGCGGCCTTTCAGGTTATATCGATATAGGACCCGTTTTACTGTGGATATAGATACTTTTGTACCTGTTTCCTCCAGCATCTTATTAAGGTCCTTTGCTGTTGTTTTGGGATTGATTTGCACTTTTCAAACCAATGTACGTTCATCTCTAGGAGACAGAATGCGTCTCCTTCCTGAGCGGTATGACAACTGCGTGGTCCCATGGTGTTTATACTTGCGTTCTATTGTTTGTACAGATGAACGTGGTACCTTCAGACATTTGGAAATTGCTCCCAAGGATAAACCAGACTTCTGGAGGTCTACAACATTTTTCTGAGGTCTTGGCTGATTTAATTGAATTTTCCCATGATATCAAGTAAAGAGGCACTGAGTTTGAAGGTAGGCCTTGAAATACATTCACAGGTACACCTCCAATTGACTCAAATGATGTCAATTAGCCTATCAGAAGCTTCTAAAGCCATGACGTAATTTTTTGGTATTTTCCAAGCTGTTTAAAGGCACAGTCAACTTAGTGTATGTAAACTTCTGACCCACTGGAATTGTGATACAATGAATTATAAGTGAAATAATCTGTCTGTAAACTATTTTTGGAAAAATGACTTGCGTCATGCACAAAGTAGATGTCCTAACCGACTTGCCAAAATTATAGTCTGTTAACAAGAAATTTGTGGAGTGGTTGAAAAATGAGTTTTAATGACTCCAATCTAAGTGTAAATCAAATCAAATCAAAGTGTATTTGTCACGTGTGCCCAAAACAACAGTAGACCTTACAGTGAAATGCTTACTTACAGGCTCTAACCAATAGTGCAAAAAAGGTATTTGGTTAACAGGTAAGTAAAGAAATAAAAAGACAGTGAAAAATAACAGTAGTGAGGCTACATACATTAGCGAGGTTATAAAAACAGCGAGGCTACATAAGGACACCGGTTAGCCGGGCTGATTGAGGTGGTATGTACATGTGGATATGGTTAAAATGACTATGTATATATGATGAACAGAGAGTAGCAGTAGCGTAAAAAAAAAATGTATGTAAACTTCCGACTTCAACTGTACATAAATTCCAATTGGCTATAATTAAACTCTTTAACATCCTTAGCTCTGTCATCTTCTCCAATATTTGGAACCAAGGGCTGATCACCCCAATTCACAAAAGTGGTGACAAATTTGACCCCAATAACTATCGTGGGACATGCGTCAACAGCAACCTTGGGAAAATCTTCCGCATTATCTTTAGCAGCCTACTCGCACATTTCCTCAGTGAAAAATATACATTGAGCAAATGTCCAATTGGTTTTGTACCAGGTGGTGAGGGTAGGTGAGGGTAGGTAACAACATCTCCACCCCGCTGATCCTCAACACTGGGGCCCCACAAGGGTGCGTTCTGAGCCCTCTCCTGTACTCCCTGTTCACCCACGACTGCGTGGCCATGCACGCCTCCAACTCAATCATCAAGTTTGCGGACGACACTACAGTGGTTGGATTGATTATCAACAACAACGAGACGGCCTACAGGGAGGAGGTGAGGGCCCTCGGAGTGTGGTGTCAGGAAAATAACCTCACACTCAACGTCAACAAAACAAAGGAGCTGATTGTGGACTTCAGGAAACAGCAGAGGGAGCACCCCCCTATCCACATAGATGGGACAGGAGTGGAGAGGGTAGTAAGTTCCTCGGCGTACACATCACGGACAAACTGAATTGGTCCACCCACACAGACAGCGTCGTGAAGAAGGCACAGCAGCGCGTCTTCAACCTCAGTAGGCTGAAGAAATTTGGCTTGTCACCAAAAGCACTCACAAACGTCTACAGATGCACAATCGAGAGCATCCTGTCAGGCTGTATCACCGCCTGGTACGGCAACTGCTCCGCCCACAACCGTAAGGCTCTCCAGAGGGTAGTGAGATCTGCACAACACATCACCGGGGGCAAACTACCTGCCCTCCAGGACACCTACACCACCCAATGTCGCAGGAAGGCCATAAAGATCATCAAGGACAACAACCACCCGAGCCACTGCCTGTTCACCCCGCTATCAGAGAGGTCAGTACAGGTGCATCAAAGCTGGGACAGAGATATAGAAGCTGTTTTTCAATCTCAAGGCCATCAGACTGTTGAACAGCCACCACTAACATTGAGTGGCTGCTGCCAACACACTGACTCAACTCCAGCCACTTTAATAATGAAAATTGATGGAAATTGACGTAAAAACATATCATTAGCCACTCTAAACAATGCCACTTAATATAATGTATACATACCCTACATTACTCATCTCATATGTATATACTGTACTCTATACCATCTACTCCATCTTGCCTATGCCGTTCTGTACCATCACTCATTCATATATCTTTATGTACATATTCTTTATCCCTTTACACTTGTGTGTATAAGGTAGTAGTTTTGGAATTGTTAGGTTAGATTACTCGTTGGTCATTACTGCATTGTCAGAACTAGAAGCACAAGCATTTTGCTACACTCACATTAACATCTGCTAACCATGTGTATGTGACAAATACATTTGATTTGATTTGATTTGAAATTACCGTACGACAGACCACGTATTCACCCTGCACACCCTAAAGCTTTTGACTCAATTTGGCAGGAGGGTCTGCTATACAAATTGATGGAAAGTGGTGTTGGGGAAAAACATACAACATTAAGAAATCCATGTACACTAACAAAAAGTATCCAAGATGGGCAAAATGGGCAAAAAACACACACATATCTTTCCACATGGCCATTGAGTGAGACAGGGATGCAGCTTAAGCCCCCCCCCCCCTATTTATATATATATATCACTGAATTGGAGAGGGTATTAGAACTGTCTGCAGAGCCCGGCCTCACCTACTAGAATCTAAAAGGCAAATGTCTACTCTTTAATAATAGTGTTATAATAGTGTTCCAAAAAAGTGTTCCAAAAAAATTATAGTGTTCCATAAAAGGGCCAGTTGCCAGGACCACAATAAAAAATTATATTTAGACACCGTTGTCCTAGAGCACACAAAAAACTATACACATCTCAGCCTAAAGATCACCGCCACAGGTAACTACCACAAAGCTGTGAACGATCTGTGAGACAAGTCAAGAAGGGCCTTCTATGCAAACAAAAATAACAGAAAAGTCAACAAAGCCATCATTTACAGAGAGATGAACCTGGAGAAGAGTCCCCTAAGCATGCTGGTCCTGGGGCTCTGTTCACAAACACAAACAGAGCCCCAGAGCAGCAACACAATTAGAGCAAATCATGAGACTAAAAGATAATTACTTGACACATTGGAAAGAATTAACAGAACTAGAATGCTATTTGGCCCTAAACAGAGAGTACACAGTGGCAGAATACCTGACCACTGGGACCAAATGTATGACCATATTTGAGACACATATTCCCTCAGATTACACTGACCCACAATTTGTTTTAAAACAAACTCATTTTTAATAAACTCCCATATCTATTGGATGAAATACCACAGTGTGCCATCACATCATCAAGATTTGTGACTTGTTGCCACAAGAAAAGGGCAACCACTGAAGAACAAACACCATTGCAATTACAACCCATATTTATGTTTATTTATTTTCAATTTTGTACTTGAACTATTTGCACGTCATTACAACACTGTATATATACATAACATCACATTTGAAATGTATTTATTCTTTTGGAACTTTTGTGAGTGTAATGTTTACTGTTAATTTTGGTTGTTTATTTCACTTTTGTTTATTATCTATTTCACTTGCTTTGGCAATGTTAACATATGATTCCCATGCCAATAAATCCCTTAAACTGAATATATATATATATATATATATATATATATAGATATATATAGATAGATAGATAGAGAGAGAGAGAGAGAGAGAGAGAGAGAGAGAGAGAGAGAGAGAGAGAGAGAGAGAGAGAGAGAGAGAGAGAGAGAGAGAGAGAGAGAGAGAGAGAGAGAGAGAGAGAGAGAGAGACCTCTTGTTACTTGTCTATCCTCACTCTCTGCCACTACAGGTATTGAAGCCTTCACTGATACCTGACCAACAGCCTAAATGAATCTGGCATTCCGTGACTTGCCACCTAAATTACTTCCTCAGGTCAGAGGTCGAATCCCAATCACTCATTGACCCCTGCCCTGGCAAGACAGTCAGTCCATGTAGTGAAAAAGGTTAATGTTACACCATAGTCTGTAGGAGGAATATAATTCATGATTCTAAATGATTTATGTTGTACTGTCCATCTCTTTCATGATATGGACTTTACTATAACGATTCAACACCCCAAAACATGTTAAATATAATCTGAGAGTTAACGCAGGCTGGTACCACAGTCAGCCGTGCAAATGAACTCAGTTCTGATTTGGAAAAGATTTGACATTTTACTGCCCACTTTCCAGTCGTCAAACTATTCCCTGTTTGTTTACAAAGCAGCACACAAAAGTGTTGATTAGATCAGAGGGTTATTCGAAAATATATATTGTTTTTTTGAAAGATAAGCTTGAAATGGATATGGTCTACTTGACTCAACAAATGAAACCGGAAACTCAATAGTTATTTCTGGCTGTTAGCTGGTTAACTCATTGATTCTGCTTTGTAGTGTTCCCCTCTGCTTTGCACAATACTCACAGTCCGACTACTGTGATGTATGTGGGTCTGGTATTTTTGTTCCTAGAATGACTCAACATCCTCCGCTAGGACACAAAGCTTGTCTGCTGTTTCTATTCCACTATTTTCACATGAACAACTTTTTTAAAGGTCTATTATTTCCAATGAACCCCAGACTTATGGTTTGAATTTGTGCCTGTGTTTGTCTGTTATCACAATGTCCTCTTGATGATGTATTTATGTCAGGAAGCAGGTTGGCCCATTGAATCCTATTCAGATTCACAGAGGCAGCAATAACAGGCAATATTTATATCATCGGTAACATTAAGGGCCACAACAATTGTCCCATAGGTTCATTTGGGACGGGGAATCAACAAAGCAACACCACAACAAGAACAAAGCCCATGTTAATTCAGCCCCATAGAATCTGGAACGGGTCAATGGGAGAGGAAATAAAGAAGGAGTGATTGTGTTTAGTTTTTGCACCAGCTTCACAAACAGAACAGTGGCACTATAACAAAGTATCCTTTCTGTACCACTTCCTCCTATTCTGATTTGGCTAATTGGGACCTGTTGACAGCGAATCCCATCCGAGCAGGAACCGGCCAATCAGCTGGTAGCGTCTGTCATCCCTGGCACACCAGGCTTCCACTCCCATAGAGCCCTTTGTCTGTAACCTTGGTGACCTCTGGATTTTTTTATATGGAAACAAACATTGCTTGCTCTTACATAATATCCTCAGAAATAGAAAGATTTGGTGAACATAAAGTCATTTTACCCATTCGTCTAAAGTGATCCAAGAGTGAAAATGAAAGGGAAGCATACACATTTAGCTTGAAAAATAATATTAAGGGCTGGATTCAATCCGAATCGCCGAAGTATCACGGAAGATCCACACTATAGCTCGATTAAAATATAAAGGCAATGTTCCCGCAGAGAATGCATTCACTGTAAATGCAGAAAATGTCGGCTCAATTGGAAATGACCTTTCAATTTTGACTCGGATCTTCTGCAATACTGCCCTTGATGCGGACTGAATAAAGGCCCTAATTATAGATGACAATAACAATGACTTTTGAGATCACTTGGACATCTCTCTGCCTGTTGCACTTCAAACTGTAAAATGACAAGATGCAAGAGTAAGGAAAGGGGTTTTGAGTGACTAAAAGGAAAACATCTAACTACATAAATCTGGCTGAGAGCAACTAATCTGTCATCGCCATTTTTTAACAATCATATCTAGGCCTGCACCTGTCTTTAGAGGTTCCAGTGATCTCTACCCAAACTCCTCTCCTGTCCCCTTCCCTGCAAAAACACACAGGAGATGCCTGGGGATTGACGTTCATCACCCAGATATGATTGAGAGCAGAAAAAGGAGAGGGAGAGAGCCATGCCTTCTGGTAAGAGGAAATCAGCTGTGAGGAGGAGAGCATGGAGAAGAGGAGAGAAGCAGGTGGAGAAGACGAGGAGTGTACACACCATGCTCCATTCTTTGTGCTTTGAAATGACTAGCCCTTGTCCTCTGAGTCCATGTTAACACAATAGAGCCTTAACAGGAGCTGTCAGCAGACGACACTAAAGCATGGAGGAGTATGGGTACTGGGGCTGGTCCTGCAGGATAACATTAACTCCTGTTTGTATGGCCCTGAAAGCTAAAGGCTACAGTTAAAGGTTGTTTTGTGGTGTTTTCTAAAGGGAACCGATTGCAGGCTTTCAGACCTTGTTTACTTACTTTGAGCCCTGCGGTGGTGGAGAGAGTCACGTCACTGGCTGGCAGAGTTTAAAGTATTTGAGGTTTATGAAAAAAAGGGACAAGGTGTCCACTGGTGCACCTGAGGTTTGATCAATATAGTCAAGCGATGACATGTCAATTTGCGCACCACAGGAAGAGATTCTGGGTTGTGAATGGCAGCGCTGAGAGATGGCGGCAGGTGGATTGTTCATTGGCGGATACAGTGTATCAACATACTCCTTTAAAGTCTTTATCTCGCTGCTCTGCCCGCGGTTTTCTTACATTTAGCCTGCTATTTGACAATACACCTTAAAAACTAATACTCTTTTTGTATCCCTATTGTGTTGTTGCTTTTGTAATTATTCAATGTTTATAAGTTATTGCACTGTACACACTACCTATAAGCCAGCTGCTGCCATTATTTGATGTTTGATACATTGATACAAAAAACAAAGACATTTAAGCACTTTATACATGGGCACAATAGACTACCTAACATTGAATCACTTTATGATTTTAGGCCTCACTAAACATTAGCTGGACAGGTGTCTGCTTAGAAAAAAGATAAACACTCACTAATACAAAATGTCTCTCAGATACAGTGGTGCTGTGGTTATACAGCAGGTTTGAGAATGGTGTCCGTTATTCACTTCATTGTTAACTTTTCCTACAATGAGAACTGATCAGCAGTTTGAATTGACAGATTTATTATTTGTATGTTCGTAACATAACAACTCTTTACTGTATACATTTTGAGCAAACAGATTGACAATGCAGTCATAGTCTGTGGAACGTTCAGGGGAAAGTTCCCTCCGTAACACTAAAGACAGCTCAGTGTTTTTTCACTGACCAATAGATGGCACTAATGCATAACGAGCTGTAGCCATAACCCTCCCATAAAAGCCAACTGCTCTCCACCATTTGTCCCCCAAACACGTTAAAGGACAAGGCCAAGGTGCTTGGATTGAGACACGTCATGGGGTTTATCCAGAGGATTAGAAGTCAAATTACAACAAGACCTGTCACCCCCTCCAACCTGGACTCAAGGGTAGATGTAACATAGTAAACAAAAATCCGGGACACTCAAATTGGTATGATATGTTACATTTGGTATGGTATGTATTAATTTGTGGATGTCCATCATTCATTTCGTATGATATGTTACTAACGACAATTTGTATGATATGTTACGAATGACAATTCATGTGATATGTTACGAATTATAATTCAGATGATATGTTACGAATTGCAATTCGTAGAACAATTTGTAGCAATTTGCAATACATAACATGACATGTTATGAATACCAATTTGTTATGGCTAACGTTAGCTATGTGACACATTTTTCATCCCCGGATTCCCATCGCAAACGGAACATTTTGAGCTCCTGGGCTACAATATCCAGACCCACGACCGGTCCATCGATGTCACTGCATGAAGAGGAATAAACAGATACCCCCATCGCGACGTCCCCAAAGGCTAACTCTCTAGCCCTTGCTATCTCCTTGCTTGCAAATTCGGCCTGCTAACTGCTAGCTTGTTTAGCCCGGTCCGCTAACTGCTACCGTGTTTAGCACCGTCTACTAACTGTTAGCTTGTTAGCACAGGCCTGCTAACCGTCTGAATCGCCGCGTCCCAAACACTCACTGAACCCATATTTACTTTCTATCCCTTTTCGATTTTTAATTTGTTTATACCTTCCGGTAACCTGCCTCACCCAATGTGATACGGAACCGCTATTATCTTTACATTTTTAGAACACACTCAAGAACCTCCAGAAGCTAACCAGCTAACTGGCTACAAGCTATTTGGTCATTGTTAGTTTTCTAACCTGGATAATCACTCGCCAGTCCAGCTTCCCTGCCCCATCCACCGCTGCCCCTTGGACACTGATTCACTTGGCTACATAGCTGATGCATGCTGGACTGTCCATTAATCACGGTAATCCATTCTGCTTGTTTATGTTTTATCTGTCGGCCCCAGCCGCACTTAGGCTCTGTGTGTAGTTAATCCGACCCTCTCTGCCTAATCAATCGCCATTCTACCTGCTGTTGTTGTGCTAGCTGATTAGCTGTTGTCTCACCTACTGTTTTAGCTAGCTCTCCCAATTCAACACCTGTGATTACTGTATGCCTCGCTGTATGTCTCTCTCATATGTCAATATGCCCTGTATACTGTTGTGCAGGTTAGTTATCATTGTTTTAGTTTACAATGGAGCCCCTAGTTCCACTCTTTATACCCCTGTTACCTCCTTTGTCCCACCCCCCACACATGCGGTGACCTCACCCATTACAACCAGCATGTCCAGAGATACAACCTCTCTCATCATCACCCAGTGCCTGGGCTTACCTCCGCTGTACCCGCACCCCACCATACCCCTGTTTGCGCATTATGCCCTGAATATATTCTACCATGCCCAGAAACCTGCTCCTCTTATTCTCTGTCCCCAACGCCCTAGGCGACCAGTTTTGATAGCCTTCAGCCGCACCCTCATACTACTCCTTCTCTGTTCCGCGGGTGATGTGGAGGTAAACCCAGGCCCTGCATGTCCCCAGGCACCCTCATTTGTTGACTTCTGTGATCGAAAAAGCCTTGGTTTCATGCATGTCAACATCAGAAGCCTCCTCCCTAAGTTTGTCTTACTCACTGCTCTAGCACACTCTGCTAACCCTGATGTCCTTGCCGTGTCTGAATCCTGGCTCAGGAAGGCCACCAAAAATTCTGAGATTTCCATACCCAACTATAACATCTTCCGTCAAGATAGAACTGCCAAAGGAGGAGGAGTTGCAGTCTACTGCAGAGAGAGCCTGCAAAGTAATGTCATACTTTCCAGGTCCATACCCAAACAGTTCGAACTACTAATTTTGAAAATTACTCTCTCCAGAAATAAGTCTCTCACTGTTGCCGCCTGCTACCGACCCCCCTCAGCTCCCAGCTGTGCCCTGGACACCATTTGTGAATTGATCGCCCCCCATCTAGCTTCAGAGTTTGTTCTGTTAGGTGACCTAAACTGGGATATGCTTAACACCCCGGCAGTCCTACAATCTAAGCTAGATGCCCTCAATCTCACTCAAATCATCAAGGAACCCACCAGGTACAACCCTAACTCTGTAAACAAGGGCACCCTCATTGACGTCATCCTGACCAACCGGCCCTCCAAATACACCTCCGCTGTCTTCAACCAGGATCTCAGCGATCACTGCCTCATTGCCTGTATCCGCTACGGAGCCGCAGTCAAACGACCACCCCTCATCACTGTCAAACGCTCCCTAAAACACTTCTGTGAGCAGGCCTTTCTAATCGACCTGGCCCGGGTATCCTGGAAGGACATTGACCTCATCCCGTCAGTTGAGGATGCCTGGTCTTTCTTTAAAAGTAACTTCCTCACCATTTTGGATAAGCATGCTCCGTTCAAAAAATGCAGAACTAAGAACAGATATAGCCCCTGGTTCACTCCAGACCTGACTGCCCTCGACCAGCACAAAAACATCCTGTGGCGGACTGCACTAACATCGAACAGTCCCCGCGATATGCAACTGTTCAGGGAAGTCAGGAACCAATACACACAGTCAGTCAGGAAAGCTAAAGCCAACTTCTTCAGGCAGAAGTTTGCATCCTGTAGCTCCAACTCCAAAAAGTTCTGGGACACTGTGAAGTCCATGGAGAACAAGAGCACCTCCTCCCAGCTGCCCACTGCACTGAGGCTAGGTAACACGGTCACCACCGATAAATCCATGATTATCGAAAACTTCAACAAGCATTTCTCAACGGCTGGCCATGCCTTCCGCCTGGCTACTCCAACCTCGTCCAACAGCTCCCCCCCCCCCCGCAGCTACTCGCCCAAGTAACGTTGGCTAGGTGGCTAATGTTGGCTAGGCTAGGAGTTGGGGTTAGGGCTTAAGGTTAGAGTTAGGATTAAGGTAAGGATTTAGGTTAAAGAAGCACTATGCAGAAATCGCTCCGCCATTTCCTGGTTGCTAAAATTCTAATAGTTTGCCTAATTTCAGTTTATGTGACAAAACAAGAAAGTATAGTGTAGAGAAGCATTGTAACATCTAAACCGCTGTGATATATATTTTCCACAACCAAAAATATTGTATTTTCAGATGTTTGAAGCTAGTGTACAAAACCGAAAGTAAAAGACGCAAAAACGAAACTTAAGAGTGGGAAGCATAGAAGTAGCACACAGAGAACAGATCTACCGCTTCTTAGACTTGCTTTCAATGAGTGACAGATCTATATGCATTTCTATGTGAATTTGGTTGGAATGCCAAAAAAGTTACATATTGCAGCTTTAAGGTAGGAGTTATGTTAAAGGCTTAAGTAGTTGCTAAGTAGCTAAAAAAGTAGTAAGTAGTTGCAAAGGTGATAATTAGCTCAAAAACTAAAGTTGTCCGTGATGAGATCCGAACACGCAACCTTTGGGTTGCTAGAAGTTCTCATTAATAAAACGCAAACCCATCCACCCGGGCCAACCACCCTCCTTTCGTTTTTGCCTTAAGTAAGCTTCTGTCTTAAGTAACCATACCAAATGTAACACATCATACTAATTTGACTGTCCCCGATCTTCATTTACTATATTACATCTAGTCTATGAGACCAGGTTGCCCCCTTAGACAAATGACAACCTGGGCCAAGTTCAAATGGGGATGGGTGGGACCGGCCAGTCCGATTTTATCTCAATGTGACAAGACAAGAAGAGAGAGGAAAGAGAGAAATGTTTGAACAAAGCACATTTCACTGAGAGTAACTCAGTCTTGTCTTCTGTGGGTTACTGGAGTTTACTGGCTCCCTTTCATTGAAGCAGAACACACAAAGAAAGGCAGCTTCAAATAGCCACAGCCCTTTGGTCTGACTGCATGCATGACAACAGACCATGGTGAATCTTATCTTCAACTGCTCAGCCATATTTTGGTTTCCTTGTAAAATAATTGGCACTCTTTCCTGCTGTTTCGTAATCACAGTCCTGCTCATCACAACAAAGTTTCACCAGCCTTTCCAAAGCCAAACTGTGTATGTTGTAATGTTGTAGTGTCACATATTTTTTCAAACATGTTGTTCTTCTTTAGTCAGTAATAAGCTACTTATATACTGTATTCTCCCCCCCAAAATATAAACATGTACATTCAACTCATACTTAGAATACCTTGCTGCCTAAGTCTGTGTCTTGCACAACACTGGAGTGCTGCGAAGGGGTTGGAACCAGATCTCTCCACACGTCATTCACAGTTTTACCCAGAGCTTCTTACAATCCACTTTCTTTCGGCTTTGGCCGAATTCAACATTATGCCAATGTCAACTTTTGTGTGTGTGTGTGCATTTGTGCATGTGAAATCTAGAAATCCCTAGGAATATCCCCTCAGAATAGCCCACAGACTAAAGTGTCGACATAATGAAGGCCTTTTAACACTAGTCAGACTGACGGGAGATTGACAAGAGTGAGTGATGTCAGGCTAAGTCTTGACATCACTCACATCACCAGCAGTCCAGCTTTCTGAGACACATGCCAGAAACATTCCCATGTTCCTACTCACAAGAGCAGAAAAAGGCCGCTCTTGTCTCCACAGGCCAGGCTTGAGCTGTCACGACTCCGACCGAAGGTGGCTCCCCTTCCCGTTCGGGTGGCGCTCGGCGGTCGTCGTCGCCGACCTACTAGCTGCCACTGATTCTTTCCTCCCCCTCCTTATGTGTTTATTGGTTACACCTGTTTTGAGCTTGTTGTAATTAGTTGGGCTTTATTAGTCAGCCGGCCCGCCCGTTTCTTTGTGCGGGATTAATTATTGTAACCTTTGTGTTTGGTGTAGACGAACGTGTTGATTTATGTTCGTGGAGTTTGCTGGACAGTTTTCGTCCCCCGTGTCTGGGGCATTTGTTTTGAGCACCCAGTGTTTTGTGGGATGGCCGTTGTTCACCGTGTGTGCATTAAAAGAGCACTATATTGAACTCTCCTGCGCCTGACTTCCCACTCACGACACCCAGAACGTTACATGAGCCATGTACCTACCACTGCACCGTGACCCCTGTATCCCTGGCACTACGAGGGCCCATAGGGAGTAGGGTGCCATTTAGGACGTTTCGCCTGTCATGAATAGGGCCCTGAACCCAGACTGTGGCCAAGTCTAAGAGAGGTATTAGGCAATGCCAAAACAGCTTACAGCCAAACACTGCTTTGAATGGCTTTGGCTATTTATGGAGTTCTCAAAGTGATAGGCCCCCGAGAGGAGCCACTGTCTGGCTCCTGGGCCTAGGGCCGAGGGCCCGGAGCAAGGCTGAAGCTGGCTGGCCGGCTGGCCCAGGGTTAACTAACATAGTGTTAGCCTGTAGCCATGGAATCCTCCACTGTGTTAGCATTGGCAATGGAACTCAGTTTGTCAAAACAGGAGCTGGCTATCCCTAAAGACATGTCATAGAGTTCTCTCTATCTCCCTTTCACTCTCTCTCTCCGTCATCCTCTCTCTTCCTCTCTCTCTCTCACTCTCTACCTCTGTCTTTGAGGTATTTTAGCAAATGAAACATCAAACCACACCGGAGGGGAAAGGAAGAGGAAATTAAGAAATGTGACGTCAATTAGGCGCGTGCAGTAAGGCATCTGATGATTGTCACTGCGACACTAAAGGTATGTGACAGCTCAGAGGATCAAAAATAACTCTCAATTTTAATAAAGACTTAATAAAGATTGCTCTTCTGGAAAAGGTTAAAAAAAATAATCCATAACTCTCGAATGCACTCTGACAGCCCAGTCAGCCGAGGGTGAAATCGAAGACTGACAGATATTTACTTTGGATCCACTGACAGGACTCATCAAGAGGAGAATATATGATTCACTGTGGCAGGAAGAGCTTCTGTAGATGTATCACACAGATAAAGTAAACCAATATTATTCATGACATTTTTCCCCAATGGCAGCACTTGTCCTGATTTTTTACATTTATACATAATTATCTTTCAGTTCCTGGCCACCAAAAACACAAAAGCTCTGAGACATGAAATACAGACATTCATAATGTCCTAACTTGGTGCATTACAGGGGATAACTTGCTAGGTCAGAGTCTGCTGTGAGGATTTTGACACATTACAGGCTGAAAGCTGCAGCAGGTGTCATGGGAGCAGGGTGGGGCTTTGCCCTGGCCCCGGCAGGTCTCTCTGGGGTTGGCTGGCCAGGCGAGCAGCAGGCCTCTCATATCACACACACACAGAGTGTTGAGTCGGCTCCAGAGACTGACCTCGGCCAGGCAGAGGGATGGAGGGATGAAGGGAGTTCTATCCACCCAGGCAGTCTGCTGCCAAAAGTTAGAGACAACTTCTAACGTTACCTGCATAACTTTGCCAAGAATCGTGACAAGAATCATAAACTTTTCGGTGTAAGTTTCATCATATTCCGACTAGTAGATCATGTCTGTATGAGTCAGACTATCCCATCAAGTTGTGGTTTGTTCTGGCCTAGATGAGACCATGCCATGTTGTGTTGTGTTGTGGCCTGGGGCCATCTTGTTTAACAGGGCTGTAATGTGTTGGGCAGAGACAGGGGCTGCTGTCTGGAGAGTGCTAGCAGACCAGGAGGGGACAAAGAGACAGCTGAAATCACTTCCTCAGATGTCAACCCAAATAAGAGGTTCTATCCTCCAACCACAGCCGAGCTCCCACACTGATTACAGTGAGCATACATACCAGATGTGCTGCACACATGCTTGTCCTGTACTGTATGTTGGGATGGTATTTGAACCTCTACATGGTAGGAATTCAGCCTGTTACTACAAATTCTTAGGCCTAGGATTTGAGTAGGTAAAGTTCATTCTAGACCAGAGCCTATGGGCAGCATTTAGCCAGAGCAGGTTGAGGTGCACCCAGTGTGACAGGTTTAGAGGGCATAAAACTGTCATTCAATCAGGATTTAGATTGGCGCTGCCAGAGTGAACATGTTACACAATTGAACTAGAATAAGTATACTGACAGACAGAGCACTGTGTAAGACATGCTGAAAAACCAGGGGACTTCAGGGGGAAAAGTATGGGACTTCAGGGGGAAAAGCATGGGACTTCAGGGGGAAAAGCAGGGGACTTCAGGGGGGAAGCATGGGACTTCAGGGGGAAAAGCAGGGGACTTCAGGGGGGAAGCATGGGACTTCAGGGGGAAAAGCAGGGGACTTCAGGGGGGAAGCATGGGACTTCAGGGGGAAAAGCAGGGGACTTCAGGGGGGAAATCATGGGACTTCAGGGGGAAAAGCAGGGGACTTCAGCAGGGGAAAAGCATGGGACTTCAGCAGGGGAAAAGCATGGGACTTCAGGGGGAAAAGCAGGGGACTTCAGCAGGGGAAAAGCATGGGACTTCAGGGGGAAAAGCAGGGGACTTCAGGGGGAAAAGCAGGGGACTTCAGGGTGGAAAGCAGGGGACTTCAGCAGGGGACTTCAGGGGGAAAAGCACGGGACTTCAGGGGAAAAAGCAGGGGACTTCAGGGGGGAAAGCAGGGGACTTCAGCAGGGGACTTCAGGGGGGAAAGCAGGGGACTTCAGGGGGAAAGCAGGGGACTTCAGCAGGGGACTTCAGGGGGGAAAGCATGGGACTTCAGGAGGGAAAGCAGTGGACTTCGGGGGGAAAAGCATGGGACTTCAGCAGGGGAAAAGCAGGGGACTTCAGGGGGAAAAGCAGGGGACTTCAGGGGGGAAAGCAGGGGACTTCAGGGGGAAAGCAGGGGACTTCAGCAGGGGATTTCGGAGGGGAAAGCAGGGGACTTCAGGGGGGAAAGCATGGGACTTCAGGGGGAAAAGCATGGGACTTCAGGGTGGAAAGCAGGGGACTTCAGCAGGGGACTTCAGGGGGGAAAGCAGGGGACTTCAGCAGGGGACTTCAGGGGGGAAAGCAGGGGACTTCAGCAGGGGACTTCAGGGGGGAAAGCAGGGGACTTCAGGGGAGAAGATTAGTAAGTGTGGATTACAGAGAGATAGACAGAGCGAGAGAGAGAGAGAGAGACGGACAGACAGACACACACACACACACACAGAGAGGCTCACACACACACACACACACACACACACACACACACACACACACACACACACACACACACACACACACACACACACACACACACACACACACACACACACACACACTCTGAGGGATGCTGCGTTGCTCAGCCCAACAACAGGTGTTATGGGTAGGCCCCAGTCCCAGCCACAGCCCAGGGTTTCACAGCCCATGGTTTCACAGCCAAGGACCAGACTCCCCTCAGGGAATAAATTAGGATTCTATTACATCCCTCTCCCTCCATCCCTCTCTCCTTCACTCTAACCCTGTTTACCCTCTACCCTTCTATTCCCCTCTCCCTTCCTATTCCTCTCTTTCTCTTTCCCTCCCTCCCCCTCTCTTTATCCCTCTCAAAACCCTCCCAAACACCAACCCTCTAATCTAAGCCACATGGCTTAGTAACATGTAATGAGCTACTATTTTGCTTATATGCTGCTTGAATGCTTCTTCTGGTTGGCTGGACACCCCAAATAAGACACCTCCACTAACCCCCAGACCCAGACCCTAGAGGCCCCCAGGGGCCATAGTCTGCAGAGACTCTAGTGGCCCCTGGCTGTCACCCCTCACAGACACTGACATCTCAGGACAGGTGGACCCCTCTGTGCCCCTCTCCGCCCCCACACAATTCTGAAACCATATCTGGGGCTAAACATCATGCGCCACCGTTCCTCATAACTCTGTACAACCGCTGCTTGTAACCCCTGTTGCCAGACGACCAAATGTTTGCTCCAGCACTTTTTTAATTTCCCTTTTTTCTTCTCCCAGAGTGGTCCAACAATTGCATCACTGAAATGCACTCAGAATCATCCCCCATGGCCCACCGCAAGGTTAGTCTCTTGCTCCCTCTCTCTCTCTCTGACAACCCTCCTCATCCGCACTGTAGCCTCTCAGAATCCCCCCTCTTTCTATTTCCCTTCTATCCCTCATTCTCTTCTCTCTCTTCCCCTCTGTCTTTCTTTTCCCCTCCCCCTCTCCCTTAATGTTTTTCTATACCTCTTTTTCACTCTTTCCCTCTCTGTCCCAGCCCAGAGCCATCGATCACTGGGGCGGACTGAGCCTTGGCCATAGCCAGTCCTGTGTGGACTGGTCGAAGAGAGAACTGTGTCTAACCAATAGGAATGATGAATCGGAGCTGTGGAGCGACCAGAGTTATTATACATGGAGTAGTGTGATAAAAGGCTAATCCCTCACTCTGCATCTCAGCGAGGTTCTCTCTCGTCTCAGAGCTGGAGATGAGTTGAGACCAGACCAGATGAGATGAGCTTACTGAAAGATCCCTCCAGCCCTGCTGGGCCTATAAATAGTGAGAGGGTACGTCCCAAAGGGCACTCTCTTCCATATATAGTGCATTACTTTTAACCAGAGCCCTATGGGCCCTAGGGAATAGGATGCCATTTGAGACTCAGGCTCAGCCTGCTTTTCAAACGCTGCTTCTTCAAACGGCTCAGGCGGACTAATGATAAAGATGGGGTAGAGCAAGGCTTTATTGATTCTATCCATCACATCTTGGGAGACACCGCTATAAGATGGCGCGTTAATGGCTGTGTGGGTCTCTGCTCGCTCTCTCTCGTCCTCTTTCTGCTGCGGCAGAATCAAAAGAAAAGAGAACTTGAAATGCCACTCCAGGGCTCCAGGCCTTTTAACCACAAGCCTTCCTTGCAGTCAGCATGACAACAGCCTGTTTACTCAGTCACAAACAAAGGTGTAGAGTCCCACAGAAAACTAGTTCTCCACTTCCCTGCTATTTTCATACAGAAATTATTTTGGTTGACTGCTACAGAGACATAGCCTCAAGCAAAACTGAATCTATTGATCAGTGGAAAAATGTCTGAGTGGACAATGTCTATTTCTTCAGTGAGTATCAGCTTTAATGAAGTGAAAATATTGAGTACTTGTTCTGCCATGCCACAGAGCCTGAGATCTATGGGAGAGAGTGAGCTAATAAGAAAAAGAGAGAGAATGTAGATTGCGGGGGGAGATACATTTAATAGAGTGAGAGAGAGAGGGAGAGGAGAGAGGGAGAGGAGAGCGAGAGAGAGAGAGAGAGAGAGAGAGAGTGAGAGAGGGGGGGGGTGAGACAAATAGAGAGAGGGATCATTGCTGAATGGAGGGATGGATGGATGGATGTGGAGTAAAGGCGGAGGGATGAGGTCAGAGGGAAATGGATCCCTCCATTAGGGAAGTAATGACAGAGAGCAGTTGGCTGCCTCTGGCCTGGCCGGCTGGCTGGCCTGGTCCTGAACGCAACCACACAGATGTGAGCTAGGGAGCCGCAGCTCAGCCCAGAGCAGGGGCCGCAGAGTCATATCCACACTAGTGACAGAGATCCCAGTAACCCAGCCTCCCTCCCCTCCCTCCTCCTATCCTGACAACCCTTCCACAGGGCGAAGAAAGAGGGAATTCTTCAAGACGACTCCCCTACCTGAAAAAAATTGTTGATAACACTGTGCAAAACTGCTATGCTCCCAACAGGAATGGGGGATTGGACCAATTCTATCCAATCTTATCTGTCACTGGGTCCGATGTCTTGGCTAATCTCTTGAGGAACTGGAGTGGCACAGCAGCATGCCAAAGACTGAGGTCAGTTGTACCTCTCCTACCCATCCAGCTAGCTAGCACTACAGAATCTGATATTCTCATGAACCATTGGGCTTTTTATCCCCCAGCAGTGTTAAAATTGGCATTATGTTAAATTCTCCACGCATTGGGTTTCTGAAAAACCCGATCTTGTGAAGTGTCAGGTTTTCCTTGTGAAAGTTTATTTTGCATCATGTCACGTGGGCCCAATACAAGGCTGGGCAGCAGGGGCATTTGCCTGCTGTGCCACATTAGTCATTTTGAGTGAGTTCCTGCTTTGCATTGGCAGACTCCAACGTTCAGGATTCTTCTGAGAGAAAGCTGAATGGTACCCTAGATTTAGCTAACGCAGGTTTTTAACTATCCTGTCACACATGCTGACAACGATGCTGGCATAAACTACATAAGTGAATGGGCCTGGCTGGCTCACTGTGTGGTATGGTAGAGTGAGGGAGTATTTTTGTATTTTGTATTTATTATGGATCTCCATTAGCTGCTGCCAAAGCAGCAGCTACTCTTCCTGGGGTCCAGCAAAATTAAGGCAGTTAATACAATTACATTATTTTGTTGAGTCATCCGCATACATAGACACTCTGGCTTTACTCAAAGTCAGTGGCATCTCTTTAGTAAAAATTGAAAAAGCTAGGGGCCTAAACAGCTACCCTGGGGAATTCATGATTCTACCTGGATTATATTTGAGAGGCTTCCATTAAAGAACACCCTTTGTGCTCTGTTAGACAAGTAAATCTTTATTCACATACATTTTTCCAGCAGCAGACTATGATCAATAATGTCAAAAGCTGCACTGAAGTCTAACAAGACAGCCCCCACAACCATTTTATCATCAATTTCTCTCAGCCAATCATCAGTCATTTGTGTAATTGCTGTGCTGTGCTTGTTTAATGTCCTTCCCTATAAGCATGCTGAAATTCTGTGCCAATTTGTTTACTGTGAAATACCCTTGTATCCGGTTAAACACAATTTTTTCCAGAAGTTTACTAAGGATTGGTAACAGGCTGATTGGTCGGCTATTTGAGCCAGTGAAGGGGGTGTTACTATTCTTGGGTAGCAGAATGACTTTAGCTTCCTTCCAGGCCTGAGGGCACATGCTCTCTAGTAGGCTTAAATTGAAGATGTGGCAAATAGGAGTGGTAATATTGTCTGCTATTATCCTCAGTAATTTTCTATCCAGATTGTCAGACCCCGGTGGCTTGTCATTGTTGATAGACAACAATAATCTTTTCACCTCTTCCACACTGACTTTACAGAATTCAAAAGTACAATTCTTGTCTTTCATAGTTTGGTCTGATATACTTGGATATGTAGTGTAAGTGTTTGTTGCTGGCATGTCATCCTTAAGTTTGCTTATCTTGCCAATGAAAAATACATTAAAGTAGTTTGCAATATCAGTGGGCTTTGTGATGAATAAGCCATTTGATTCAATGAATTTGAATTAAATGTAATTTAAGGTGCCCCAAAGCTTTTTACTATCATTCTTTATATAATGTATCTTTGTTTCATAGTGTAGTTTCTTTTTCTTATTATTTAGTTTAGTCACATGATTTCAGACGTAATTTTTATTTTTTTTATTTTTTTTTATTTCACCTTTATTTAACCAGGTAGGCTAGTTGAGAACAAGTTCTCATTTGCAACTGCGACCTGGCCAAGATCAGGCATAGCAGTGTGAACAGACAACACAGAGTTACACATGGAGTAAACAATTAACAAGTCAATAACACAGTAGAAAAAAGGGGAGTCTATATATACATTGTGTGCAAAAGGCATGAGAAGGTAGGCAAATAATTACAATTATGCAGATTAACACTGGAGTGATAAATGATCAGATGGTTATGTACAGGTAGAGATATTGGTGTGCAAAAGAGCAGAAAAATAAATAAATAAAAACAGTATGGGGATGAGGTAGGTGAAAATGGGTGGGCTATTTACCAATAGACTATGTACAGCTGCAGCGATCGGTTAGCTGCTCAGATAGCAGATGTTTGAAGTTGGTGAGGGAGATCAAAGTCTCCAACTTCAGCGATTTTTGCAATTCGTTCCAGTCACAGGCAGCAGAGAACTGGAACGAAAGGCGGCCAAATGAGGTGTTGGCTTTAGGGATGATCAGTGAGATACACCTGCTGGAGCGCGTGCTACGGATGGGTGTTGCCATCGTAACCAGTGAACTGAGATAAGGCGGAGCTTTACCTAGCATGGACTTGTAGATGACCTGGAGCCAGTGGGTCTGGCGATGAATATGTAGCGAGGGCCAGCCGACTAGAGCATACAAGTCGCAGTGGTGGGTGGTATAAGGTGCTTTAGTGACAAAACGGATGGCACTGTGATAAACTGCATCCAGTTTGCTGAGTAGAGTGTTGGAAGCAATTTTGTAGATGACGTCGCCGAAGTCGAGGATCGGTAGGTTAGTCAGTTTTACTAGGGTAAGTTTGGCGGCGTGAGTGAAGGAGGCTTTGTTGCGGAATAGAAAGCCGACTCTTGATTTGATTTTTGATTGGAGATGTTTGATATGGGTCTGGAAGGAGAGTTTAGAGTCTAGCCAGACACCTAGGTACTTATAGATGTCCACATATTCAAGGTCGGAACCATCCAGGGTGGTGATGCTGGTCAGGCGTGCGGGTGCAGGCAGCGAACGGTTGAAAAGCATGCATTTGGTTTTACTAGCGTTTAAGAGCAGTTGGAGGCCACGGAAGGAGTGCTGTATGGCATTGAAGCTCGTTTGGAGGTTAGATAGCACAGTGTCCAAGGACGGGCCGGAAGTATATAGAATGGTGTCGTCTGCGTAGAGGTGGATCAGGGAATCGCCCGCAGCATGAGAAACATCATTGATATATACAGAGAAAAGAGTCGGCCCGAGAATTGAACCCTGTGGCACCCCCATAGAGACTGCCAGAGGACCGGACAGCATGCCCTCCGATTTGACACACTGAACTCTGTCTGCAAAGTAATTGGTGAACCATGCAAGGCAGTCATCCGAAAAACCGAGGCTACTGAGTCTGCCGATAAGAATACGGTGATTGACAGAGTCGAAAGCCTTGGCAAGGTCTATGAAGACGGCTGCACAGTACTATCTTTTATCGATGGCGGTTATGATATCATTTAGTACCTTGAGCGTGGCTGAGGTACACCCGTGACCGGCTCGGAAACCAGATTGCACAGCGGAGAAGGTACGGTGGGATTCGAGATGGTCAGTGACCTGTTTGTTGACTTGGCTTTCGAAGACCTTAGATAGGCAGGGCAGGATGGATATAGGTCTGTAACAGTTTGGGTCCAGGGTGTCGCCCCCTTTGAAGAGGGGGATGACTGCGGCAGCTTTCCAATCCTTGGGGATCTCTGACGATATGAAAGAGAGGTTGAACAGGCTGGTAATAGGGGTTGCGACAATGGCGGCGGATAGTTTCAGGAATAGAGGGTCCAGATTGTCAAGCCCAGCTGATTTGTACGGGTCCAGGTTTTGCAGCTCTTTCAGAACATCTGCTATCTGGATTTGCCATGCCTTTTGCATCATCCCTCTCAACCATACAATTTTTCAATTCCTCATCAATCCAAGTAGATTTAACAGTTTTTACAGTCATTTTCTTAATGGGTGCATGTTTATTAGTAACTGGAATAAGTAGCTTCATAAATGCGTCAAGCGTGGTATCTGGTTGCTCCTCATTACACACCATAGACCAGCAAATATTCTTTACATCATCAACATATGAATCACCACAAAACGTATTGTATAACCTATTATACACCATATCAGGCCCAGCCTTTGGAAATGTGGTTTTCCTAGGCATGGCTATTATATTGTGATCACTACATCCTATGTATTTGGATAGTACTTTAAAGTAAATATCTGCAGAGTTAGTAAAGATGTAATCAATACATGTTGATGATTTAATTCCTGTGCTGTTTATAACTACCCTGGTAGGTTGACTGACAACCTGAACCAGGTTGCAGGCACTGGTTACAGTTTGAAGTTTTTTTATGAGTGGGCAGCTTGATGATAGCCAGTCAATATTTAAATCACCCAGAAATATACTTCTCTGTTGATATCACATACATTATCAAGCATTTTACACATATTATCCAGATACTGACTGTTAGCACTTGGTGGTCTATAGCAGCTTCCCACCAGAATGGGCTGTAGGTGAGGCAGATGAACCTGTAGTCTCTCTCTCTCTCTCTCTCTCTCTCTCTCTCTCTCTCTCAGTAATGGCAATGAGCAGTGCAAGAAAGTATTCTACACAATACGTCTCTGAGTCCATTCCATGATTCACAGCTTCACAAAGCTACCTGCCAAAGTGATCCCAAATGTTCCCACCTCTAAGACAACTGAAAGCAACATCAACCATATCAGTGTATGTTCCGCAGATCACTGACACATTACCAGTGCTGTAATACATAACAGGGTGATGACGGGATAAAACCGTGCATGCATGTACCAACACTGCTGTACCTCTCTGATCCAGAGTGAGTCTAACATTGAGTCTAGTTGGAGGTGTTGACACACACAGCCATTTCAGATGATTCTCCAGCTGACAATCACTGGAACACCCTGGTAAAATGAGGCTGGGTTATACCTGGCTGTCTGTTGTTACAAGCCCCTGGACTCTCTCATACGATGACAGCGAGCTTAGTCAGTCAAGTGGCCGCGCTTTGTAATACATGTTCCATTTTAGCTGGAGCTCTCCACACACATACGCTGTGCTGCAGGAAAGAGGAGATACTGTAATGCACTGCAACACTTGAAAAGTAGGACAATAGCAGTGTAATAACCAACCTACATTAGGCTCTGAGTCTATTCTTTTGTGCAAAGCAATGGAAAATTCACTGCTTATTGTTTCTGGCTGTTTATGTAAAGAGAAACGATATGGAATGACTAAGGTAAGTAAGGTGGGCATTGTTTTGTACCTCAGAGTGAGGCAATCCAAAAAGACAACCTGTGCCAGATAAAACCAGGACATGTGGTGTGTCCCTATTTAGCGCACTACTTACATTATGACCAGTGCCCATCATTTTGGAAATCTGTTCCCAAGTATTCCCACATATAATAGAGAGACACGTGATTGTATACAAATGTAAGTAAGGTTTGAAATAATTATAGTTTTGTCAAAGATTATATCTGTTTGGGCTTCTTGTGGTCAATTTGCAGTCTACAAATGATTTGTAACTATGTCCCGGCTCCCTGACCATCCTCTCAAGAAAAAAATGGAATCTAGTTCCTGATGCCATTTGGGATGCAACCTACGACTCTCTCTCCCACCCTGAAACTTTTCCACCACGGTGAGGGTGACGTGTGGTGTGGAAACCTAAGCCGGAATGCACGACCCTCCCCTGCAGGAATCTTCACTTCGTCTCCTCTCTAATCCCGGCCCCCTCTCCGCCCTCACCGCCATGCTCTGCACAGCGCCAGGCGTGTGACACGCATATGACAGCTCTAAATCCTCTCCAAACAGCGAATCAACCCACTGAAGCTTCACAGAGCAGCCTCCAACAATGGGGTCGGAACAGAGTCAATAGGCAACAGCCTTAGCGATGATTGAATATGCTGTTTGATGAGTTCTCAGGTTAATGAAACAACAGGGAGCCCTGACTTTAACTGTGATAATTGCTGAAATAAAATAAATACAGTCTGATAATACAATAAGTTTAGCCGGAGATCAATCCAAGGTGCGTTATAGAGCAGTTCACACAATGCAGACAATTGCCTTTCAAAGGTATATTTCCCAGCATTTGTGGAGATTGTATTCATAGTAAACACAGGGAATTTCGGTTCAAGCGTAAATTACATTTAAAAGGTGCATATAGTCGGCTGTCCAGTGGATTGAATCCCAGCCTTATTGTTGCTAATGTGCTGCTCCAATGTCATTAGGCTCATCATTATCCTTAAACAAGACTGAACTGGTGTCATTCATCACATATTCCAGGCCAGCAGGTCTTCATGCCAACAGACCAGACATGCTAGCAGATAACCCAGACAACGATTCACTTCATCTACTGTGTGTGTGCAAGTGCGTATGTGTGTGTGTGTGCGTGTGTGCGTGCGTGCTTGCGTGCGTGAGGGTGTGTGCGTGTGTGAGCTTGGGTGTGTGTCTTTATTTAAAGATAGACTGTGTGATGCAGCAGGTTTAATCAATTTAAGGGGATATCTTTCCTCTAAATGGCCATCTATCTCAGTGTCAGGGACCTTAAACAGGCACCTCTGATTCTGGCAGCAGGACACAGCAAATCCCTCACATCTGCCGGGGAGAGCAGGCGCTCATGAGCTGGCTCACAGCAAATCCCTCACATCTGCCGAGGAGAGCAGGCGCTCATGAGCTGGCTCACAGCAAATCCCTCACATCTGCCGAGGAGAGCATGTCACACCCTGATCTGTTTCACCTGTCTTTGTGATTGTCTCCACCCACCTCCAGGTGTCACCTGTTTTCCTCATTAGTCCCTGGGTACTTATTCCTGTGTTCCCTGCTTATCTGTTGCCAGTTCGTCTTGTTTGTCATGTTAACCAGCGTGTTTTCCGCTCTCCTGCTTTTTCCTTCACTCTGTTTTGCGAGTCCTCCCGGTTGTGACCCTTGCCTGTCTGGACTCTGAACCCGCCTGCCTGATCATTCTGCCTGCCCTGACCTCGAGCCTGCCTGCCACTCAGTTCCTCATGGACTCTGACCTTGTTATGATCTTTTGCCTGTCTGCGACCATTCTCTTGCCTGCCCCTTGGATCATAATAAATATCAGAGACTCAAATCCTCTGCCTCCCATGTCTGCATCTGGGTCTCGCCCTGTGCCCTAAAGACTATTAGATATGGTACAGGTCCATTCAACAGGGTTTCTTTGAAAGCCTAAAACTTTTAATAGGATTTGTATTGTTTTCTATGTATTTCCATGTGAGAGGTAAGGCAGCCTCTGTGGTGAAAAATGGCAGAGGTGGAAAACAGGCAGTTCTCAATCCTCTTGATGTGCTGGGATTGGCACACATTGTTTCCATTGTGGTCCTCTATTGGCAAGTGGCTGCAGGGCAAAATAATTTACATGGGCACTCTGTGCCATACATTCAATCATACACAATATGCACATATTTAGATGTATACAAAAAAGCTAATATGAGCGTCTAATAAATCACACCATTAGTGGCTTTACACTTGGCTAGGAGGTTATCTCAAGATTAACCAAGCCTTGCAGGAGTGTTTAAACTTAAGACTGGCATAAACTGTTTTTTCTCAACCAGGAGTTTGTTCCACTCTGCCACTACCGTATATATGAAAACGTGTTCTGGCCAGTACCACTCTTGAATCGACATAGCACAAAATCTGTGGCACTTCCTCTCGTGTCGAAGGAATGAGAGTTCCTAACAGTACTGGGGTACAGTACTGTCTGTAGACACAATTTTATGGGCCAGTCCCAGCTTCAGCTGAATTATCCTGATCAACTGATAGCCACTGTAGTTCACTGAGCTGAGAAGGACCAACATGATTCAGAATGACCCTTGACATTTTATTCTGAGCTGTCTGTAGCTTGTTCTTGATGAACTTGGGGAAGCTACTGTACCAGGTAGTGCAAGCATAGTCAAAGTGAGGCTGCACTAATGCTGCTACAAGTGTTTTCAAGGTCCCTTTATCTAGAAATGTAGCTTTTTTTGGCCAGATCACTTTCTGGTTGACCCCACTACTATTGGCATTTAGATTGTCACTGGCTCAATCTATATGTTTCAGGCACCGTCAATTACACGGCAGGAAGAGGACTGTGTAAATGTTTATTTCAGTGGAATGGTTAGGAGCTGAGACCACTGTTATAAGTACACTACATATGTGTCCTGAATACAAGAACAACATTGGGCTGGAACCATGATAGTAAATAAATATACTATACTGTACATACAAGCACAAAGCAATAACAAAAGCAAAGAACAACTATTCCCTCTCCTTTTTTCTAATTTACACATACATATAAACCAACACATCACGCAAACCCATCAAACCTAGTCAAGCACAAACCAGTGGAGGCTGGTGGGAGGAGCTATAGGAGGACTGGCTTATTATAATGGCTGGAATTGAATTAATAGAACGATATCAAACACATCAAACATACAGAAACCACATTCGACTCCATTCCATTAATTGCATTCCAACCATTACAATAAGCCCGTCCTTCTATAGCTCCTCCCACCGAGGCTGTCAAACACAAATGCAGTTGAAGTCATTAAAACTCGTTTTTCAACCACTCCACAAATTTCTTGATAACAAATTGTAGTTTTGGCAAGTCGGTTAGGACATCAACTCTATGCATGAGTAAGTCATTTTTCCAACAATTGTTTACAGACAGATTATTTCACTTATTTCACTTCACTGTATCACAATTCCAGTGGGTGAGAAGTTTACAAATACTAGGTTGACTATGCCTTTAAACAGCTTGGAAAATACCAGAAAATTATGTCATGCTTTAGAAGCTTCTGATAGGCTAATTGACATCATTTGACTCAATTGGAGGTGTACCTGTGGATGTATTTCAAGGCCTACCTTCAAACTCAGTGCCTCTTTTCTTGACATCATGGGAAAATCAAAAGAAATCAGCCAAGACCTCAGAAATGTTTTTTAGAACTCCAGAAGTTTGGTTCATCCTTGGGAGCAATTTCCAAATGCCTGAAGGTACCACATTAATCTGTACAAACAATAGTACGCAAGTATAAACACCATGGGACCACGCAGCCGTCATACCACTCAGGAAGGAGATGGGTTCTGTCTCCTAGAGGTTAACGTACTTTGGTGCGAAAAATGCAACTAAATCCCAGAACAACAGCAAAGGACCTTGTGAAGATGCTGGAGGAAACAGGTCAAAAAGTATCTGTATCCACAGTAAAACAAGCCCCATATCGACATAACCTGAAAGGTCGCTCAGCAAGGAAGAAGCCACTGCTCCAAAACCACCATAAAAAAGACAGACTACGGTTTGCAACTGCACATGGGGACAAAGATCATACTTTTTAAAGAAATGTCCTCTGTTCTGATGAAACAAAAATAGAACTGTTTGGCCATAATGACCATCGTTATGTTTGGAGGAAAAAGGGGAAGGCTTGCAAACTGAAGAACACCATCCCAACTGTGAAGCACGGGGGTGGCAGCATCATGTAGTGGGAGTGCTTTGCTGCAGGAGGGAGTAGTGCACTTCACAAAATAGATGGCATCATGAGGTAGGAAAATTATGTGGATATATTGAAGCAACATCTCAAGACATCAGTCAGGAAGTTGAAACTTGGTCGCAAATGGGTCTTCCAAATGGACAATGACCCCAAGCAGACTTCCAAAGTTGTGGCAAAATGGCAAGTCAAGGTTTTGGAGTGGCCATCACAAAGCCCTGACCTCAATCCTATAGAAAATTTGTGGGCAGAGCTGAAAAAGCATGTGCGAGTAAGGAGGCCTACGAAACTTACTCAGTTATATCACCTCTGTCAGGAGGAATGGCCCAAAATTCACCCAATTTACTGTGGAAGGTTTGACCCAAGTATAATAATTTAAAGGCAATGCTACCAAATACTAATTGAGTGTATGTAAACTTCTGACCCACTGGGAATGTGATGAACAAAATAAAAGCTGAAATAAATCATTCTCTCTACTATTATTCTGACATTTCACATTCTTAAAATAAAGTGGTGATCCTAACTGACCTAAAACATATACTTTTTACTAGGATTAAATGTCAGGAATTGTGAAAAACTGAGTTTAAATGTATTTGGCTAAGGTGTATGTACACTTCCGACTTCGGCTGTACTTGTATACACATACCAGACACAGAGACTTCAACATTGTCTCCACCGTATCCTTTCCCCTGGAACCTGCCCTCATTTCATGTAGATCTGTAAACAAATGAATATGTGGAGACAGGATTATAAACATTTTAGGTCAAAACCAAGATGTCCCCCATACCCTCGAACCCCTTGGTGATTATAAACCTTTTAGGTCAAAACCAACATGTCCCCCATGCCCTCGAACCCCTCAGTGCGGAGGAATGCCTGCCTGCTATTACCTGGAGATTACCTGTAATCTCTTATTACTTAAGAACGTGTGGAGAAGCTTCCATGCGAGATGTCTTAAAAAAATCTATATCGCCTGTCAGCCAGGCTTAGGGAGCAGTTCATACAGAGACTCGTATTTGTAGGCATTCATGCCTGCATTGTGAGTATGTAAAACAGAGCAAAGATGAGTATGTAGAATAAAGCTCAGAATTGATGGCAGTTCCAGTTTGAATAATAAGGAATCCTACAGGAACTGCCGGTGTCTGCAAGGCCAAGTATCACTGTATCTCATTGACAAAGTATGTGTCAATATTTAAAGAGTATCCATAATAACTATTTGACCCAAAAAGCATTTATTGTAGGAGACCACATTTGTCCCACAAGAAAGGAGATGACAATACAAATTCTGTTATGGAGGAACTTGGTGCTGAACAGACAGAAAAGGGAAAATATTGGTGTGAACTGGAGTAACCTGTCTTTCTCCCCAGGGTGGATAATTGCTGTTTTGTCTTGCCTGGCTGTGTTCTGTTTTTTATTTGCACAAGAACTGAGACATTTTCCTTCGGGCAAAGAGCTGTTTTTGGCGTTGAGTGTCTCTGGTCTTATAGTAGAGGGAAAGGAAATATCAATGATAGTTATTTTCAGAACACATGGCAAAACGAACCCCCCAAAAATGATACCAAAATAATAAGTAAGTAAGCCATGTCTTAGGAATTCACCTTGATGCCTGCCACGTGGCTTAATTTTAACAGGGACGAGACTCCCCACACTGTGCCTTGAACACTTTTATGGACCATTTAACCCAAAGAGAGAGAGAGAGAGATTATTACTATATAATCACTTACTGTGTGACTATAGTTAAGGTTATAACCTACTGGTCTGTTAGTGTAAGCTAGGGGCTTGGTGAATAACGATACATACACTGTATTCTCCATATTTCCTAGCAGACTCTGCTGTCCAGATGCCAAAAGAACTGAGGTAGAGTGAGGCTGAATCACAAATCGCACCCTATTCCTTATATAGTGCCCTATGGGCCCTGGTCAAAGGTAGTGCACTATGTTGGGAATAGGGTACTATTTGAAACATAACCTGAGTGTCACATACATTCTGTTTGTGTCTATGGAGGAGCCCTTGGCTGTGTGTAGCACCGGGTGTCTCTGACGGGCAAGGGAGGAATTTGTGACAGGCATTTCCCCGGGCGACAGCATGCCATGAGGAGTGAGGATGAACAGGACATCAGATAAAAGGCAGCCTCGACCGCCCCCTGTTTCCAGGTTTTCACATCAGTCAGTACACCCTAATAACTCTCATAGGCCCTGTGGCTGACACACGCCACAACCAAGACCAGGGAGTGTGTGTGTGTTTGTGTTTCAAGTGCTAGCATCTGTATGACGTATAGAGTATTTGGGTTGTGTGTGTGTGTGTGTGTGTGTGTGTGTGTGTGTGTGTGTGTGTGTGTGTGTGTGTGTGTGTGTGTGTGTGTGTGTGTGTGTGTGTGTGCGTGTGTGTGCGTGTGTGTGCGTGTGTGTGTGTGTGTGTGCGTGCATGCGTGTGTACTATTTGTACGGATGTGTGCGTTGGTACAGTAATTGAGGCACAGGAGGTTGCTGGCACCTTATTTGGGGAGGAAGGGCTCATGGTAATGGTGTGGCAGAATAGGAGGAATGGTATCAAATACATCAAACACATGGTTTCCATTTCAGCCATTATTATAAGCCGTCCTCCCCTCAGAAGCCTCCACTGAATGGAGGAATGCAAGTCTTCAGTTGTCACTGAGCTCATTTAGATCAATCAGATGGACTCGTGGTTCTATTGTAGTCCATAGGTTTACTCTACAATGTGTTTGGATGAGGAATGCACTGAACCGTAAACAGATCCATGTTTAAAGTGGAACTGACAGCATTTTAGCAACATGAAATCGCAGTAAAAACCTGTTCATATACACACCCAGGAAGAATATGACAACTTTTTAAAAACATATTCTGACAAGCGAGCACTTAGATATGGTCCTTTTCACGTTTTCATAAATTCTCAGAATATTTGGGGAATGACGTATAGTTAGGCATTTGTGAAAATTCTTTAGCAATATAGTGGGAAAGTGGATGTGCATTTGGACAATTAATAGACACTGCAGCAAATAAAACCTAATTAAAACATGTCTTGTCCAGGACCCTGAGCCTATGCAGACCTGTGTGCCATAGCCAATCAGAGGCCTTTATGCAAATAAGTCATTTGCCACATGGGCCTGCCTTCATTCACTTTGAACTGGGCAGTGTGTTTACGTTCACCAAAAGCCACAAAATACACCTGAATGGATTTCTGCAAACAAGTAAATACCACAGAGTCCTCTTACATTTGGGAACTTGACAGTCCTATTGATCAAATAACCATGAAAAGGTAGGCTCTCTCCCCCTCAGTTATGTACATCAACAACAAGATCAACAACTAATGCTAGCCAGAGCGAGATGAGCTCAAATCTAACTAGGGAACATTAGATAAACCTTCTTCTTTTTCAGCTAGTTGGCCGTTTGACTGATAAACGATAGGGAATAGTAGCCTGCTTGTCCTTCTGCAGCTTTCCAGCCAATACATGCTTGTCCCAACCCACATTTTGACAAATGAATGGTAACTTGCCTGCCCGCCCATTTGATCAATGGCATTTTTTGCCTACATTTACTGACAGTGACACTGATCATATTCAGCAGGTGTTGCACATTTGTAAACTCATCAGTTACTCTGCACTCTGGCACACTCAAACAAGATACTCCGAATTCGGCCTAGACAGCCAGAGTGAATTTACGAATGCAAGAGATATGCTAACTGAATAACAGTTGTTCAAGTTCAGCATAGCTAGCTAACTAGCAAAGCGATTCATGTTTTCTGCTAGCTAACCAAATGACACCTGCATCTCTAGCTATACTGTAGCTACCTAAAAATTATATGAGGTGGAAAGGTCCTTCACCCACTCACTCCTCCAATGGGGTGGCAGTTAGCCTAGTGGTTAGAGCATTAGGCCGGTAACCGAAAGGTTGCTGGATCAAATCCCTGAGCTGACAAGGTAAGAATCTGTCATTCTGCCCCTGAATAAGGCAGTTAACCCACTGTTCCCCAGTAGGACATCAATATAAACAAGAATTTGTTCTTAACTGACTTGCCTAGTTAAAAAAACATAACATCCATCCAGTGGCTAGTTGTTGCTGTGTTTTTAGCTTGCTACATAAATAGATACACTAGACTATTTCAACTTCATTTTTGCCACATTATGACGTGACTTATGGTCAATGCCTTTACTAGTTTGATTGTATTCACATTCCCAGCCTTTGTCAGTTTCTGTGCAAAATAGAGTCATTGAAACTGAAACAGTTCATCCTGAATGGGTGGAGGCAGCAAACTATTTTCCAGGACAGCTGTGATTTACAACCTGATACCAAGAAATATATTGGTGAATTATATTAATCATGCATTGAACTGCATCCATCAATTCTGCCAACAATGCCTTAGTCATACCTCATGGAATTTGTAGTCAAATAGAACCTATTTTAAAAACCTCATGAAGTTGGTTTTGTAGCATGAACTGGGAATTTGATATTTTTTACTGATATTATGATTGTCTGTTTGTTTCATATTGGCAAGTAGTTGAAACACTGTCAGTTCCACCTTAAGTTGTATGTTAAAGGGCCAATCTGTGATTGCTACATCCATTTTGGGACATTTAAATTGATGATATACACGTATATAGCCATTGATTCTTAAAGAATATAATTTATAAAGGCCTCATGAGCTTAGTTAAACTGTCTTACCCCATCAGCACCTAAAAGATACGTTTTCTTACTCCAATTTTTTTTAAATAATTGTAAACATGCACTTTATAGCCTCAAGGCATGGTTAAAACTATCCTTGCATCCATAGCTCTGTCTATGAATTTGAGAGTGGTTACATTTCTCCAGCCCCATCCCAAATCAGTGGTGGGGTGTCCGCTTTAATCTTATTTGTACTGCAGTTTGCCCCTTTAAGCATTTCAGAGCTTCTTAGATCGTGCCAAACCATCCAGCAGTTACATATCTATAGGCTACTATATGCTTACATTGTGTAATTACAAACATCACATCTAGAGTGAATTTCTAAAGAGACAGAAAAAACTATCGGGGACACAATATCCCATGTAACTGCAGTTTGGGTTTCACTTTATGATACATACAATCATAATACACTACCCATGGTTAATGGTTTCAACCCAGACTCATTTGTTATTATATTATTTCTCTACTGTACAATTAAGAGATCAATCATGCTAAATAGAACTGACAGTGACACCCAAATTAGCTTTTGCTTTTAAGAGATTCCATGCTGCAATGCTTATACCTCTGCACCCCTAGACCATAGAACATGCTTACAGTATTTCTTAATAAATATCATACTGATTGATGTCTTACACGCTAAGAGCTCATTTCCAGTAGTGGAGAGGGAAGGGAGGGAGGGATATTGTCCAGTGTAAATATTCAGAAGGAATATTAATTATGATCATGGTTGGTTTGTGTCGGGGGTCTTAGACAGACCACCTGTTGGACTGCAATGCCGTAACCAGAGAGTTCCAAACTTAATTTTTGCACATACAGTTTGTTCTATGAGAATGTAACGTTACAGGACAGTAGGGTATTTTGAGAGAGAGAGAGACAGAGAGAGAGAGAGAGAGAGAGAGAGAGAGAGAGAGAGAGAGAGAGAGAGAGAGAGAGAGAGAGAGAGAGAGAGAGAGAGAGAGAGAGAGAGAGAGAGAGAGAGAGAGAGAGAGAGAGAGAGAGAGAGAGAGAGTGAGAGAGAGAGAGAGAGAGACAGAGACAGAGAGAGAGAGTGAGAGTGAGAGAGACAGAGACAGAGACAGAGAGAGAGAGAGAGAGAGAGAGAGACAGAGAGAGAGAGAGAGAGAGAGAGTAATGTTTTCAACTTCATTCCTCTTCCATATAGCGTGTCAAGATATCAAAGTAATTCGTAATGTAGATACACAGTATGGCATGGTTAGAACCTTTCCAAAGGGCCCTCGGTTAACTATTCTCAATTGTATTGATTGCAAACAAACGGTGTGTGTTATGTCTGTCTGTCTGCTTTTATCTCAACAGACATCTGATGGCAGAGCTACTCAGGGCGTGTACACACAGTCTGAGGGAGAGTACACATTTCACACTTTTATGAACATGGAGGAGGAACTGTGCCTAAACTGAATACATGATGCTAGGTCAGAGCCCCTCAGACAGCATAATGCAGTATGTAAAAATCCAAGATGGCGTAGCAGTCGGACGTGTGTTTGTCTTGTCCCGTTTAAATAATAGTTTTCCTCGTTTTATTCGTGTATAGATTTCGTATACATTTGAATCTTACTTTCCATCTACGGACTGAATATACTTTCCTGCAATCCGCCTCACCCAATGTGGTACGGATTTGCTATTTTTATACTTTAGAACAGGAACCCCCATCAGAGGCTAGCCACCTAACTAGCTACTAGCTAGTAGTCAGTTAGCCACTGTTAGCAGTCTTCACCGTTAACTCGGACACCAGCCAGCTTCAGCTCGGTCAGTACCTGCCAGTCTGCACAGCGCGATATCAACCCAGAGCATATCGGACTGCTTTTCCTAACCACATCACCGGATTCCTACCGCAAGCTCTGGACCATTACACCGAATCATCGCAGCTGGCTAGGTGCAACCGAGTGGCCACTCCTGGCTAACGCTTCTGTCCCGAAGAAAGCAACAGTTAACTTTTAGCTAGCCTAGAGCTAGGCCCATCCCCCGGCTAGCCGAAGAGGTCTACCAGCTAATTCTTGGGCTACAATACCTCTTTTGCCAATGTCCCTGGACCCTTTATTGCCGACACGGAGCCCCGCTGATCCATCACGACTGGTCTGCCGACGTAATCATCCAAGGTGGTTTCAGCAGGCTTTTCCATTGCGACGTTGCCTGAAGACCCATCTGCCTGCCCCGGCCCGCTAGCTTTCTGAATCGCAGTGTCTCCAGCTCGCCTAGTGCAGTAGCGACTACCGAACGGCTCCGTAACTCACCTATTGCTGCTCATTGGACCCTATGATCCCTCGGCTACACATGCCTCTCCCTAATGTCAATATTCCTTGTCAACTGTTGTTAATGTTAGTTATTATTGTTTTATTTCACTGTAGAGCACCCAGCCCCGCCCTAAATGCCTTAGAGAGCTCTTTTGTCCCACCCTCCACACATGCGGAGACCTCACCTGGCTTAACTGGTGCCTCCAGAGACGCAACCGCTCTCATCGTCACTCAATGCCTAGGTTTGCCTCCACTGCACTCACATCCTACCATACCCTTGTCTGTACATTATGCCCTGAATCTATTCTACCACGCCAAGAAATCTGCTCCTTTTATTCTCTGTTCCCAACACACAAGACGTCCAGTTCTTATAGCCTTTACCCTTATCCTACTCCTCCTCTGTTCCTACTCCTCTGTTGCACTATTGGTTAGAGCCTGTAAGTAAGCATTTCACCTGTTGTATTCAGCGCACGTGACAAATACACTTTGATTTGATGTAGAGGTTAACCCAGGCCGTGTAGCCCCCAACACAACACCTACTCCCCAGGCTCTCTCATTTATTGACTTCTGTAACCGTAAAAGCTTTGGTTTCATGCGTGTTAAAGCTTGGTCCCAAATGGCTTTATTCACTGCTTTAGCACACTCCGCCAACCCTGATGTCCTAGCCTTTTATGAATCCTGGTTTGGAAGGCCACCAAATTTTTTGAAATGTCCATCCCCAACTACAACATTTTCAGACAAGACAGAACTGCCAAAGGGGACGGAGTTGCAATCTACTGCAGAGATAGCCTGCAGAGTTTTGTTATACTATAAAGGTCTGTTCCCAAATAATTGGAGCTTCTACTTTTAAAATCCACATTTCCAGAAATAAGTCTCTCACTGTTGCCGCTTGTTATAGACCCCCCCTCAGCCCACAGCTGTGCCCTGGACACCATATGTGAATTGATTGTCCCCCATCTATGTTCAGAGTTTGTACTGTTAGGTGACCTAAACTGGGATATGCTTAACACCCCGGCCATCCTACAATCTAAGCTAGATGCCCTCAATCTCACACAAATTATTAAGGAACCTACCAGGTACAACTCTAAATCCATAACCATGGGCACCCTCATAGATATCATCCTGACCAACTTGCCCTCTAAATACACCTCTGCTGTCTTCAACCAGGAACTCAGCGATCACTGCTTCATTGCCTGCGTCCGTAATGGGTCCGGGGTCAAACAACCACCCCTCATCACTGTCAAGCGCTCCCTAAAACACTTCAGTGAGCAGGCCTTTCTAAAAAACCTGGCCCGGGTATCATGGAAGGATATTGACCTCATCCCGTCCGTAGAGAATACCTGGTTGCTCTTTAAAAGTGCTTTCCTCACCATCATAAATAAGCATGCCCCATTCAAAAAATGTAAAACTAAGAACAGATATAGCCCTTGGTTCACCCCAGAATTGACTGCCCTTGACCATCACAAAAACATCCTGAGGCATACTACATTAGCATCGAATAGCCCCAGCAATATGCAACTTCTCCGGGAAGTTAGGAACCAATATACACAGTCAGTTAGGAAAGCTAAGGCTAGCTTTTTCAAACAGAAATTTGCATCCTGTAGCACTAATTCCAAAACGTTTTGGGACACTGTAAAGTCCATGGATAATAAGAGCACCTCCTTTCAGCTGCCCACTGCACTGAGGCTAGGAAACATTGTCACCACTGATAAATCTACGATAATCTATCTAAGGCTGGCCATGCTTTCCACCTGGCTAACCCTACCTCGGCCAACAGCTCTGCACCCCCCGCAGAAACTTGCCCAAGCCCCCCCCCCCCCCCCCCCCGCTTCTCCTTCACTCAAATCCAGACAGCTAATGTTCTGAAAAGAGCTGCAAAATCTGGATCCCTACAAATCAGTCAGGCTAGACAATCTCGACCCTCTCTTTCTAAAATTATCCGCCAAAATTGTTGCAGCCCCTATTACTAGCCTGTTCAACCTCTCTTTCGTATCGTCTGAGATCCCCAAAGATTGGAAAACTTCCACGGTCAACCCCCTCTTCAAAAAGAGAGACACTCTAGACCCAAACTGTTATAGATCTATATCGGTTCTGCCCTGCCTTTTTAAATTCTTTGAATGCCAAGTTAACAAACAGATTACCGACCATTTCGAATCCCACCGTACCTTCTCCACTATGCAATTTGGTTTCAGAGCTGGTCATGGGTGCACCTCAGCCACGCTCAAGGTCCTAAATGATACCATAACCGCCATCGATAAAAGACAGTACTGTGCAGCAGTCTTCATCAATCTGGCCATGGCTTTCGACTCTGTCAATCACCGCATTCTTATCGGCTGACTCAATAGCCTTGGTTTCTCAAATGACTGCCTCGCCTGGTTCACTAACTACTTCTCAGATAGAGATCAGTGTGTCAAATCGGAGGGTCTGTTGTCCGGACATCTGGCAGTCTCTATGGGGGTGCCACAGGGTTCAATTCTCAGGCCGACTCTTTTCTCTGTATTTATCAATGATGTCGCTCTTGCTGCTGGTGATTGTCTGATACATCTACGCAGATGACACCATTCTGTGTACATTTGGCCCTTCTTTTGACACTGTGTTAACTTCTTAAAGTACAGGGGGCAGCATTTTCACTTTTGGATAAATAGCGTGCCCAATTTTAACTTCCTGCTACTCATGCCAAGAATATAAGATATGCATATTATTAGTAGATTTGGATAGAAAACACTCTGAGGTTTCTGAAACTGTTCGAATCATGTCTGTGAGAAAAGCCTTTTTAAAATCTGACATGTTGGCTGGATTCACAATGAGTGTAGCTTTAATTTAGTATCTTACATGTGTGATTTAATGAAAGTTTGATTTTATATAATTTTATTTGAATTTGCCGCCCTGCATTTTCCCTGGCTTTTGGCCAAGTGGGACGCAAGCGTCCCCTATACCATAAGAAGTTAACAAACGTCCAAACAAGCTTCAATGCCATACAACACTCCTTCCGTGGCCTCCAACTGCTCTTAAATGCAAGTAAAACTGAGTGCATGCTCTTCAACCGATCGATGCCCTCAACCGCCGGCCCGACTAGCACCACTACTCTGAACGGTTCTGACTTAGAATATGTGGACAACTACAAATACCTAGGTGTCTGGTTAGACTGTAAACTCTCGTTCCAGACTCACATCAAGCATCTCCAATCCAAAATTAAATCTAGAATTGGCTTCCTATTTCGCAACAAAGCCTCCTTCACTCATGCTGCCAAACATATCTTCTTAAAACGGACTATCCTGCTGATCCATGACTTCGGTGATGTAATTTACAAAATAGCCTCCAACACTCTATTCAGCAAACTGGATGTAGTCTATCACAGTGCCATGCGTTTTGTCACCAAAGCCCCATATACCGCCCACCACTGCGACCTGTATGCTCTCGTCGGCTGGCCCTTGCTACATATTCGTCGCCAAACCCACTGGCTCCAGGTCATCTATAATTCTTTGCTTAGTAAAGCCCCACCTTATCTCAGCTCACTGGTCACCAATAGCAACACCCACCCGTAGCACACGCTCTAGCAGGTATATTTCACTGGTCATCCCCAAAGCCAACACCCCCTTTGGCCGCCTTTCATTCCAGTTCTCTGCTGCCAATGACTGGAAGGAATTACAAAATTCCCTGAAGCTGGAGACATATCTCCCTCTCTAACTTAAAGCATCAGCTGTCAGAGCAGCTTACCGATCACTGTACCTGTACTCAGCCCATCTGTAAATAGCACACCCAACAACCTCATCCCCATATTGTTTTTTTGTCATTGTTATTTTGCACCCCAGTATCTCATCATCATCTGCACGTCTATCACTCCAGTGTTAATTGCTAAATTGTAATTATTTTACCTCTATGGCCTGTTTATTGCCTTACCTCCCTATTCTTACTACATTTGCACACACTGTACATATATTTTTCTATTGTGTTATTGACAGTACATTTGTTTATCCCATGTAACTCTGTTGTTGTTTTTGTCGCACTGCTTTGGCCAGTTTGCAGTTGTAAGTGAGAACTTGTTCTCTGGCCTACCTGGTTAAAGAAATAAAATAAATAAATAAAAATATGAGAAGTCTCTTCAGCAGCCTTGCCTGTTGAGTGGAAAGAGCACGCAGTTTTGATAGGAATTATGCACACCTTTTGGCTTCACTGAATTCAATCACATGCCCTTTGATTTGTGCAACACACCCAGTAACTTCTAGCGTCTATAGTGAACATGTTTGGAGACTGTTTTTATTTTATTTTACCTTTATTTAACTAGGCAAGTCAGTTAAGAACAAATTCTTATTTTCACTGCCTGTTCAGGGGCAGAACGACAGATTTGTACCATGTCAGGGGTTTGAACTTGCAACCTTCCGGTTACTAGTCCAACACTCTAACCACTAGACTACCCTGCCGCCCCACTGTTACAGTAAATATAATGATATCCTGCCTCTAATAAAATGATGTACATCATAGCTATGCTATGTCTTCATGTTAGTTTAATACAGTACTCGATTCTATACTGAACTTGTACTTCAGACGAGAGAAAGCTTGTCACTAAAGAGGAACAACATTCTATTGTTTTTTAGAGAGAGTGTGTTGACTTGAGAGAGCTAGACATGAACATAAGGAGAAGGGCTCATTTCTCTGTTTCTCTGAGCCCCCAGGGTAGGGTGTCTGTCTGACCTACCCTGACTCTCCCTACACCGCCTGGGGCAGAAAGCGACCCAAGACCTACAGGACTAGTGAGAGGGGACCCCCATCACCTCCAGACAAAATAACTAAATAAAGAGGTAACCTCAAACCTGACAATTCCCCCTCATTATTATGGAATCTAGAGCAAGGAAAATGAGGTAAATATCAATGGCGGTGGTCTCAAATAGCCCATTAGTCAATGTCTGCAGCAGAGTATGAGAGCATCATCGTATGGAGCCTGGAGCAGGGGTTGCTCCACCACTGTCCTCCTGGAAAAATGGTTGCCGGGCGAAAATAAAGCAACCCGATCTGGGTATAAATCATTAGGAACATTTGTTACCCTCCTTAGTAATTGTGCTTCATTCATCATCAGGTTTTTCCATTTGTCAGGCCCCACAGGTTGCATGGGGTGTCAGTTAGTTAGGCCACCGCTGTAGGTAGGTTGGCAGTCCCTGCAGCCTTTAACAAGAAATACTAGTGTTCAGAAGCCTACACACGCAACTACATAGACACGTATCGTGTTACAGGGTCAGCCATAGTAATACGATACCCCTGCAGCAAATTAGGGTTAAGTGCCTTGCTCAAGGGCACATAGACCGATTTTTCACCTTGTCGACTCAGTTATCTGAACCAGCGACCTAGCGGTTACTGGCCCAAAACTCAAACCGCTAGGCTACACAAACACAAAGAACGAATGAAGAATATGGAAAATGAAGAACACAGAACACACACATGCACACACACGTAGAAAAACCCTCGCCAAGACTCAGAGAACAATCCTTGCCAACTGGTTACACAAGGAATATTATACGATAGTTCAGGAGATACTATTCACTGCTTCTATCATCTATTGCCAAATTGTGCAGCTATAGTGGCCTACATGTTGTCTGAACACAGAGATCTGTGTCAGCCATTTAATAGGAGTTAATATTGTGTTAACCTTTGAAGTAAATGGCCCTAAAGCAAATACAATCACAAAACTGCATATCCTTACCAACTTCAACGTATTCAAATGTGATGTTTAAATTAGACTCACAATGGGCTTAATTTAGACAAGTTACTGTATATATACGTAGCAGAGCCGTACCAGGCTTTAATGTAGCATTGTGATGAATCAATAAGCACATATTGTAACTTCCCTGCCTCTCTGTTATCAACACCCTGCCATGCCCATGCACCTCTCAGAAGACACAGCCAGGCAGCCCAGAGGATCTCTACAACACACCACTGACCTCCTGCTACTCTCATTACACAATAATACAACAAAGGGCCAATCTAGGGATTTGATTATATCTTTAACCTTTTTTTCAAATTTTTTAAAGGAAGTGGAGGTGGGAGTATAAGAAATAGAGAAAGAGAGAGAGGCTCAAGAGAAGACAGGCTATGTGCACACTGCCCACAAAATGAGGGGAAAACTGAGCTGCACTTCCTAACCTCCTGCAAATGTATGACCATATTAAAGACATACATTTCCCTCAGATTACACAGACCTACAAGGAATTTGAAAACAAATCCAATTTTAGTAAACTCCCATATCTATTAGGTGAAATACCACAGTGCGAAATCACATCAGCAAGATTTGTGACCTGTTGCAACAAGAAAAGGGCAGCCAGTGAAGAACAAACACCATTGTAAATACAATCTATATTTAACTATTTGCACATCCTTACAATACTGTATAAATACATAATATGACATTTGAAATGTCTTTATTCTTTTGGAACTTTTGTAAGTGTAATGTTTACTGTTCATTTTTGATTGTTTATTTCACTTTTGTTTATTATCTATTTCACTTGCTTTGACAATGTAAACATATGTTTCCCGTGCCAATAAAGCCCCCTTAAATTAAATTGAGAGAAAGAGAGAGAGAGGGGGGGGCAGAAATATTTTCGGCACTTCTGAGGAGCAGGCCCAGGACGTGCTGAAGTGGTGACAGGAGTTTTGTTTCCAGCGAGGACATATTTCATCAGCAGGTGTGAGGAAGCCAATGAAAAAAACAGGACAGATAACCCAGGCTGCATGAATGGCCAGACAAGGCATGTGTTTGTGTGCATACGTGTGCATTCACAAGACATTCCAAACCCATTTTCACCACTTCCACCTGAGGAAGGCACTTGTTTCTCTCACCCCACACGCTCCTCTATCTCTCCATCTAAAGTAAACCGATGTATTGAAAAGAAAACAAGGCCAAGCCATATCATAATTAGCAGGGAGACATGTACTCTTCCATTTCCCAGTCATCTAACCAGTCATGTTCCCTACCAAAACAAACATACAGGCTTCCAGGAAAATTACGTACCTGGGGTGGGTGCAGCAAGACAGATGCTCTTATCCGGAACCAGACTTATAAGTGCTGCTTTGGGCCCATATTCACTGGAGTGCTGATCTAGGATCAGTTCAGCTTTTTAGATCATAATTAATAACATTATATGGACATATGGGACCTGATCCTAGATCAGCACTGATATGATTTGAACAGAGAGGCCCTGATGCTAAGATTTACACTTTCCTCCCTTTATAATTTTTTAAAATTATGCTTTGTACAATGAGTACAGGGTCTTTACAATGGACCCATATGTTCAGTTTGTTCCATTGTCTATTTGTCATGCATTAGTGTCACACAACGTTGCAGTTCCTCTAAAGGACAGGATATGCTGCTGGTTAAGAAATGAGGGTTCTCAATGCTGGATGAATGTCATGCAATGAGTGGCGATCACTAACTTCAGGGTAGAGATCATGTGTTATTTACACATATCATCCAAATAATAAGACTGCAAAACCTTTATGCAATAGCGCTGCAGCATAAGAGCATATCTCAACACAACCATAACAGAATGGATTCATAAGGACTAGGAACAAAGAGTCATGTCTGCTACGCCAGATGGGCACAACCACTTCTGTTGTGAGAACTCCAAGCTGGCTTTACTAAGTCAACTCTATGCAGCAGGCGCTACAGTAATATCCTTCCCCAGGGAAACAAAGGCTATCTCACACTGTTCAGGTAGTGGGAAAAGGCCCAGGCTGAGGGCAGCATCCTGCCACTAAACCTGGAAGAGGAAACTAATCCAGGGTTAAAGAGGGGCGGGGTGATGAGTGAGACTTCACATGGGCTTGGGAGAACACAACACCACCCTCACTCCCTGGTTCATTAAGAACCTGCACCTGGACCCCAGAGTGGCCCTCTGGATTGGAGTATCAAGGTACTGCTGAGTGTGTATGTGTGTGCTTGCATGTGTATGTGTGTGTGCCCCATCTCATCCCCAGCCTGTTTAACTCACTTCTTGTTAGGTCCCTCCTTGCCCTCCTATGTACTGGGTCAGTCCCAGAGCCACAATATTGAGCCGGTGTGGACAGGAAAGGGATGAGCTTGGGATTAGAGAGATAAGAGAAGTACCAAGGTCAGGCACATCGGACGCAGGCCGCCAGGCCCCAGAAAAATCATCGCTGTGGTCCCCTCTCTCACAATTAATAATGGGCCATACATAATCAAGGGCGTTTTTCAGCACTTCTCCTGGGTTTCAGGAGCTGAGGCTGCCAGTTGTCGTCTGGTGTTGAGAGCCTAATGCAGGACCATGACCTGATGAAAAGCTGCTGGGAGGGAGGACACAGCTCACACAGACAGACCCACACAGAGATATCGGGAGCAGCAAACTAACAATGGAACAGCAAGCATCCAATTTTAATGAAATCCTGTAAATCCCGCATAAGGACTTATATTACAGAGATCCAGGACTACCCTATGGTGGCGACACAGCTGCCGACGCAGAGCGCGACTCTGTATCTGCATTATTGTTACTGGTAGCATTATCATGCTTAAGCACGACAACCTAATTTGTAGCAATAAGAACAAATTAGCACAATGGCATCTGTGTACAACGTGCTTACTGCTTACGTCTCCAAAAGGAAAAACACACGCACACACACAAACACACAGGAATGAGCTTCCACCAAAACAGATGTGATTATAACGTCTCTACAGTTGTCTCCCAAACAGAGGAGAGCTCGTGTTTCAGTGCTTGAGGTCTCCTAAATGTATATCAAAATACACATGAGGCTCCATGTCACTACTGTTTACAGGAAAGTGATTTATGGTTCTTTATGGAGAAGAGGGAGCGTAAAATAGTTTGGGGTCGAATTAACTTCAGACACTTTTTGGTAACTACAGCTCAGGCTACTGAGACAATATGTTAGTTCATTATAAATCATTAATGAAAGTTATTTGTTTGAGGAATACAAAAAAAGTACTTATTATAATTAGAGTCATTATTTGTGTTTAAAAAGCCATTATAGAAAATGATTAGGCCTACTTTAAAATCGGCAGAGAGCTTTGTTGACAGATGACTTAGGGTAGCTTTACATGTTGTGTTTTGTTGATCTTGTACCTTTAGTGTAATGCTTTACTGTGCAATGTCCATTGTCTTTCTCCAAGTTATCTTCTATTTCAGTCAAGAACAAGTCATCAGAAATACTTCTCAAATTGTATTAATATATTCACCTTGAAGAAAGTGACATAAGTCTAGAGGAGGAGAATGTCAGTCAGTAAATGCGTAGGAGAAAGATAAACATTGTTTACATTCTGTCAGAAAGAGAGGCTGTGTGCCAGACTGTTCAGGATATACCTCTGTTTTCCTCTGACAGCGTTTTTGTTCTCAGACCTATGAAGAATAATGCAGGCCGTCCAACAGGAATAGGAGAATTTCAGTGTTCTCACTCTGTGTGTGTATATGTGTGTGTGTGTGTGTGTGTGTGTGTGTGTGTGTGTACAACACACTGTGTGTGCCCATGTGTATGTACACAATTTGTCTCCTGTCCATATATTCTCAAAACATTGACATCTCCTACAAAGGCCTTTATGGGGGTATGCTGGTGTATTGTTTGAAAAGATATTGCTTATGATCACGCCTTTCTCAGCCTTTCTCATCGTTGCAGCTTAAAACTTTTACAAATGCCTCAGTTCAGGACAGTAACAAATGCAGTCCCCAGTGGGGACTCGGATTCGACCAGTAGTGACTTTGTTGTCAGAAAATCTCTCTTTGCATAATTTAACATACTAGCTACAACAGCAAATGTTATAGAGCTGTATTATCTAGTTATCCTTACAATGTACAACATTGTAACAGAATTTATATATTTTTTAAATGGTTGGACCACAGCTTTTAGAGACTCGTGACCAGGGGTGAAAGTAGATTTAATTTCTTAATGGTACGGGAGACTCAAGTGCGAGCACATGTTTTTTTTTACATTACAAAAATTACAAGGTAGCTGACACTGACAAACAGATCAATAAAAACAATGTGTGATCCATATAATCGGCCTATGAAAAGGGGAGACACAAATACAATATGACAACCATTTAACCTGGAGGAGGAAATTATTGTCCAAAAACAAACAAAAGTGGCACTGGCCCAATTATAAAGAGGGTCAATATGCACCTCACCAGGGATATGGACGATGTTCTCAGCTGGTGCCAATAGGCTACTGTTCCCTCAATTAAATTAAGAATTTTGATAACTGAAAGACAGATTGGAGTCTTTTCATTGTCATCTCTTTACAGCAATGGCCATTTGCTTTCCAAACAGTTTTTCCACAAATGCCTTTTTAAAATGTGCACTGTGCCAGGCTGGGTCTCTCTGCTCTTCACTGACAGTTGCAATTTAACAATCATCTATTTGGTATTTCCAGCGCGTGCTGCCCAAATTACGGGCCCTTCTGACTGTAGGCTATCCAATATAAAACAATCCACAGCTTGTTTTTAAAAGAAGCTAATGATCCACTGGCCAAATCATGCTTTCTGGTGTAGTATCTTATTTTGAATGATTTTATTTATTTCTGTAGGAAATATTTTGTGTTATTACATACAGCCGGATATTATCAGAGTGGTGGTAACTCACCAGCATTAAGACCGGGAATACAACTTTCCCGAATTGGATCCTTTGTTCGAACCCCCCAGGCCAATTGAACTGGTTCCAGAGGCTGATCCAAACACCGCCTGCGGAGAAGAGGTATTCGGAGTGGACTTCTAGTCCGACTCAGGAGGCAAGTACACCATCCACAGCTTCGAGTATATTACTCGCTAATGTCTCTTGATAAACTCAGGGTGGGAATCTCCTTCCAGAGAGATATCAGGGACTGTAACTTACTCTGTTTCACGGGAAACATGGCTCTCTCAGGATATACTACCTTTGTCCATACATCCAGCTGGGTTCTCAGTACATCGCGCAGACAGGAAAAAATAACTCTCCGGGAAGAAGAAAGGTGGGGGTGTATTTTTCAGGATGAACTACTTATGGTGTTATTGTGATAACATACAGAAATTCAAGTCATTTTGTTCACCTGACATAGAAAACCTCACAATCTTCCCGGAGAGTTATTTTTTATTACCTCCGAAGAGAATTCTCTTCAGTTATAGTCACAGCCGTGTATATTCCCCTCAACGGCCCTCAAAGAACTTCACTAGTCTTCATGCAAATTGGAAACCATATATCCTGATGCCGCATTTATTGTAGCTGAAGATTTTAACAAAGCAAATTTGAGGAAAACTCTACCGAAGCTCTATAAATACATTGACTGTAGCACTCGCTCTAAGAAACATTAGACCAGTGCTAAATGCCTAGCAGACCCTCCACAGCCCTCTCTTTGGCAAATCCGGTCACAATTCCATTTTTCTCCTCCCTTCCTATAGCCAGAAACTCAAACAAGGAAGTACCCGTGCTAAGGACTATTCAACGCTTGTCTGATCAATCGGAATTCACGCTTCAAGATTGTTTTGATCACGTGGACTGGGATATGTTCCGGTAGCCTATAGGAGATGTTGTACCCACAGTGATAGATGGATAGATGGCAGCATTTGCGCAAAACTGAAAGTTTGAACCAACGCAGTTAAGCATGACAAGGTGACTGGGAATATGGCAGAATACAAACAGTGTAGTTATTCCTTCCGTAAGTCAATAAAACAGGCTAAGTGGAGTCACAATTCAACGGCTCAGACACGTGACGTACATGGCAGGGTCTACAGACAATCACGGACTACAGAGGGAAAACCAAACACGTCGCAGACACCGACGTCTTGCTTCCAGACAAACTAAACACTTTCCTTGCCAGCTTTGAGGAAAATACAGTGCCACCAACACGGCCCGCTACCAATTACTGTGGGCTCTCCTTCTCTGTGGCCGACGTGAGTAAGACATTTAAGCGTGTTAACCCTTGCAAGGCTGCCGGCCCAGACGGCATCTCTAGCCGCGTCCTCAGAGCATACGCAGACCAGCTGGCTGGAGTGTTTATGGACATTTTCAATCTCTGCCTATCCCAGTCTGCTGTCCCCACATGCTTCAAGATGTAACGGAACTAAATGCCCATCGTCCCGTAGCACTCACTCCTGTCATCATGAAGTGCTTTGAGAGACTAGTCAAGTATCATATCACTTCTACCTTAGCTGCCACCCTAGACCCACTTCAATTTACTTACTGATGTCTTGAGATGCTGCTTCAATATATCCACATAATTTTTCTACCTCATGATGCCATCTATTTTGTGAAGTGCACCAGTCCCTCCTACAGCAAAGCACCCAAACAACATGATGCTGCCACCCTCGTGCTTCACGGTTGGGATGGTGTTCTTCGGCTTGTAAGCCTTCCCCTTTTCCCTCCAAACATAACAATGGTCATTTTGGCCAAACAGTTCTATTTTCGTTTCATCAGACGAGAGGACATTTCTCCAAAAGTATGATCTTTGTCCCCATGTGTCGATTATGTCGACATAGAACTGTGGATATAGATACTTTTGTACCTGTTTCCTCCAGCATCTTCACAAGGTCCTTTGCTGTTGTTCTGGGATTGATTTGCACTTTTCGCACCAAAGTACGTTCATCTCTAGGAGACAGAACGCGTCTCCTTCCTGAGCGGTATGACGGCTGCGTGTTCCCATGGTGTTTATACTTGCATACTAATGTTTGTACAGATGAACGTGGCACGTTTGTAAATTGCTCCCAAGGATGAACCAGACTTGTGGAGGTCTACCATTTTTTTCTGAGGTCTTGGCTGATTTCTTTTGATTTTCCAATGATGTCAAGCAAAGAGGCACTGAGTTTGAAGGTAGGCCTTGAAATAGATCCACAGGTACACCTCTAATTGACTAAAATAATGTAAATTAGCCCATCATGAGCTTCTAAAGCATGACATAATTTTCTGTAATTTTCCAAGCTGTTTAAATGCACAGTCAACTTAGTGTATGTAAACTTCTGACCCACTGGAATTGTGATACAGTGAATTATAAGTGAAATAATCTGTCTGTAAACAATTGTTGGAAAAGTTACTTGTGTCATGCACAAAGTAGATGTCCTAACCGACTTGCCAAAACTATAGTTTGTTAACAAGAAATTTGTGAAGTGGTTGAAAAACAAGTTTTAATGACTATGTAAACTTCCGACTTCAACTGTATGTAAGAGTGCTGTTCGTTGACTATAGCTCAGCATTCAACACCATAGTACCCTCCAAGCTCATCATTAAACTAGGGGCCCTGGGTCTGAACCCCGCCCTTTGCAACTTCCCGACGGGCCGCCCCCAGGTGGTGAAGGTAGGAAACAACACCTCCACTTTGCTGATCCTCAACACAGGGGCCCTACAAAGGTGCGTGCTCAGCCCCCTCCTGTACTCCCTGTTCACCCATGACTACATGGCCACGCACGCCTCCAACTCAATCATTACCAACAATAAAGAGACCCTGTGAGTGGGAGGATAATAACCTCTAACTCAATGTCAACAAAATAAAGGAGCTGATTGTGGACATCAAGAAACAGCAGAGGGAGCACGCCCCTATCCACATCGGAGTGGATAGGGGCGTGGAAATCTTTAAGTTCCCCGGCGTACACATCACTGACATTCTCAAATGGTCCATCCACACAGTGTGGTTGAAGAAGACGCAACATCACCTCTTCAACCTTAGGAGGCTGAATAAATTTGCCTCGGCACCTAAAACCCTCACAAACTTTTACAGATCCACAATTGAGAGCATCCTGTCAGGCTGTATCACCACCTGTTAAGGCAACTGCACCGCATGCAACCGCAGGGCTCTCCAGAGAGTGCTGTGGTCTACCCAAAGCATCACCGGGGGAAAACTACTTCCCCCCAGGACACCTACAGCACCCGATGTCACTGGAAGGCCAAAAAGATAATCAAGGACAACAACCACCCGAGCCACTGCCTGTTCACCCCGCTATCAGGTCAGTACAGGTGCAGTTGGGACCGAGAGACTGAAAAACAGCTTCTATCTTAAGGCCATCAAACTGTTAAATAGCCATCACTATTCGGCTTCACCCCGTTACATAACCCTGCACCTTAGAAGCTGCTGCCTTATATACATAGACTTGAAATCACTGGCCACTTTAATAATGTAACGCTAGTCACTTTAATAATGTTTACATATTTTTGCTTTACTTATCTTATATGTATATACTGTATTCTATTCTACAATATTTTAGTATATGCCACTCCGACATTCTTCGTCCTAATATTTATATACTCCTTAATTCCATTGTTTTACTTTTAGGTTTGTTTCTATTGTGTATATTGTAGTGAATTGTTAGATATTACTGCATTGTTGGAGCAAGAAACACAAGCATTTCGCTACACCCGCAATAACATCTTACCAATGAAATGTGATGATAAGGAAGAGACATTTGTTACAAAACATCTACGTGTATTGTAATGACATTCTGTGATTGTCATTAGGCCTACACTTGCCTGAATTGATGTCAGCCACTCATCTCCGCATTGTCCACAACCGCCTCGGCCACTTATCTCCGCCTTAACAAAATGTGAGTGTTCTCATCAAACCACAACACAATTTGGAGCGTATACCACCCGGTTTACAGTCAATTTCTCATATTTTTCATGCAGATGACATGCAGTAATGGCATGTTGTATTAATTGTGATAGGCTCACATTTTACCGGTATGGCATACCCCCACTATTTATTTTGCCAGGATGCCGTACCGGACCGTACTGCCTTACTTGAACCCCTGCTCGTGACTTGAGCATAAAGGAATCTGACTTGGACTCAAACACAAGGGACTTGGGACTCGACTCGAACGAAGGTTTACGTCTCATAAAAAAAGATCAGCAAACCCAGTAGGTATCTTATTCATAAATGAAGACGGTGGTGCTCCAACCATCTGTAGGACAATACAAACCACATGAGCCCCGCTGCAACGACAAACCACATGAAACAGAAGAAGGGGGGCGACCAATTCAATCCAGATATGGCAGAGAGGTTCAAACATTTGGAAACAGGGCAGCTAGCCGGACCACGCCAACAGTACCCTGTGGTCTCCCTCCCCAGAACAGAAGATTAATGGAGTCCCGGGTTCCACAACATGATGGATAACAGATTCAGTTACAGTGATACATTAAATAACTCAATCATCCTCTCCCAGGAGTGTCAGAGCCCAGGTCAGCTTCTAATTGGCTGTATTTGTTAGGTTGCACGCTGCATATCGGCAGGTATTTAAGGAATTTAGATAAAGAATAAAAAAGGGGGCAAACGTTGTTGGAAGAGGAGAAGGCGGAAGAAAGAGCCAATTCCCTATAGGTCAAAAGTAATGCCTCGTGCCTTTTGGCACGGCAAGAATGGTTCCTTAACGGAGGGGGAAGTGTAGTGTTTATTGGTTTCTGCTAGTCCAGTCACAGACAGCAAACACAAGCAGACTGAAACCTGATCAACTGGCATTCTGCCTGGAACAGGCCAGGCCAGCGGGCGGCAGGCAGAGGGGAGTGGAGCAAGGCAGCACAGCCTGGGGAAAACAGAGATAAACACAGGACACAGAAACCAGGTCTCCAAAAATCACAAGATGAGCGGGCCAGATAAAAGACAAAAAATAAAGAAAGATAGATGAAAAAAATACACACAAATGCCTGAACATGATTTGTGGAATGAGAGAGAGATTAATGAGAGAATAAACGCAGCCTGGAATAAAGCAGGGTGATCAGAGATTACTTTCAAGTGTCTCACGGTTGTAGTTTCCAATTGAAGTTCACCAATGCTGTTCTCTTATCCCCTCCTCCCTGTTCTATCAGGAAAATCCCACTGTGGCCAATCCCTCCTTTTTAACTTGATATACTTAAGAAGAAGCCACATTGCTCCAGTGCTGGTCCTCTAATGAACATAGGGCTCACAGACGGAGCAGGAGCTGTCCATGCCTCGGCCCCGCTATGCTGGCTCCCCAATCAGACTGGAAAACAGGATCCAGCTGCCCACCACACTGTCATTAGAGCAGGCCTAGCCACCATACCTTTCCACCAGACCCATCTCTAACTCCAGCGCTATTTATCGCCATCCCTAAAACCCCATATCTAGCTGTAGCCCCAGCCTCATCTCTTGGCTTATTCCCAGTCCCATATCTAGCCTCATTCATAGACCCATCCCGAGCCCCAGACCTATAGGCTCAGTCCCATAGGTCTCTGTCCCATAGCCTCAGTCGCATAGGCCTCTGTCCCATAGGCCTCTGTCCCATAGCCTCAGTCGCATAGCCTCAGTCGCATAGCCTCAGTCCCATAGCCTCAGTCCCATAGCCTCAGTCCCACAGCCTCAGTCCCACAGCCCCAGTCCCATAGCCCCAGTACCATAGCCCCAGTCCCATAGCCCCAGTCCCATAGCCCCAAGACCATAGCTTCAAGACCATAGCCCCAAGACCATAGCCCCAGTACCATAGCCCCAGTACCATAGCCTCAGTCCCATCCTCAGCCCCACCCCGGGTTCCATGCTTAGCCTCTTGATCCAGGAATACCTGCCCTATATCCACTGGTCACTATCTCCCCTTTCATACATACAGCACAGAGCCATTGATTGTTGTCAGTGTTGTTGTTTTGGTTTATGCATTTAGACTTCCTATTCAGGGATAAGTCCCCAATCTTAGATAGCCCTCGGTTGATCTCTATCTACGCCAGACAGAAAGAAAAATATGTACATAGTGTTGCGGGGGGATGGGGAAAGGGAGGGAACGGTGTAAGGAGGGTAGAAGGGGGGAATGAAATTCCTGACTGATACACCGATCAAAGTCTGGTCTCACTGGTGTGTCTGTGGAGGGATGGAATGAAGAATTGGACAAGGACACACACAAACACCTTACGCAGGCACTCACGCACAGCTGATACCAGCATCAGGGCACAGTGAAGTGAAGATATCTAATATGCTGAGTGAAAAGTAAACACGACACGTTGGCATCAGGGCTTCCCATCCCGCTTACTCTACTGACAAACCATCAGTCACAAAACAAGTCAAAGGCTCCAGTTCAATAGAACAACCTGGCTCTGGAGACACGACACGGTTAGGAACTTATGCAGGGTGTGGCTGCTCTGCATGGGCCTGACTAGACTCTATTACAATTCATCATGAAACAGATGGTAACCGGATGAAAAACCAGACCAACTACTACTACATGTTCTAGAGATTACCTACACTGAACAAAACAAACGCAACATGTGAAGTGTTGGTCCCATGTTTCATGAGTTGAAATAAAAGATCCCAGAAATGTTCCATACGCACAAAAAGCTTATTTCTCTCAAATGTTGTGCACTAATTTGTTTACATCTCTGTTAGTGAGCATTTCTCCTTTGCTAAAATAATCCATCCACCTGACAGGTGTGGCATATCAAGAAGCTTATTAAACAGCATGATCATTACACAGCTGCACCTTGTGCTAGGGACAATAAAAGGCCACTCTAAACATTGCTGATTTGTCACACAACACAATGCCACAGCGTGCAATTGGTATGCTGACAGCAGGATTGTCCATCAGAGCTGTTAACAGATAATTTAATGTTAATTTCTCTACCATAAACCACCTGCAACTTTGTTTTAGAGAATTTGGCAGTATGCCCAAATGGCCTCACAACAGAGAAACACATGTATGGTGTTGCGTGGGCAAGCGGTTTTCTGATGTCATCGTTCTGAACAGAGTGCCCCATGGTGGCGGTGGGGTTATGGTATGGGCAGGCATAAGCTACGGACAACGAACACAATTGCATTTTAATGATGTCAATTTGAATGCACAGACACCGTGACAAGATTAAGGCCCATCGTCGCGCCATTCATCAGCCATAATCACCTCATGTTTCAACATGATAATGTACAGCCCCATGTCGCAAGAATCTGTATGCAATTCCTGGAAGCTGAACATGTCCCATTTCTTCCATGGCCTGCATACTCATCAGATCAACAGATGCATATCTGTATTTCCAGTCATGTGAAATCCATAGATTAGGGCCTAATGAATATTTTTCAATTGACTGATTTCCTTATATGAACTGTAACTCAGTCAAATATTTGACATTGTCAACACTTAACCTCAGGAAATTAGAGACTGAATACATTTATCAGAAAACATCATATAGTAAGCATGTCACCAGTCAGACAATAATTATGTAATATTATTGGGGTCAACTGAGAAGGGTGATTTTTTTGTTGTGAGTTGACAAGCCCTATATGATGATTGGATATGCTTTAATTTATCAGATATGAAGGTAAGACCCAGATGCAGACCACATCGGATAACCAATAGTTTAATAATCCCACAGGGGCAAGCAAATAGACAGGTCAAGGCAGGCAGGGGTCAATAGTCCAGAGAAGTGCGGAAAAGGTACAAGACATCAGGCAGGCTCAGGTCAGACAGAGGTCGGTAATCCAGAGGTACAGGACGGGAGTCAGGGTCAGGCAGAGTGGTCAGGCAGGCGTGCTCGGAGACAGGACAGGCAAGGGACAAAACCAGGAGGGTGGGAAAAAGAGAGACTGGGGAAAAACAGGAGCTGAGACAAAACGCTGGTAGGATGAACAAACAAAACGAACCAGCACAGACAGAAAACACAGGTATAAAAACAGGGGATAAAACAGGGGATAATGGGGAAGATGGGCAACACCTGGAGGGGGTAGAGACAATCACGAAGACAGGTGAAACAGATCAGGGTGTGACAACATTCTGCCCTTCAGAATTCATATTTGTTGATGTGTTGAGTGCAAATACAATCTTTATGTATTTTGTAAACTTCTATGAACGGGAGAAAAAATACCTGTCTCGTTGTGTGGCAAATTGGCATATAACAGCCTACAACAGACGTCCCTGAGGGTTGTGTTTCAGGACACAATAAATGAAGCATTAAATGTAGTTGGGGGATATCAGACTTATCTCCCCCATACATACAGCATACATCACATACCTCCCCTGTAGATGTCTTGTGGTCAAAAACGTTTCACAAATCATGTTAAGAAAGATCAGAGACAGAGTGCCATGTGGTTTTCCAGGGAATATTGTCCTTTTATTGTGGTGAGGAGATTCTAAGAGATCTTTGAGGAGGCCAAAATCACGTGAAAATCATAAAGAGAGGCAAATTGGTATTAATGGTTCAGAGTGATCATATAGCAGTTTGGGCCGGGGCTAGCTAGCTCTATATATATATATATGTTTGGTCTGGGATACACAGACAGAGACTGTTTCCCAAAGTGCGCCCTATTCCCTATAGTATACCACTTTTTTTAGCAGGGACCCCCACTGGGATCTGGTTATAATTAGTGCACTATATAGGGAAGAGAGTGCCGTTTGGGACGCGGCGAGAGAGACACGCTTGTTTCCCTGCAGGATGGATCTGGTAGAGGCCACAGGGCAAGGATCAGGCAGATTCATCAGCATCATCAGCCAGGACAGGGTGTCCGAGGTCCCAGAGACCCAGACTGCAGCAGCCCCACAGCCCCACACCACAGCACAGCAGCCAGGATGGGGTCCAGGTGGAACCGTCCACTCCTATTATATGTCCCAAATGGCACCCTGTTCCCTATATAGTGCACTAGTTTTGACCATGGCCCATAGCTCTCTGGTCAAAAGTAGTGCACTATATAGGGAATAGGGTGCCATTTTGGACATAACCTTAGGGAACCCATACAGAGGAGACTACTTGCACATACAGGGATATGGCTTACCAATATATACAGGTGTATAATACTTAAAATATACATAATAAATAATATGAATGTGGGTGGAATTGTTTTGAAATGGTTCTGTGGACATCAAGGACAGCAGGGACTGGACCCCATCTGGACCATAAAACCACTGTGACCCGACTCCTGTGAACTTACAAATGTGTTGACTTTTATAACTTCTAACAAAGATAAATTACCACCAGCAGATATAGCAAGATATCTTGGAAACATTGGCAAAATGAACTTATATAAAAAAAATACAATTTAGATTTTCTAACTTGATGTATTCTTAATCATAACAATTTTTCTAAAGCATCTCAAACTGGTTTTGAAGACATTATCATAAAAGTGCACAAATATGTATTTTATTTTGATTTATTTAACTAGGCAAGTCAGTTAAGAACAAATTCTTATTTAGATTGACGGCCTACCAAAAGGCCTCCTGCGGGGACGGGGGCTGGGATAAAAACATTTAATAATAATAAATATAGGACAAAACAGAGAGAGACCTAAGACAACAACATAGCAAGGCAGCAACACATGACAATATATATGTATAAAATATAAGATAAGAGATAAGATAATATGTAAGTTCTGATGATAACACACTAAGATGTATTTTTCTAGCTCTACTTTGTCCCAAAGGAGCCGGTAACTCAATAATTATTCTTAGAAGTTAATCAAAGAATTTTACTTCACCAAAACTTTTAAAACTGGTGCGTATGCAACCATGCTTCAGAATAGACTTTTGTTTCTCCCCTCTCCTAGTTTGTGATGCCTTGTTAAATATGGAGATTTGTGACAAGTTTGATTTAGGACTGTTTTGACTGAAACAGCAGAAGCTCCTTTTAGCAATCAATCAAATGAAACTGAAAGCAGTTATTTTTCTAACCTGAAGTGCATCTCTCGGGTAGAAAAGAGAGACCTATAAACAATGTTCCCTCACATTTTTTTCAGCACTGAGCAAGTTTCAGGTCTGCTGAGCGCAAACTTGAACATTGTGAAAATTCTGTGCAACTTCCAGCATACGTTTACTGTAAACACAGGCTGTACCTGCTTTAAGTTACAGGTTAATAGTGTCCAAGTAGGCTACTATTTTATCATAATGTAGGCCTACAAGAGTGTCCTACCATCAAAAACAATGTATAAAATTATTCCCATACCATTTTAACATGGAAATAGCTGTTCTATCATTCAGCCTATAGTTGTAGCCAATGTGTGGTGTTTAATGTATACCTACATTCCATTAGACTTTTGTAAAAAAAAAAAAATGCAGGGCTTGACATTAACCTGTTTATCCACTTGAACTTCAGACAAGGAAGTGACTGAAAATGTTGTGTTATATGATGCAAGAAACCCTTTACAAAATAAAATGCATTATTATTCCCATGTCATTATTACAGAGAATTAGACAAATTATGCCACCATCTGCCTCTTATTCAAGCCGGTTTCAAAATAGAACATTGACCCCTTTGAGACAAAAAAAAAGCTCTTTACCTGACTTGCTTTTTAAAGATGTCTAGAAATGTACACGTTTTGTGCTGTTGTAAGAAGCAATCACTCCCCTATTGCTGACTACAAATATCTATAGCTGGGCTAATAACTCACTAACTAGCAAAGGATATGAACAAAATGTGCACAGGTGGCTGCATGCAGCTCTCGCTTGGATCTAAAAACAAGTGCATCTACTCACATCCTCTCATGCTGTAAACAGTCCAGTTCAAAGTGAATTGCACAGATCCAGATACAGCAGTGGTCTGTTTGCATATAGGCCTACTGCAGCTCTGATTGGTTATGCTGCACCAGTCTGTAAGGTCTGTGTAAGGGCTGTCATGCAGTGTCAATGCAATAGAATCCTACGCCGATGCCTTTGGTGTCACGCTCGTCATTAAAGACGGACCAAGGCGCAGCATGTGTAGAGTTCCACATCTTTATTTCGGTGAAACTTCAAAACAATAAACCAACAACGAAACGTGAAAGTAGTGGTGCACATGCATAAACACAAAACAATATCCCACAAACACAGGTGGGAAAAATGGCTACCTAAATATGATCCCCAATTAGAGGCAACGATTACCAGCTGCCTCTAATTGGCAACAAAACACCAACATAGAAATATTGAGCTAGAACACCCCCAAGTCACGCCCGGACCTACTACATCATAGGGCTCTCTATGGTCAGGGCGTGACATTCGGCCTACAACAAAATCTCTTGCATAGTTTGTTTTGCTGTATTGAACGTGGCTAATATTACGTTGATTCGATCACAATTTCCACAGTAATGGGAAACGTTGATAGTGTTAACAGGGAAACTCTGGAAAATTGATTGAATTTCAATCTCATGCTTCTCTCCGTGGGCTGATACTGTATAGGGGTCGAACAAAATGCACTGTTTGAGATATACAGAGTCTGCCACACAGCTGCAGTATACTAGCTAGGGCTAGGTTACTTGGGAAGCCACAGTGACAAAAAGGTAAAAACTGACTGGAAGTGAATGTGTAAACATAGAAATATAATCAATTGAATGGCAGTCCGCCTATCACAAACCCATTTACTAGAATGGGGATTCGGACTCCAATATTTATATTTCTATGTTTAGACCATAAGGTGAAAACAACCCCGTATCATGCCACTTGACAGTGGCATTACAGCTGTAATACACGTCAGAACATCTCATCCGATCCTTGCATGGACAAAACCAACAACATCATTCCATCACTACAATCACAGCTGCTGTAGTTTGTCCATTATGATTCATAGAGTTTTTTCACCTCTAAGTTAAACACTGGCATAACAACAACAGCAGTAGAGTGAGAGCGAGAGAGAGAGAGAGAGAGGAGAGAGAGAAGGAATGCTCCCTCCCCACCCTTTGCAGGAGGCTGCACTACTTCCTGCCTCTCCTCAGCCAGGTGTTGATAGACAGCTAGTAGCTGCTAGTTAGGTGTGATAGAGATCATTTGTACTCTTCCACCTTACTCCTCCATGCTAATGACAAGGAGGCTCGTAAGATAGCACCAGACAGACAGCACGCTCATTTACAAATCAGGCCCTGGAACCTCCTGTACCTGAGGACAAGGACATAAATCATGTACGTGTTAAAACAAGAGTGTCTTTGTATTCTTAACAGGTTTTTCTCTTACGTAAATGTAAATTGAAAGGTTATTTGAATTGACAAACAATGTACACAATGCATGCCAACATACTGTAGCATAGCAGAAATGATTAAAACAATAAAACTAATTAAACTGCAGTTGAGCTACAGTACACAGAATGGCTGAACACAACATAGTTCATGGTTCACACTGACACTATAGACTCTTTTAGTATCATGTCTTTCCACTCCAACAGACAGCAGGTGCAGCCTCTTTGTTTTATTATTATTATTATTTTTATTATTTTTTATTTTTTTTTTACCCCTTTTTCTCCCCAATTTCGTGGTATCCAATTGTTGTAGTAGCTACTATCTTGTCTCATTGCTACAACTCCCGTACGGGCTCGGGAGAGACGAAGGCTGAATGTCATGCGTCCTCCGATACACAACCCAACCAGCCGTACTGCTTCTTAACACAGCGCGCATCCAACCCGGAAGCCAGCCGCACCAATGTTTCGGAGGCTACACCGTGCACCTGGCCACCTTGGCTAGCGCGCACTGCGCCCGGCCCGCCACAGGAGTCGCTGGTGCGCGATGAGACAAGGAGATCCCTACCGACCAATCCCTCCCTAACCCGGACGACGCTAGGCCAATTGTGCGTCGCCCCACGGACCTCCCGGTCGCGGCCGGTTACGACAGAGCTGGCGCTGCAGTACAGCGCCCTTAACCACTGCGCCACCCGGGAGGCAGGTGCAGCCTCTTAGCTCTGCCAGACACTGCCAAGGTCATCAGGGCATTGATGAGCAACACACAGTGGGCAGCACTCACCGAGCCCTAGCCGAATATACTAGCTGGGGGGCAGGGGCAGAGAATAGCCCCTCCACACCAAGGACCCCCATGGCAGACTGGGCCTAGTCTGAGGACTGAGACAGAGGCAGACTGAAGACATTGAGGGATATTCCCACAGCTACGCCACTGACTGTACTAGGATCTGTACAGTGGTGTAATGTACTTTAGTAAAAATACTTTAGTACAAGTACAATTTAAAAAGTTTCTTTGGGTATCTATACTTTACTATTTACATGTTGGACAACGTTTACTTTTACTTCACTATAGTACTTACTTTTTACTCCATTTTCCATGTACCCAAAAGTACTCGTTACATTTTGAAGGACAGGAAAATGGTCCAATTCACGCACTTATCAAGATAACATCCTTGGTCATCCCTACTGTCTCTGATCTGGCGGACTCACTAAACACACATTGTAAATTATGTCTGAGTGTTGGAGTGTGCCCCTGGCTATCCATAAATAAATAAAAAACAGAAAATGGTGCCATCTGGTTTGTTTAATATGATGAATTTGAAATTACTTTTGGTACTTAAGTATATTTTTGCAATTATATTTACTTTTGATACTTCAGTATATTTAAAACCAAATACTTTAAGACTTTTACTCAAGTAGTATTTTACTGGGTGACTTTAACTTTAGCCATTTTATATTAAGGTATCTTTAATTTTACTCAAGTATGACAATGAAGTACTTTTTGCACCACTGGATCTGTAGCAGAAATCTCCACCTGGATCTGTGGAGTGAGTGTGTAAAAGTACCACAAATGGCCAGGCTAGGATGAGAGGGGCTTTTTCAAGATTAAAAGCAATGGCCTCAAATCCTCTCAATGCCTTTGGGACTATTGTCAATAACAATTCAAATATTTAATATTAATATAATATTAATATAATATAATATTAATATTATAAATTAAATAGCTACATTGATACAAATGACACATTCTAGCAATGGACACCAGTGAAACATGTTGATTTAATTCAGTTATAGAGGTCACAGAGAATCAGGACATACAGGGCACATTGGGACCATAATGAACTAGATTCATCCCTAGATTCACACACACTCACACACTCATAAAATATGCTGCTGCTACTGTATAATCTATCCTGTTGTCTAGTCACTTTACCCCTACCTGTATGTACATATCTACCTCAATTTCCTCGTACCCCTACACTCAGTACTGGTATCCCATGTATATAACTAAGCTATCATCGTTCATTGTGTATCTATTCCTCATGTTATTTATTTTTAAATGTTTTATTACTTTTGTTATTATTGTATTATTATTCTGCATTATATTCTGCATTGTATTCTGCATTATATTCTGCATTGTATTCTGCATTGTATTCTGCATTGTTGGAAAGGGCCCATAAGTAAGCATTCTACTTTACACCTGTTGTTTACAAAGCATGTGACAATTAATATTTGATTTGATTTGATTTGATGTGACAGTCATGCTGGTGATATTGTTATGGAGAGATACCAGGTGCCATACGTAACGCTGTCTGTCTACCACCACAACCCAGAGCCAGATGTATAGCTCTGCCACAACCTGTTGAGACACCTGTGAGTCTCTCAGAAAAGGCCGGGCCGTCTGTCCTTGTGCAAGGGATTTCCTGAGTATCCACTCTGTGCCAAAATCCAACGCCCCAAACTCCGACTGATCCAAGGCTTTCTCTATTGCCCATAACTCTCTCTGTTCCAATAATCCCTCTCACGCTAATGTTGATTGCATCAAGGAGAATGACATAGGCCTGCCATATTTATCACGTCTATTTATAGCTTTTATACCATCCAGAAAAGCAAAGATATTGCTATTTATTTAGGGTAGCCAAAATAATTTCTAATTGTGAGTGTGTAGCAAAGGTAACCTCTCAACTCAGAGGAGGACAACGGGCATCTACATCTTGAACCACAAACATAATATCCATGGCAATTTCACATATTTCATCTCATAATCGGTTGGATTTGTAGGTACAGTGCCTTCAGGAAGTATTCACACACCTGGACTTTTCCACATTTACTTATGCTACAGCCTGAATTTAAAATGGATTACATTTAGATTTTTTGGGGCCACTGGCCTATACACAATACCCCATAATGTCAAAGTGGAATTATGCTTTCAGACATTTTTACAAATTCATTAAAAATGATAAGCTGAAATGTCTTGAGTCAATGAGTATTCAACCACTTTGTTATGGCAAGCCTGAATAAGTTCAGGAGTTAAAAATATCCTTAAGAAGTAACATAATAAGTTGCATGGACTCACTACGTGTGCAATAATAGTGTTTAACATGATTTTTGAATGACTACCTTATCTCTATACCCCACACATACAATTATCTATGAGTTCCCTCAGTTGTGCAGCTAATTTCAAATACAGATTCAACCACAAAGACCAGAGAGGTTTTCCAATGCCTTGTGAAGAAGGGCCCCTATTGGTAGATGGGTTTAAAAAATTAAATAAAAAAACAGACATTGAATATCCTTTTGAGCATGGTGAAGTTATTAATTACACATTGGATGGTGTATCATTATACCCAGTCACTAAAGACACAAGAGTACTTCCTAACTCAGTTGCCAGAGATGAAGCAAACCGCTCAGGGATTTCACCATTAGCCAAATGGTGACTTTAAAACAGTTACAGAGTTGAATGGCTGTGATAGAAGACAACTGAGTATGGATCAACAACATCATAATTACTCCACAATACTAACCTAAATGACAGAGGGAAAAGAAAGAAGCCCCTACAGAATAAAAAATACTGGAAAAAATATTCTAAGCAATTCACTTTTTGTCCTGAATGAAAAGTGTTATGTTTGGGGCAAATCAAAGTGTTATGTTTGGGGCAAAGCAGACTGAACTTGGAAATTGCTTTCCACCAGACACTGGGAAATGAATTCACCTTTCAGCAGGACAATAACCTAACACAAGGCCAAATCTACACTGGAGTTGCTTACAAAGAAGACAGTGAATGTTCCTGAGTGGCTGAGTTACAGTTTTAACTTAAATGTACGTGAAAATCTATTGAAAATAATAATGAGCAAATGTTGCATAATCCAGGTGTGGAAAGCTCTTAGAGACTTACCTAGAAAGACTCACAGCTGTAATTGCTGCCAAAAGTGTTGGGCTCCTGAGTAGCGCAGCGGTCTAAGGCACTGCCTCTAAGTGCAAGAGGCGTCACTACAGTACAAGTACCTGAATACATGCTGTAACACAACAAAATGTGAAATCACTAAAGGGGTGTGAATACTTTCTGAAAGCACTATATGTATCTTAACACAGTGAGCTAGAGAATGCTTGAGAGGGAAAATTAGACAGTGTGTGTGGGACTTATCCAATCTTCAGTGTAATGTAAAACCTATGGGGCAATAAGGGGCCTAGAGTGCTGCCCAGGCAGTCAGAAAGTCCACTCAACATATTGTCAAAGCATGAGGAATTTATTATGAATATTGGTCAGCAGCGGCTTAGCTCTTTCCAGTCGTGGAAAAAATTGAAATAATTAATTATCTACACCAGTATCCTTGATCATTCTCAGAATGTTCAGACGTGGTTTATCTCCCAACCGTACGTTCCCATGGCGACCCTGGTCCTCCCAGAGAAGTCTCCTCGGCTCACATGTCCATTTATAAACCCTGTGGTTTCACAGTGAGATCACCCGCTGTGAGATCACCCGCTGACCCATTGATAGTCAATGGTGTGAAGGATTGGAGAGGAGTAGAAGAGAACAAAGAGGACCTTGCAGCAGCAGCACGTGTACTGTCATACAGAGTCCACAGACCACAGCCTTCATGTTGGGCATCATCACTCTCCGGGGAGGGAGAGGAGGGAGAGGAGGGTGGTTTGGAGGATCTGGATGAGGGGTGGTTAACTTATTACGTACGGTAGGTAGTATTGCAATGACGATACTGTTGGACCAGCTAAGCAGGCGTGTAGAGGCTGACTGAACAGGCATGGTGGAAAAAGTTCCTATACATGAACGGTCAGTTACACTTAATGCTAATTGTCTGAACATAAGTGCTTGTGTCTGAACAACCAAGTTCATCTCTCCCAGCCAGCTTTGCAGGTCATGAGTGGGCAGTTATATTGAATGGAAAATGGAGGGGGTGGAGGAGAGGACAATAAAACAAACCACCTGGATCTATTTATGATTAACACAGCGAGCTGTTCAGCCAACCTCTCTACTACTGGTCCTCTAGAACACTTAATTACTCTGTTAGCCAATCAGTTCACATTCAACATTAGGACTACATCACCATGCTGTGGGTGCAGTCAAGTGATCCTAACACTGGAAATAAACACTAAAAACATCTATTCACATGTGGCTTATAGCACATTATCACTTCTGAGTCAGTTCCTCCCTGTGATTTATTTATCTATATGCAGTCATTCAGTAGTCCTCCTATTCATGAGTTGTCTGCCGGTAAGAGGATTCCTGTGAATGTCGGTCGGTCGACCCATTATCTGTCAGGTAAAGGCTGGGCTAGCTGGCAGTCTACCACTGGCCTGGCAGCTCTCTAGAAGCATGAGTCAAAGATAGATGGTGTGATAGCTCAGCAGAACCACAGTCCTTGTTAGCTTTGGCAGGGGACCACAGCACAGCTCTCTGGGGCTGCATCCCAAATGGCCTCCTATTCCCAATGCGTTGCTCTACTTTTAACCAGGGCTCTGGCCAAATGTAATGAACTATATAGGGAATAGGGTGCCATTTGGGATGCAAGGTGGATCTTTGGATCTGGCCCGTCCCTCCCTCTTTCTCTCTGCCAGCCTGAGCCCAGAATACCCACCTCTAGTGTGAGGTAGTAAATCACAGGAAATGTAAATAAAGGTGAACAGGAAACACACTGCGGTATCAAAAAATATTTTTATTGTTTTTGTTTTTTTATTCTCCTCCTTGTTTTCACCTTTAAAACAAGAAGGAGAGGGGGGTGGGGGTGGGTGGAGGTGATTTCTCAATTCGGTGTGTGTAGGCTTTGATTCCTTACAGCTTGCGTGTTTCAAATCAAATCAAATGTTATTTGTCACATGTGCCAAATACAACAGTTATTACCGTGAAATGCTTACAGTACTTACAAGCCCTTAACCAACAATGCAGTTCAAGAAATATAAAATATTTTCTAAATAAAGAAAGTAAAAAATAAAATAAAAAGTAACACAATAAAATAACAATAACGAGGCTATAAACAGGAGGTACCGGTACCAAGTCAGTATGCAGGAGTACAGGTTAGTCAAGGTCATTTGTACATGCTGGTAGGGGTAAAATGACTATTCATGGATAATATGCATGGATGCTCTCGATGGTGCAGCTGTATAAACCAAAGTAGGCCTGTAAGCTGTACTGCTGTACTTAAAATTAATTGACCCTTTACTCGCAAATGACAGCAATGATCCCCACATTTAAGGCTCATACTTCACCAACCATATGACAAACTGCCATTTTTGGGTGATTATCATTAATTGCCTCGGCTGTATTGCCAGGACAGTTCTATGCATTCCAAATAACAGCACCATGCCAGAGCTTTTAAGACTGACAAACCGTCCCTGTTAGCCTGAGCAACTTCTACAATCCATCATGCTGTCAGTAGCATAGCAGGGGTTGGGTAAATAGTCAGAGGCTCTGATTAATTATAGGCCTTTGCAGGAGGAGCTGTCACTCACCTTCAGTGGTGATTTATGCTATCAAATGTTCTGAATGGTACAACTGTATCTAGTCCTCTTGCCATGAAAGCAGAATGTGTTCAGCCAAAAGTGCCATGTTGGAAAATATCACTGTGTGATATTTCAAAGTTAATGCAATCTCTGTTATTCAGCTTTGAGGATTATAATATCAATGGCTTTCTGCTGATATATTATAAAATCCCATATCCTCCCATCTGAACAGCTCAGGGAACTCAGGGGAACTCCAGTCAGTTATCAGTAATGTATTTTATTTGGCAAAGTACTTTGCTCCAATGGGATTTCTCATCACACCACACAGCCCACAGCTACACGTACTGTTTCTCAACATATTTCCTCTCAGCTTGAAATGAAGAAAATCTAACATTTTCCAAACTTAACACAATGATAGAGGAATAAGCCATCCTGTTAGGTGTGTTTCCATGTTTGCCAAAGCACTGCAGACAATGGAGTGACAGCAGCCAGAGGAATGTCATTCATGGCTGTTTTCTTTGTCTCCTGCTGTTTGGGGTCGAACTCACTCTGGAAATGACTACTGTATTGGAGTGGTGGAGTGTAATATGATCTGGGAATCACTGACCTAACTCAGCTGCTCTCCCCTAGTAGCGGGTTCCCTCCATTTTACTCCGAAATATACTCAAATCAAACCTTTACTGAGATTAAGCGTTTGGGATGAGAAAAGTTCTGAGTGACATTCACCCAAAAAAAACGGAATATTCAAATGTGTATGTTTTTTCAATAGCGTGCCTTGTGTGTGTGTGTGTGTGTGTGTGTGTGTGTGTGTGTGTGTGTGTGTGTGTGTGTGTGTGTGTGTGTGTGTGTGTGTGTGTGTGTGTGTGTGTGTGTGTGACAAGACAGAACGCACTGTCTGTGAGCTTTGTATTCACAGAAGGTCACACTCTGACTCATCCTCTGTCAACAGAGTATTTCATTACCCAATCCCATTGTCCCCACAAACTAACAGCTCTAAATAGAACCTCCACAGCACTTCTTGAACAGTCAGTCAATGGAAGACCAGGGTTCAAACACAACAAATATTTGGAATATTTGGAGTGTTTGCTCTAGCCTGCCTAGGCTGCCAGTTGGGCAAGGTGTGCACTTTTGCTACTATTCTAGCGGTTCCATTGTGCCAGGCAGTCAATCAAGCCCTGCTAAAGTATTTTGACATGATATCAAATAGTATTTGAACCCAGGTGTGGTCAGTGGTGGATGTTACCAGGAAGCAGCTGGACACATGCTCAGTGTTTTGACTTTCCCTGTACTTCCCCCCAACACCAACACTTCTACAATAATCATATACCTGTACAAACACACTTTCTCCCCCTAATGTTTCCTGCTTAACAAATCAAGTGTACTGTGTGTTTCACATTGAGACAGCTGCTACAAGCATCAAGAGGGGGAAAATACACTTTTACTTCCAGTCCCAAGAACAATGTGTCTCATTTCACCACCACAGTTAGTCTCAACTGGCACCCTATTCCATATATAGTCCACTACTTTTGGCCAGGACCGACAGGGGCGACAGGGGTGACAGGGCCGTGGTCAAAAGTAGCACACTATATACAGTGCCTTGCGAAAGTATTCGGCCCCCTTGAACTTTGCGACCTTTTGCCACATTTCAGGCTTCAAACATAAAGATATAAAACTGTATTTTTTTGTGAAGAATCAACAACAAGTGGGACACAAACATGAAGTGGAACGACATTTATTGGATATTTCAAACTTTTTTAACAAATCAAAAACTGAAAAATTGGGCGTGCAAAATTATTCAGCCCCCTTCAATTAATACTTTGTAGCGCCACCTTTTGCTGCGATTACAGCTGTAAGTCGCTTGGGGTATGTCTCTATCAGTTTTGCACATCGAGAGACTGAAATGTTTTCCCATTCCTCCTTGCAAAACAGCTCGAGCTCAGTGAGGTTGGATGGAGAGCATTTGTGAAGCAGTTTTCAGTTCTTTCCACAGATTCTCGATTGGATTCAGGTCTGGACTTTGACTTGGCCATTCTAACACCTGGATATGTTTATTTTTGAACCATTCCATTGTAGATTTTGCTTTATGTTTTGGATCATTGTCTTGTTGGAAGACAAATCTCCGTCCCAGTCTCAGGTCTTTTGCAGACTCCATCAGGTTTTCTTCCAGAATGGTCCTGTATTTGGCTCCATCCATCTTCCCATCAATTTTAACCATCTTCCCTGTCCCTGCTGAAGAAAAGCAGGCCCAAACCATGATGCTGCCACCAACATGTTTGACAGCGGGGATGGTGTGTTCAGGGTGATGAGCTGTGTTGCTTTTACGCCAAACATAACGTTTTGCATTGTTGCCAAAAAGTTCAATTTTGGTTTCATCTGACCAGAGCACCTTCTTCCACATGTTTGGTGTGTCTCCCAGGTGGCTTGTGGCAAACTTTAAACGACACTTTTTATGGATATCTTTAAGAAATGGCTTTCTTCTTGCCACTCTTCCATAAAGGCCAGATTTGTGCAATATACGACTGATTGTTGTCCTATGGACAGAGTCTCCCACCTCAGCTGTAGATCTCTGCAGTTCATCCAGAGTGATCATGGGCCTCTTGGCTGCATCTCTGATCAGTCTTCTCCTTGTATGAGCTGAAAGTTTAGAGGGACGGCCAGGTCTTGGTAGATTTTCAGTGGTCTGATACTCCTTCCATTTCAATATTATCGCTTGCACAGTGCTCCTTGGGATGTTTAAATCTTGGGAAATCTTTTTGTATCCAAATCCGGCTTTAAACTTCTTCACAACAGTATCTCGGACCTGCCTGGTGTGTTCCTTGTTCTTCATGATGCTCTCTGCGCTTTTAACTGACCTCTGAGACTATCACAGTGCAGGTGCATTTATACGGAGACACTACACACAGGTGGATTGTATTTATCATCATTAGTCATTTAGGTCAACATTGGATCATTCAGAGATCCTCACTGAACTTCTGGAGAGAGTTTGCTGCACTGAAAGTAAAGGGGCTGAATAATTTTGCACGCCCAATTTTTCAGTTTTTGATTTGTTAAAAAAGTTTGAAATATCCAATAAATGTCGTTCCACTTCATGATTGTGTCCCACTTGTTGTTGATTCTTCACAAAAAAATACAGTTTTATATCTTTATGTTTGAAGCCTGAAATGTGGCAAAAGGTCGCAAAGTTCAAGGGGGCCAAATACTTTCGCAAGGCACTGTACCTGTAGGAATAAAGTCAAGACCACCTAGTTGCAATGCAACTCCAGTGGATTCCAGCTAGCTTTAACATCTCTGAGAAGGGGCAAACTGAGACACTTTAACATCTCTGAGAGAGGGCAAACTGAGACACTTTAACATCTCTGAGAGAGGGCAAACTGAGACACTTTAACATCTCTGAGAGAGGGCAAACTGAGACACTTTAACATCTCCGAGAGGGAGCAAACTGAGACACTTAAACATCTCTGAGAGAGGGCAAACTGAGACACTTTAACATCTCTGAGAGGGGGCAAACTGAGACACTTTAACATCTCTGAAAGAGGGCAAACTGAGACACTTTAACATCTCTGAAAGAGGGCAAACTGAGACACTTTAACATCTCTGAAAGAGGGCAAACTGAGACACTTTAACATCTCTGAGGGGGGGCAAACTGAGACACTTTAACATCTCCGAAAGAGGGCAAACTGAGACACTTTAACATCTCTGAGAGGGGGAAAACTGAGACACTTTAACATCTCTGAGAGGGGGCAAACTGAGACACTTTAACATCTCTGAAAGAGGGCAAACTGAGACACTTTAACATCTCTGAGAGGGGGCAAACTGAGACACTAACATCTCTGAGAGAGGGCAAACTGAGACACTTTAACATCTCTGAGAGGGAGCAAACTGAGACACTTAAACATCTCTGAGAGGGAGCAAACTGAGACACTTAAACATCTCTGAAAGAGGGCAAACTGAGACACTTTAACATATCTGAGAGGGGGCAAACTGAGACACTTTAACATCTCTGAAAGAGGGCAAACTGAGACACTTTAACATCTCTGAAAGAGGGCAAACTGAGACACTTTAACATCTCTGAGAGAGGGCAAACTGAGACACTTTAACATCTCTGAGAGAGGGCAAACTGAGACACTTAAACATCTCTGAGAGGGGGCAAACTGAGACACTTTAACATCTCTGACAGACACTTCAGCCCTCTATGCGTTTACTGGATTCCCATTTTTTTCACGATTTATTTATCTAATGAAGCATTGCATAAACACTTCTTATCTTCAGGAAGTCATCCAGCTTGAAACGGAAACCTGTCAAAAAACAGATTCTCCACCACGGCAGCAGAACAGTCTAAAATATATCCCTACAGTCACAATGAGTGTTCATATTGCAACAGAGGTGCTTGGAGCTGAAGTTTACGGTGGAAGTTGACAAGGGTGAGAATGCTTTTGCTACTCTCTTACAAAGCTGAAGAGACAAAACCACTTCCATCTCCAAAAACCCCACCCATTATTCCACAGTTGACAGTGGCGTTTCTGGGTCAGCAATGTGTCACAGAGGAACTGACAGCGAAGACGCTTGGGTACATATTCGTCTACCCTCTTTCAAAATGTCAATCAAAAACTAGACAAACAAGATTTACACTAAAAGAGGAGTCAAGGACACGTCTTACATCTGGGAGGAGGGAGGAGCACAGAACTCGCTGGTTCATGGGAGTATAGAGTTTTATGAATAGGAGTTTAAACATGCCTGGAGTGGAACCTTGGTAAATACAACTCTCACTAAGTGAATAATAGGCCTGCCTACATAAGTACAGCAAATACCTACAAACACGTGGTCTCAACGGCCAACAAGCACTATCCCACTTTTGACACCAGTGTAATAAACTGAGGGAGGAGCATGAGGTCTCCTGCGGGCCACAAACTTGGATCACCTGACCCAAAGACGAATGCCCTAACCACAATCCCAATAAGGATATCCCAGTTGGGAGTCATTGTAAGGTGAATATGACTGTACTGTCCTGTAGTGTGTGTGGTAGTGAAATGTATATTACTGTACTGTAGTGTGTGTGGTAGTGAAAGGTATATTACTGTACAGTAGTGTATGTGGTAGTGAAAGGTATATTACTGTACTGTAGTGTATGTTGTAGTGAAAGGTATATTACTGTACTGTAGTGTATGTTTTAGTGAAAGGTATATTACTGTACTGTAGTGTATGTGGTAGTGAAAGGTATATTACTGTACTGTAGTGTATTTTAAGAAAAAAAAAACTAAATGTAAATGTATATTTACATAAGTATTCAGACCCTTTTCTATGAGTCTCAGGTGCATTGTTTTTCCATTGATCATCCTTGAGCTGTTTCTACAACATGATTGGAGTCCACCTGTGGTAAATTCAATTGATTGGACATAATTTGGAAAGGTACACAACTGTCTATAAAAGGTCCCACAGTTGACAGTGCATGTCACAGAAAAAAACAAGCCATGAGTGAAGGAATTGTCCATAGAGCTCTGAGACAGAATTGTTTTGAGACACCGATCTGTAAAGGGTACCAAAAAATGTCTGCAACATTGAAGGTCCCCAAGAACACAGTGCCCTCCATGTTTAAATGGAAGAAGTTTGGAACCACCAAAACTCTTCATAGAGCTGACCGCCCGGCCAAACTGAGCAATCGGGGGAGAAGGGCCTTGGTCAGGGAGGTGACCAAGAACCCGATGGTCACTCTGACAGAGCTCTAGAGTTCCTCTGTGGAGATGGGAGAACCTTCCAGAAGGATAACCCTCTCTGCAGCACTTCACCAATCAGGTTTTTATGGTAGAGTGGCTAGACGGATGCCACTCCTCAATAAAAGGCATATGACAGCCCGCTTGGAGTTTGCCAAAAGGCACCTAAAAGACTCTCAGACCATGATAAACAAGATTCTCTGAATGCCAAGCGTCACGTCAGGAGGAAACCTGGCACCATCCCTATGGGGAAGAATGGTGGTGGCAGCATCGTGCTGTGATTATGTTTTTCAGCAGCAGAAGCTGGGAGAGTAGTCAGGATCGAGACAAAGAGGAACAGAGCAAAGTACAGAAGGATCCTTGATGAAAACCTGCTCTAGAGCGCTCAGGGCCTCAAACTGAGGCAATGGCTCAACTTCCAACAGGACAACAACCCTAAGCACACAACCAAGACAACACAGGAGTGGCTTCGGGAAAAGTCTCTGAATATCCTTGAGTGGCCCAGCCAGAGCCCGGTACTTGAAACCGATCGAACACTGGAGAGACGTGAAAATAGCTGTGCAGCAACACTCCTAATCCAACCTGACAGAATTTGAGAGGATCTGCAGAGAAGAATGGGAGAAACTTCCCAAATAGAGGTGTGGCACGCTTGTAGCATCATACCCAAGAGGACTCGAGGCTCTATTCGCTGCCAAAGCCACTTCAACAAAGTACTGAGTAAAGGGTCTGAATAGTAATCTAAATGTGACAATTTTTATGTATTTTATAAATTAGCAAACATTTCTAAAAACCTGCTTTTGCGTTGTCATTATGGGGCATTATGTGCAGATTGAAGACTGAAAAAAACAATTTAATAAATTTGAAAAAAAGCTGTAATGTAACAAAACAAAAATCAAGGCGTCTGAATACTTTCCAATGGCACTGTACATTACTGTAGTGTAGGTGGTAGCACAAATGTATATTATTGTACTGTAGTGTATGTGGTAAAGAAAGGTATTGTACTGTACTGTCCTGTAGTGTGTGTGGTCGTGAAAGGTATATTACTGTACTGTAGTGTATGTTGTAGTGAAAGGTATATTACTGTACTGTAGTGTATGTGGTAGTGAAAGGTATATTCCTGTACTGTTGTGTATGTGGTAGTGACAGGTATATTACTGTACTGTAGTGTATGTTGTAGTGAAAGGTATATTACTGTACTGTAGTGTATGTTGTAGTGAAAGGTATATTACTGTACAGTAGTGTATGTGGTAGTGAAAGGTATATTACTGTACTGTAGTGTATGTTGTAGTGAAAGGCATATTACTGTACTGTATGTGGTAGTGAAAGGTATATTACTGTACTGTAGTGTATGTTGTAGTGAAAGGCATATTACTGTACTGTATGTGGTAGTGAAAGGTATATTACTGTACTGTAGTGTATGTTGTAGTGAAAGGCATATTACTGTACTGTATGTGGTAGTGAAAGGTATATTACTGTACTGTAGTGTATGTGGTAGTGAAAGGTATATTACTGTGCTGTAGTGAAAGGCATAGTACTGTACTGGGCTGTTGTGTATGTGGTATTGTAATGTATATTACAGTCCTGTAATGTAGTGTAGGCGGTAGTGAAAAGTATATTACTGTACTGTGCTGTAGTGTATGTGTTAGTGAAAGGTATACTACTGTCACAGGCCGACTCATAGCCTGTGGCAAAAATGAGGGGACACGAACAACAGGTATAGGCCAATCAAAAAGGTTCTTTATTATAAACCAAAACTATTAACTTTAAACAAAGAAAAAGGAATGAAGTAGTGAGGAGTGAAAGTATCATAATGTAGGGTGTATGTAAAGTGCAGGGATGCGTGAATCTGTGTGTGTGAATATGACTGACTGAAAACTACGTAAAACTACAAAGGAACAAACAAAACCGGATCATACCTGGAGGAGCAGAGAGAGAGAGACAAGAGTGGTTAGTGAATCAGTTTAAATACCCTGAGCCCAGGTGGCTCCAATCACTAACGACCCTCCTCTGCCTGCAGGAAAACCGCCCCTGCACTGCAGAGGAGGGGCCGTGACACTACTGTACTGTACTGTATGTGATAGTGAATGGTATATTACTGTACTGTACGGTAGTGTATGTGGTAGTAAAGGTAAATTACTGTAGTACATGTGGTAGTGAAAAGTATATTACTGTAATGTTCTGTTATGTATGTGGTAATGAAAGGTAATGAAATGGAAGGTATGTTACTGTACAGTAGTGTATGTGTTAGTTAAAGGTATATTACTGTACTGTAGTGTTTGTCGTAGTGAAAGGTATGTTACTGTGCTGTACTGTAGTGTTGTCACGACTACAACCGAATATACGAACTGGTCCGTTTGTCACAACTTGGGGAAGCTCATGGGAGACGGTGTGGCCACATTACCATAACACTGTTTATATAATAGCCTCAGATATGAGGTTTACATCTAATTGTTGTATAAGATGAATGAGTGAATATGATACTGTTTGTATAATTGTGTAATATGAGTTTGGACTGTTTAATGAAGAAAAATATCAAATCAAATCAAATCAAATTTATTTATATAGCCCTTCGTACATCAGCTGATATCTCAAAGTGCTGTACAGAAACCCAGCCTAAAACCCCAAACAGCAAGCAATGCAGGTGTAGAAGCACGGGGGCTAGGAAAAACTCCCTAGAAAGGCCAAAACCTAGGAAGAAACCTAGAGAGGAACCAGGCTATGTGGGGTGGCCAGTCCTCTTCTGGCTGTGCCGGGTGGAGATTATAACAGAACATGGTCAAGATGTTCAAATGTTCATAAATGACCAGCATGGTCGAATAATAATAAGGCAGAACAGTTGAAACTGGAGCAGCAGCACAGTCAGGTGGACTGGGGACAGCAAGGAGTCATCATGTCAGGTATTCCTGGGGCATGGTCCTAGGGCTCAGGTCCTCCGAGAGAGAGAAAGAAAGAGAGAATTAGAGAGAGCATATGTGGGATGGCCAGTCCTCTTCTGGCTGTGCCGGGTGGAGATTATAACAGAACATGGCCAAGATGTTCAAATGTTCATAAATGCCCTGCATGGTCGAATAATAATAAGGCAGAACAGTTGAAACTGGAGCAGCAGCACGGCCAGGTGGACTGGGGACAGCAAGGAGTCATCATGTCAGGTAGTCCTGGGGCATGGTCTTAGGGCTCAGGTCCTCCGAGAGAGAGAAAGAGAGAAGGAGAGAATTAGAGAACGCACACTTAGATTCACACAGGACACCGAATAGGACAGGAGAAGTACTCCAGATATAACAAACTGACCCTAGCCCCCCGACACATAAACTACTGCAGCATAAATACTGGAGGCTGAGACAGGATGCAATTCCCTTTTGATTTGAACTAAATCAGAGGACCGCCCCTGAGCCCAGTTAGGGTCAGGCCCTTCCAAATAAAACCCTCACTCAGGTTTTCGATCAGCAGACCGAGCTTACCGCAATTACAAGATGGCTAAAGGTTGCAGACCATGTTTCTCTCAATCACGGGAGTACAAAGGTTGTAGACCATTGCTGAATCTTTTAACCATACCACGTCGTTAAACTCTTAGACTATCGTTACCAACAGAATAAGAACAAGTCTTTGATATTAATTACTAGTCTGCAGCTAGGAATTCGGTATCATTGAATGTGAAGAACGACAACCGCCGAAACATCCATTCTATAACGAATGTCACTCTGAACTATCCACTATAACCACGACAGAGAGAGAGAGAGAGGGAGAGAGACGGACAATTCTACAAAAGAAATTAACTTTTCACCAGCGATCAAGATATATTGATTGCAATTGTTCCCGAATAAGTGAGCGTTCATGTGCAAAGGATTAGCATTTCAATTGTTATAATTATCACTTTGTAGTGACTTCTTAGTCGACCCCCACTCCACCTTTTGTCTAACAAGCCACCATGCTGGTTTAGCCCACTAGGGCACATTCTCCTATCATGTAACCATATTTACCTTGTTTGTTTGTTTGTTTATGCATTTCTGTGAATTACTTAATTACTTAGTAATAAATAAATGATTTAAGACAATTGATGTATGGATGACTCATAGTGAAGACTGGGTTCGTACAGATAACCAACAATTTATGACGTTTGGAATGAGACTATTTTAGGAAATGATAACTTTCAAATCTGAATATTTTTCCTTGGTGCCCCGACTTCCTAGTAATTACGGTTCCATGATTAATCAGTCTAATCGCATAATAACTAATTACAGAGAATCTTTGATAAAAAACTATAAGTCTTCAGTTAATGATAGTAAAGACACGACACTGAACTGTACTGTACTGTATGTAGTAGTGAAAGCTATATAACTGTACCTTACTGTAGTGTATGCGTTAGTGAAAGGTATATTTCTGTACTGTGCTGTAGTGTATGTGGTAGTGAAAGGCATATTACTGTACTGTAGTGTATGTGTTATTGATCTGTATTTTACTGTACTGTACTGTACTGCAGTGTATGTGGTAGTGAAAGGTATATTCCTCTACCATAGTGTACGTGGTCGAGAAAGGTATATTATTATAGTGTAGTGTGTGTGGTAGTGAAAGGTGTATTACTGTACTGTACTGTATGTGGTAGTGAAATGATTATTACTGTACTAAACTGTATGTGGTAGTCAAAGGTATATTACAGTCTGGTATTGAAAGGCATATTACTGTACTGTAGTGTATGTGGTAGTGAAATGTATGTTGCTGTACTGTACTATACTATATGTGTTAGTGAAAGGTATATTACTGTACTGTAGTGCATGTGGTAGTGAAAGGTATATTAATGTCCTGTACTGTGGTGTATGTTTTAGTGAAAGGTATGTTACTGTACTATACAGTAGTGTATGTGGTAGTGAAAGGTATATTGCTGTACTGTCGTGTATGTGGTAGTAAAGGTATTTTACTGTACTGTAGTGTATTTGGTAATTTAAGGTATATTACTGTACTGTAATGTATTTGGTAATGAAAGTACATTACTGTACTGTAGTGTATGTGGTCGTGAAAGGTATGCTACTGTACTGTGGTGTATGTGGTAGTGAAAAGTATATTATTGTACTGTACTGTAGTTTATGTGGTAGTGAAAGGTTTATTACTGTACTCTACTGTAGTGTATGTGATAATGAAAGGTATATTACTGTGCTCTACTGTAGTATATGTGTTAATGAAAGGTATATTTCTGTACTGTACAGTAGTGTATGTGTTTGTGAAATGCATATTCCTCTATTGTACTGTATGTGGTAGTGAAAGGTATATTACTGTACTGTGGCGTATGTGGTAATAAAGGTATATTACTGTAGTGTATGCGTTATTGAAAGGTATATTACTGTACTGTACTGTAGTGTATGTGGTAGTGACATTTTTATTCCTCTACTGTACTGTATGTTGTAGTGAAAGGTATATTACTGTACTGTTCTATGTGGTAGTGAAAGGTATATTACCGTACTGTACTGTACTGTAGTGCATGTGGTAGTAAAAGGCATTTTACTGTACTCAACTGTACTGTAATGTATGTGGTAGTGAAATATATATTACTGTTCTGTAGTGTATGTGGTAGTGAAAGGCATTTTACTGTACTCAACTGTACTGTAATGTATGTGGTAGTGAAATATATATTACTGTTCTGTAGTGTATGTGGTAGTGAAATATATATTACTGTTCTGTAGTGTATGTGGTAGTGAAATATATATTACTGTTCTGTAGTGTATGTGGTAGTGAAATATATATTACTGTTCTGTAGTGTATGTGGTAGTGAAATATATATTACTGTTCTGTAGTGTATGTGGTAGTGAAATATATATTACTGTTCTGTAGTGTATGTTGTAGTGAAAGGTATATTACTGTACTGTACTGTACTGTAGTTCATGTGGTAGTGAAATATGTTACTGTTCTGTAGTGTATGTGGTAGTGAAATATATATTACTGTTCTGTAGTGTATGTGGTAGTGAAATATATATTACTGTTCTGTAGTGTATGTAGTAGTGAAATATATATTACTGTTCTGTAGTGTATGTGGTAGTGAAAGGGGAAGTGAGGATATAGTCATCTTGGCAGTTGGTTGACCCAGGGTTCATTGTGAGACCCCCACTGCTCACCCTTTCATCATGCAGACAGTTGTTGGTTTAGCTCACACCCCTCACAGCAGGCGCTGGCAGGGACGAGAGACTCTCAGAGTGCGTAGCGAAAGAGGTATTTGTAATGGGATGGAGACAGAGGTCTGCCTGTGCAGAATTAAGCATGCGTTTCTCTGAAATCTCTCTCTACCTGCAGAGGAACTAACTGCCTAGACCAGAACTAATACAGTGTTCTTGGTCAAATGTTTAAAAAGGAACATACCACTATGAATCCAGCTCTCAGTGACTAATTCTCTCAAACTAAACGATATGCCAAAACACACCAGTGTACAGCACACTCAATTAAGTTGGCGACATCAATTGAATTACATCAAAATCCATTTGAAATGTAATGACAGCATTTATCTTGTAGCAGTATGAGTAGTCCTACACAGATAACGCAGACATAAGGCAAGAAGGTAAATATATGCTTTATCAAAATCAAGATAAATGCAGCGGTCTCTCCATGGCAGCGTCGAGAAGAAACTAGGAAGCCCTACAGGCAATTAGCAAGAGCAGCAGATTGAACATCTCTGCTGTACCCATTAATCACAGCTGGCTTCGAGACCTCTCAAGTGTCATTCTTAGTGAGGCGCTTCTCAAAAAACAAAACAGTGCGAAGAGATCCCTATGCTAGTGAGCCCTGCTGTGGACTACATGGTTACATTAGACCTGGCTTCAAATAGTATTTGTTTCCTTTCAAATAGTTAGAGAGTGTTTGATTGAGCCTGCCAGGTGTGTCAAAATGGGGGGGGGGGGGGGGGGGATTATTCCATTGGTACCATTGCATCAGGCAAGCTCAATCAAGTGCAGCTAAAATATTAGGAAGAAAACAGGTCTACTATTTTCACCCAGGTCTGATTACACATCCACATGCTCTGTAAATTATTTAGAATGGCAAGTCAGAACAGGGTAAAATAAAGGGATCTGTGGTTTGTTCCAAATCAGAGACATTAAAGTCAAATTATGAGAAGTGTTATCACTTTAGTACATGGCCGCGGGAAGATGTTTTGGGTTGGGGGAGCTGAGGAGTATTTTTCTCAGCTAGTACAGGAGTAATAAAGGCCTAGTTCACAAATTTTATTAGGAAAAATAATATACACTACCGTTCAAAAGTTTGGGGTCACTTAAAAATGTCCTTGTTTTTGAAAGAAAAGCAATTACAGTATAGACATTGTTAATGTTGTAAATTACTATTGTAGCTGGAAACAGCAGATTTTTTTTATGGAATATCTACACGGGTCACAGAGGCCCATTATCAGTAACCATCACTCCTTTGTTCCAATGGCACGTTGTGTTAGCTAATCCAAGTTTATAATTTTAAAAGGCAAATTGATGATCAGAAAACCCTTTCACTACCACATACACTACAGCGGAGGAATATACCATTAAAACAAACCTCAGGACATGAGAGGCGTCTGTTTCTCAAACGAGACACTCTAATGTACTTGTCCTCTTGCTCAGTTGTGCACCGGGGCCTACCAATCTTCATTTTATTCTGGTTAGAGCCAGTTTGCGCTGTTCTGTAAAGGGAGTAGTACACAGCGTTGTACGAGATCTTCAGTTTCTTGACAATTTATCACATGTAATAGTCTTCATTTCTCAGAACAAGAATAGACTGACGAGTTTCAGAAGAAAGTTCTTTGTTTCTGGCCATTTTGAGCCTGTAATCGAACCAACAAATGCTGATGCTCCAGATACTGAACTAGTCTAAAGAAGGCCAGTTTAATTGCTTCTTTACAACATATTTCAGCTGTGCTAACATAATCACAAAAGGGTTTTCTAATGATAAATTATCCTTTTAAGATGATAAAATTGGATTAGCTAACACAACGTGTCATTGGAACACAGGAGTGATGGTTGCTGATAATGGGCCTCTGTACGCGTACGTAGGTATTCCATTAAAAAAAAGCTGTTTCCAGCTACAATTGTCATTTACAACATAAAAAATCTCTACACTGTATTTATGATCAATTTAATGTTATTTTAATGGACCAAAAAATTGCTTTTCTTTCAAAAACAAGGACATTTCTAAGTTACCTCAAACTTTTAAACAGTAGTGTGTGTATATATATATATATATATATATATATATATATATATATATATATATATATATATATATACATACAGTTGAAGTCAGAATTTCACATACACTTGGGTTGGAATCCTTAAAACTCGTTTTTCAACCACTCCACAAATTTCTTGTTAATTAACAAACTATAGTTTTGGCAAGTCGGTTAGGACATCTACTTTGTGCATGGCACAAGTCATTTTTCCAACAATTGTTTATAGGTGTAAAGGAGTGCATAACTGGCTGCAGGGAAGTCGGGCGCAGTAGAGCAGAGATGGGTATTAAACTGAGCCCTTTATTGAGGTGAACAAAAACATGGTACTCAGAAAACTAAACACACACGGGTTACAATAACCCGGCGCAAACCAGCCTGGTGTCACGACTTCCACCGAAGGTACCTCTCCCTGTTGGTGCGGCGCTCGGCGGTCGTTGTCGCCGGTCTACTAGCTGCCACCGATCCTTTATCCTTTTCTTTTGGTTATGTCTGTTTTGTGTTTCACTTGGTTTCATTTTGGTGAATTAGGGGGGATATTTATCTCGACATTTCCTTTGGGTTTTTGTGCTGGATTGTTTTCGTTTGACTGTCAGTTGGTTTGGGTTGTGTTTTCGCTAGTTCATGTTTAACAGGTGTTTTTTCCCTGGACTGTGTCTGAGTGGGATTTCATGGCTACTGCTGTAGTCCGGTGTCCTGTTATTTTTGAGCTGGTTTAATAAAACGCCCTTTTCCTTCGGATACTTGTTTCTTCTGTGCCTGACTCCACATCCACATCTCCTTGGGGAGTTCTGACACCTGGAGTACACATACATTTACATATTACAATTCCACACACAGACATGGGGGTAAACAGAGGGTTATATGCAAGATGAGTAATGAGGGAATGCAAACCAGATGTGCGGAAAAACAAGACAAAACAAATGGAAAATGAAAGGTGGATCGGCGATGGCTAAAAGACCGGTGATGTTGACCTCCGAACACCGCCCGAACAATGAGAGGGACCAACCTCGGTGGAAGTCGTGACAATAGGCAGATTATTTCCCTTATAAATCACTGTATCACAATTCAAATCAAATCAAATCAAATCTAATTTTATTTGTCACATACACATGGTTAGCAGATGTTAATGCGAGTGTAGCGAAATGCTTGTGCTTCAAGTTCCGACAATGCAGTAATAACCAACAAGTAATCTAACTAACAATTCCAAAACTACTGTCTTGTACACAGTGTAAGGGGATAAAGAATATGTACATAAGGATATATGAATGAGTGATGGTACAGAGCAGCATAGGCAAGATACAGTAGATGATATTGAGTACAGTATATACATATGAGATGAGTATGTAAACAAAGTGGCATAGTTGAAGTGGCTAGTGATATATTTACATCATTTCCCATCAATTCCCATTATTAAAGTGGCTGGAGTTGAGTCAGTGTCAGTGTGTTGGCAGCAGCCACTCAATGTTAGTGGTGGCTGTTTAACAGTCGGATGGCCTTGAGGAGAAGCTGTTTTTCAGTCTCTCGGTCCCAGCTTTGATGCACCTGTACTGACCTCGCCTTCTGGATGATAGCGGGGTGAACAGGCAGTGGCTCGGGTGCTTGATGTCCTTGATGATCTTTATGGCCTTCCTGTGACATCGGGTGGTGTAGGTGTCCTGGAGGGCAGGTAGTTTGCCCCCGGTGATGCGTTGTGCAGACCTCACTACCCTCTGGAGAGCATTACGGTTGAGGGCGGAGCAGTTGCCGTACCAGGCGGTGATACAGCCCGCCAGGATGCTCTCGATTGTGCATCTGTAGAAGTTTGTGAGTGCTTTTGGTGACAAGCCGAATTTCTTCAGCCTCCTGAGGTTGAAGAGGCGCTGCTGCGCCTTCTTCACAATGCTGTCTGTGTGAGTGGACCAATTCAGTTTGTCTGTGATGTGTATGCCGAGGAACTTAAAACTTGCTACCCTCTCCACTACTGTTCCATCGATGTGGATAGGGGGGTGTTCCCTCTGCTGTTTCCTGAAGTCCACAATCATCTCCTTAGTTTTGTTGACGTTGAGTGTGAGGTTATTTTCCTGACACCACACTCCGAGGGCCCTCACCTCCTCCCTGTAGGCCGTCTCGTTGTTGTTGGTAATCAAGCCTACCACTGTTGTGTCGTCCGCAAACTTGATGATTGAGTTGGAGGCGTGCGTGGCCACGCAGTCGTGGGTGAACAGGGAGTACAGGAGAGGGCTCAGAACGCACCCTTGTGGGGCCCCAGTGTTGAGGATCAGCGGGGAGGAGATGTTGTTGCCTACCCTCACCACCTGGGGGCGGCCCGTCAGGAAGTCCAGTACCCAGTTGCACAGGGCGGGGTCGAGACCCAGGGTCTCGAGCTTGATGACGAGCTTGGATGGTACTATGGTGTTGAATGCCGAGCTGTAGTCAATAAACAGCATTCTCACATAGGTATTCCTCTTGTCCAGATGGGCTAGGGCAGTGTGCAGTGTGGTTGAGATTGCATAGTCTGTGGACCTATTTGGGCGGTAAGCAAATTGGAGTGGGTCTAGGGTGTCAGGTAGGGTGGAGGTGATATGGTCCTTGACTAGTCTCTCAAAGCACTTCATGATGACGGAAGTGAGTGCTACGGGGCGGTAGTCGTTTAGCTCAGTTACCTTAGCTTTCTTGGGAACAGGAACAATGGTGGCCCTCTTGAAGCATGTGGGAACAGCAGACTGGTATAGGGATTGACTGAATATGTCCGTAAACACACCGGCCAGCTGGTCTGCGCATGCTCTGAGGGCGCGGCTGGGGATGCCGTCTGGGCCTGCAGCCTTGCGAGGGTTAACACGTTTAAATGTCTTACTCACCTCGGCTGCAGTGAAGGAGAGACCGCATGTTTTCGTTGCAGGCCGTTTCAGTGGCACTGTATTGTCCTCAAAGCGGGCAAAAAAGTTATTTAGTCTGCCTGGGAGCAGGACATCCTGGTCCGTGACTGGGCTGGATTTCTTCCTGTAATCCGTGATTGACTGTAGACCCTGCCACATGCCTCTTGTGTCTGAGCCGTTGAATTGAGATTCTACTTTGTCTCTGTACTGACGCTTAGCTTGTTTGATAGCCTTGCGGAGGGAATAGCTGCACTGTTTGTATTCGGTCATGTTACCAGACACCTAGCCCTGATTAAAAGCAGTGGTTCACGCTTTCAGTTTCACGCGAATGCTGCCATCAATCCACGGTTTCTGGTTAGGGAATGTTTTAATCGTTGCTATGGGAACAACATCTTCAACGCACGTTCTAATGAACTCGCACACCGAATCAGCGTATTCGTCAATGTTGTTGTCTGACGCAATACGAAACATGTCCCAGTCCACGTGATGGAAGCAGTCTTGGAGTGTGGAGTCAGCTTGGTCGGACCAGCGTTGGACAGACCTCAGCGTGGGAGCCTCTTGTTTTAGTTTCTGTCTGTAGGCAGGGATCAACAAAATGGAGTCGTGGTCAGCTTTTCCGAAAGGGGGGCGGGGCAGGGCCTTATATGCACCGCGGAAGTTAGAGTAACAATGATCCAAGGTCTTTCCACCCCTGGTTGCGCAATCGATATGCTGATAAAATTTAGGGAGTCTTGTTTTCAGATTAGCCTTGTTAAAATCCCCAGCTACAATGAATGCAGCCTCCGGATAAATGGTTTCCAGTTTGCAAAGAGTCAAATAAAGTTCATTCAGAGCCATCGATGTGTCTGCTTGGGGGGGCATATATACGGCTGTGATTATAATCGAAGAGAATTCTCTTGGTAGATAATGCGGTCTACATTTGATTGTGAGGAATTCTAAATCAGGTGAACAGAGGGATTTGAGTTCCTGTATGTTTCTTTCATCACACCATGTCACGTTAGCCATAAGGCATACGCCCCCGCCCCTCTTCTTACCAGAAAGATGTTTGTTTCTGTCTGCGCGATGCGTGGAGAAACCCGTTGGCTGCACCGCCTCGGATAGCGTCTCTCCAGTGAGCCACGTTTCCGTGAAGCAAAGAACGTTACAGTCTCTGATGTCCCTCTGGAATGCTACCCTTGCTCGGATTTCATCAACCTTGTTGTCAAGAGACTGGACATTGGCAAGAAGAATGCTAGGGAGTGGTGCACGGTGTGCCCGTCTCCGGAGTCTGACCAGAAGACCGCCTCGTTTCCCTCTTTTTCGGAGTCGTTTTTTTGGGTCGCTGCATGGGATCCGCTCCGTTGTCCTGTTTGTAAGGCAGAACACAGGATCCGCGTCGCGAAAAACATATTCTTGGTCGTACTGATGGTGAGTTGACGCTGATCTTATATTCAGTAGTTCTTCTCGACTGTATGTAATGAAACCTAAGATGACCTGGGGTACTGATGTAAGAAATAACACGTAAAAAAACAAAAAACTGCATAGTTTCCTAAGAACGCGAAGCGAGGCGGCCATCTCTGTCGGCGCCGGAAGTCCAATTCCAGTGGGTCAGAAGTTTACATACACTAAGTTAACTGTGCCTTTAAGCAGCTTGGACAATTCCAGAAAATGATGTCATGGCTTCAGAAGCTTCTGATAGACTAATTGACATTTGAATCATTTGGAGGTGTACCTGTGGATGTGCTTCAAGGCCTACCTTCAAACTCAGTACCTCTTTGCTTGACATCATGGGAAAATCAAAAGAAATCAGTCAAGACTTCAGAAAAAAAGTGTAGACCTCCACAAGTATGGTTCATCCTTGGGAGCAATTTCCAAATGTTTGAAGGTACCACGTTCATCTGTACAAACAATAGTACGCAAATATAAACACCATGGGACCGGGCAGCCGTCATACCGCTCAGGAAGGAGACGGATTCTGTCTCCTGGAGATGAACATACTTTGGTGCCAAAAGTGCAAATCAATCCCAGAACAACAGCAAAGGTCCTTGTGAAGATGGTACAAAAGTATCTATATCCACAGTTAAACAAGTCCTATATCGATATAACCTGAAAGGACGCTCAGCAAGGAAGAAGCCACTGCTCCAAAACCACCATAAAAAAGCCAGACTACGGTTTGCAACTGCACATGGGGACAAAGATTGTACTTCTTGGAAAAATGTCCTCTGGTCTGATGAAACAAAAATAGAACTGTTTGGTCATAATGACCATTGTTATGTTTGGAGGGAAAAGGGGAGGCTTGCAAGCCAAAGAACACCATCCCAACCGTGAAGCACGGGGGTGGCAGCATCATGTTGTGGAGGTGCTTTGCTGCAGGAGTGACTGGTGCACTTCACAAAGTAGATGGCAGCATGAGGAAGGAGAATGATGTGGATAGATTGAAGCAACATCTCAAGACATCAGTCAGGAAGTTAAAGCTTGGTCGCAAATGAGTCTTCCAAATGGACAATGACCCCAAGCATACTTCCAAAGTTGTGGCAAAATGGCTTAAGGACAACAAAGTCAAGGTTTTGGAGTGGCCATCACAAAGCCCTGACCTCATCCTATAGAAAATGTGTGGGCAGAACTGAAAAAGCATGTGCGAGCAAAGAAACATACAAACCTGACTCAGTTACACCAGCTCTGTCAGGAGGAATGGGCCAAAATTCACCCAACTTATTGTGGGAAGCTTGTGGGAGGCTACCCGAAAGGTTTGACCCAAGTTAAACAATTTGAAGGCAATGCTACCAAATACTAATTGAGTGTATGTAAACTTCTGACCCACTGGGAATGTGATGAAAGAAATAAACGATGAAATAAATCATTCTCTCTACTATTATTCTGACATTTCACATTCTTAAAATAAAGTGTTGACCCTAACTGGAGATAATGGAGATAATCAAAGGTTAGTGATTCATTTTATCTATATTTCTGCTTTTGTGACTCTATCCTTGGCTGTGAAAAATTTCTGTGTGTGTTTTTGAATTTGGTGGTGATCTAACATAAATAAATATATGTTGTGTTTTCGCTGTAAAACATTTGAAAAATCGGACACGATGGGTAGATTAACAAGATGTTTATCTTTCATTTGCTGTATTGGACTTGTTAATATGTGAAAGTTAAATATTTCTAAAGAATATTTTAAAAATTTCCCACGCCACCTTTTCAGCTGAATGGGAGGGGGTGTTCCCTTTAGGGGACTCCTTGCCATAACAAGTTTTTAACACAGTGTCCAAAGAAGGGCCAGATGTATACAGAATCGTGTCGTCTGCATAGAGACGGATCAGAGAATCATCAGCAGCGAGAGCAACATCATTGATGTATACAGAGAAGAGCGTCGGTCCGAGAATTGAACCCTGTGGCACCCCCATAGAGACTGCCAGAGGTGCGGACAACAGGCCCTCCGATTTGACACACTGAACTCTATCGGAGAAGTCGTTGGTGAACCAAGCGAGGCAATAATTTGAGAAACCAAGGCTGTTGAGTCTGCCAATAAGAATGTTGTGATTGACAGAGTCAATGATGAATACGGCTGCACAGTAATGTCTGTAATCAATGGCGGTTATGATATCATTTAGGACCTTGAGCGTGGCTGAGGTGCACCCATGACTAGCTCTGAAACCAGATTGCATGGCTGAGAAGGTACGGTGGGATTCGAAATGGTCGGTAATCTGTTAACTTGGCTTTCAAAGACCTTAGAAAGGCAAGGTAGAATTGTCATGCCCTGACCTTAGAGAGCTTTTTATGTCTCTATTTTGGTTTGGTCAGGGTGTGTTTTGGGTGGGCATTCTATGTTCCTTTTTCTATGTTTTGTATTTCTTTGTTTTGGCCGGGTATGGTTCTCAATCAGGGACAGCTGTCTATCGTTGTCTCTGATTGGGAACCATACTTAGGTAGCTTTTCCCCACCTATGTTTTGTGGGTAGTTGTTTTCTGTTTAGTGTTTTCTGCACCTGACAGGACTGTTTCGGTTTTGTTATTCACTTTGTTATTTTTGTTTCAGTGTTCAGTTAAATAAAAGTCATGAACACTTAACACGCTACACTTTGGTCCGATTCCTCCTCATCAGACGACGACACCCGTTACAGAGGAGATATTGGACGGAAAGGGACCCTGGAGACAGGCTGGGAAATATCGCCGTCCGAAAAAGGAGCTGGAGGCAGCTAAAGCTGAACATCTAGTTACATGCTGAACTTCCATCCTCTCAGCCCAGGGGCATAATGTATGAACTATGGTTGGATCAGAACCACTGTTATAATCATTGGCCAGTACGGAGAATTAAGTAAAACCAGTCCAAATCCCTATCTCCATCCATGGCTAATTTAGGAATGTGATGATTTTAGCTAGCTAGCTAGCCACCGGAGGACAACAACACAACACAAAGTTTTTTTCTGTCAATAATAACGTTTGCTTGTGATGTGATTGGTCTGAAGCCAAATCCAAACTGGCTTCCCTTGACACTGGCTTCCCTTGATGTTTCACAGCTGGGCTCATTCAGTTTAGCTATTATTTTATCCCAAACAATCAAGGGAGGCCAAATGCTCGATGGCTTTCTTGCTACGGGCGTTAACAATGTCAAACTCTTTCTGACCAGATAGCTTCAGATAGAGACGCTACACATACTGAGACAGAGGGGCGCTGTTTCATTCGCTCAGATGCTTTCTTCGGTGAGATACATTCAGCCTGATGTGCATTGCAGGACATTTATGAAACACAGAGAGACAAACTATAAATCATTTTGTGTGTTTATTATTTTTTTTGTGGGGGGGGGGGGGGGTCAATTTTGTCTTCCCTTGGCAACCATGAATACCCGCAACTGATGGTAAGGGGGTGGAACATGCTCACTGGATAGGCTGAGTGGGCATGGACATGCTCATAGTAAGTCCATGCTCACTGGAGGGACACTGTCATCTCTGGGACATGCTGATGACTGGCAGTCAGTGAGGATTGTGCATGGTCGGTTGTAGCCATCAGTCAAACATAGCTTGCGTGGAGCCAGTTGGCAAGCCACCCTGAAAGGTCACACAAAGCCACAAGAGATACCTGCAATTCGTCATCGCTATAAAATAATATTCAGTCCGAATTGGCATTACACCAGACAAGTTTGTGTTCCTATAGGGGGATGATGTTTAGCTTTTTATTATCAGGACTTTTCCCCCCCATAGTTTTACACCAGTTGGCAAGACACTAACATTATAAGGAGACATGTAATCTATCTTGTCTACATTACTTTCATACTGCTTGCATAGAGGGGGAAAAAAGGGCCAGAGGGCAGTACATTAATTATTTGTTTGATGAGAGGCTTGGAGGGCCGCCAAGGACTGATTTCTCAAGCGATGCGTGCTACTCCACACCTCCAGGTAGGACCTAACAGAGAGAGAGAGGGGGGGGGGGATAAATTACAGTCTCACTGTTACACTTTCTGCCAGTGTCGTTAACTTTACAGCCTCACCAAACGGCAATCAAATTGGCCAGGGATTCTATGGGTTTGCTATAATCACTCAAGCAGGTGTCTGAATAGTGATAAGCCAATCATGCATTGAAGTATCTGCCATGAGACATTCCATTGATCAGTAATTACTTCAGATATGGAAGTTTACTCAATGCCTTATGTCTTTGGATGGTTTAGAATACTACACCACCTCAATGAAAACAAGGATCCTCTAACCTGGGTTCATATGTCATCTACAGTTACAGTACAGTCCCAACTCACATTAGCCTACTTATCCTGAGAATCTGGTATGATATATGGTAACAATTCTCTGAACTCTTCCAAAACTCTTGTAGTATTGTTTATGTCTCAGAAGTACTTCCTCATAAAGGGAAAGGGGATACCTAGTCAGTTGCACAACTGAATGCATTCAACCAAAATGTGTCTTCCACATTTAACCCAACCCCTCTGAATCAACCACAGTATGTGTTGGATTATTGGAAGCGTAAAGAACTGCTAGGAAGTGAACCACTAATCTTTTGTTGTGTGAGAGAATGCATTCAGGTATGACACATTCACAGCACGAACCTGCAGGATTTCAATCCTCTTCTGGGCAGAAGTGACATCTCTGAGTTTACTCAACTAATCGTCAGATTTAGAGTCATCTGTCTATTTCACACCACAAACGCACTGCTACTTATAACATTCTCAAGTTAGTACAGCCTTTGGAAGAACAGAGCCACACCGATCATTACAACCTTTTAATGCTGGGCAAACAAATGTCTCATGCTCTTAATAGTTAAAAACATACAGTGACTAGTCAGGACTTACATGCTTTGGACCATTGAGAATGCTAGCAATAATAATAATGCACCATATTTTTGTCATTTAGCAGATGCAATGTACAATTAGTTCATTCATCTTAAGATAGCTAGGTGAGGCAACAACATATCACAATCACTTAAAGTGCATTTTCCCTCAACAAATTATTTATCAGCGTTGTGAGAGTTATTTACGATACTCTTCAAAGAGGTAGGGTTTCAGACATTTTTGGAAGATGGGTAGGGACCGCTCTCCTGACTTTTGGGGAAATCTTGTTCTATCATTGGGGTGCCAGGACAGAGAAGAGCTTTGACTGGGCTGAGTGCCCTCCCGTAGGGGTGGGAGGGCTAAGAGACCAGAGGTGGCGGAACAGAGTGACCGGGTTGGGATGAAGGGTTTGAGCATAGTTTGAAGATAAGGAGGGGCACTTCCCCTTGCTGCTGCATAGGCAAGCACTAGGATCTTGAAGATGATACATGCTTCAACTGGAAGCCAGTGGAGTGTGCGGAGGAGCGGGTGAAATGTCTGTCAGGCACTCTGAGATGTGTGTCACAACCTGGGTGTCAGAAGGGAGATGCAAAAAAAGTAGATGAGTGTCATCTGCATAGCAATGAGACGAGACCATGTGAGTAACTTTGTGTAAAGAGAAAAGAGGAGAGGGCCTAGATCCGAGCCCTGGGGGACACCAGAAGGGAAAGCACGTGGTGCAGACACAGATTCTCTCCACGCCACCTGGTAGGAGCGACCTGCCAGGTAGTATGTAATCCAGGACTGTGCAAAGCCTGAGACGCCCAACCTGAGAAGGTGCAGAAGAGGCTTTGATGGTTCACAGTGTCGAAGGCAGCAGTTAAATCTAGGAGGATGAGAACAGAGGCGAGAGAGTCAGCTTTGGCAGAGCGGAGAGGACTCCATTACACAAAGAGCGATTCAGTTAAGTGAGCCGCCTTGAAGCCTGACTGGAAGATTGTTCTGAGAGAGATAACAAGAGAGTTGGTCAGAGACAGCACGCTCAGTTGTTTAGGAACGAAAGAAACGAAAGAAGGGATACCGGTCTGTAGTTTTTGACATCTTAGGGAGTGTTTGTTTCTTGAGCAGGCAAGCAACTCCAGCCATCTTGAAGTCAGAGGGGCATAGGGTAGTTCTGTGTGAGTGGGACCAGTGGGCTCAGTAGGCTGCGCTGGACAAAGTCATCTGCAGGGAGGGAGAAGGAGGAGGTGGAGGATTAAGGAGGGAGGAGAAAGTGGAGAAGAGGGTTGAAGGCAGAAGCTTGAAATTTAGAGTGATGGAAACCAGCTTTAGCAGTGGATACAGATAGAGAGGAGGGAGTGGAAGGATGATAGGTCCTTCAGGAGTTTAGTTTTCCTCCAGTTTTGCTCAGCTGCCCGCAGGCCTGTTCTGTGAGCATGCAGTAAATCACTCAGCCAACGGAGCGTGAGGGTCGAGCCGGCCATGAGGAAACGGGACAGTGAGAGTCAAAGGATGCGGAAAGGGAGGAGAGTATGGTCGAAGAGGCCATCAGGAGACAGGAGGGAGAAGGATATAGCAGAAGTGAGAGAGGATAGGATAGAAGAGGAGAGATTAGTGAGAGAAAGAGAGCGAAGATTGCAGCGGCGCATGACCATTTGGGTAGGGACTGAGTGGATAAGGTTGATGAAGAGAAAATTAAACAAAGTAATGATCTGAGACATGGATGGGGCTGCAGTGAGATTAGTAGGTGAACAGCGTGAATATGAGGTAAAGTGTACTGCTTGCCTTGCGAGTGAGAGGTGACTGGGAAAGGGCGAGGTCAAACGAGGAAAGTGGAAAGAAAGAGGTGTAAAGAATTTAATTGAAGTCAGGCGTTGGAAGGTTAAAGTCTTCCAGTGCGATGAGTGGTGAGCCATCGTCGGGAAATTAGCTTATCAAGGTGTCAAACTCATTGAGGAACTATCTGAGGGCTCCTGGTGGGTGATAGATGACAACAATGTTTAGATTGAGTCGAAAAGTGACAGTGACCACAGACAGACAGGTGAGAGAGGGGGAAACGAGAAAATCTCAATTTAGGACAAATTAGGAGCTCTGTGTCACCCCCGAGACGACCAGATGCTCTCAGACTATGAGAGCACACAGTCGGATGATCAGAGAGCAGCTGGAATAGTAGTGTTCTCTGGGGCAATCCATGTCTCTGTTAGAGCCAAAAAGAGTAGGGACTGAAGGGCAATATAGGCTAATATGAACTCAGCCTTATTGACCGCAGCTTTGCAGTTCCAGGAAACTAGGTTGTGTGTGCAGGATACACTATATTACAACGGTTGCAGCCACAGGGTGGGGAGCGTCTGAAAAACCTACAGGGAGAGAAGCGAACTGGGATAGAAAACACACACACATACTTGACAAAGCTATAAAAAAGCAAAATTAGATCATCAGAAGATAACTAGTGAGAGAGTGGTGTGGAGACTTTCTCTCGTTCCTTCCTCAAACACCTCCGCGGGAACAATTCTGCTAAACAACTCCGCAGAACAACTCCGCAGAACAACTCCACAGAACAACTCCGCTGAACAACTCCGCAGAACAACTCCGCAGAACAACTCCACAGAACAACTCCGCTGAACAACTCTGCAGAACAACTCCGCTGAACAACTCCGCAGAACAGCGCCGCAGAACAACTCAGCTGAACAACTCCACAGAACAACTCCGCTGAACAACTCCGCTGAACAACTCAGCTGAACAACTCCGCAGAACAACTCCGCAGAACAGCGCCGCAGAACAACTCTGCAGAACGTCTTTGTTCGGCGACATCACCGCCATATGATAAAATGGCCATGCCGCTGAACACACTAGGGATTCTCTCAAGAGAGTGTGAAGAGAGACCAACTTCTGGTCTGATCTTGGCTGGATACAAAAATATGTCAAATGGATTATGGGCATGGCAGGCTCATTCAACACATGTTCCAATATTCATTACATTATACAAGTATCATTACGTTTTATACACCATGTCTAACCTCATCTAACCTCATCTGCAAACTACCTGCCCTCCAGGACACCTACACCACCCGATGTCACAGGAAGGCCATAAAGATCATCAAGGACATCAACCACCCGAGCCACTGCCTGTTCACCCCGCTATCATCCAGAAGGCGAGGTCAGTACAGGTGCATCAAAGCTGGGACCGAGAGACTGAAAAACAGCTTCTATCTCAAGGCCATCAGACTGTTAAACAGCCACCACTAACACTGAGTGGCTGCTGCCAACACACTGACACTGACTCAACTCCAGCCACTTTAATAATGGGAATTGATGGGAAATGATGTAAATATATCACTAGCCACTTTAAACAATGCTACCTTATATAATGTTACTTACCCTACATTATTCATCTTATATGCATACGTATATACTGTACTCTATATCATCGACTGTATCCTTATGTAATACATGTATCACTAGCCACTTTAAACTATGCCACTTTGTTTACATACTCATCTCATTTGTACATACTGTACTCGATACCATCTACTGTATCTTGCCTATGCTGCTCTGTACCATCACTCATTCATATATCCTTATGTACATATTCTTTATCCCCTTACACTGTGTACAAGACAGTAGTTTTGGAATTGTTAGTTAGATTACTTGTTATTACTGCATTGTCGGAACTATAAGCAAAAGCATTTCGCTACACTCGCATTAACATCTGCTAACCATGTGTATGTGACAAATAAAATTTGATTTGATTTGATTTGATTTGATTTGAAATATAACGCATGGATTAACATAATACAAAGCATACTATATAACGCAATATACTGCATTAATACGGTGCATGTGAATTCGTTACATCATGTCATTGGGGTGGAGTGTGACATTAGCCTTGCCAGGATAACATCATTGTTGCTTTCAGGGGAAAATTCTCAATTGGGCAAAAGTGTGTCGTATCCTCGACTCCTCTTCTCCTTTACCCAGAAGCCGATAAGTGGTCGAGGAGAGTCAATTCTTTAGTAGGTGAACAGAGGAGTTTACTCCCCTCCTTGAGTACCTACTTTTTTTAAACCAGTCACACCCCTTTGAAACAGCTGTTGGTTTCTTGTCGGAGAAAAGCATGTACATATTTCAAACAAAACACTTATTTTTATCCTTCTTTCCCAAAAATGTCTTGCATTTGTTTTTATCACTTTACACATTTATTTTGGAGGAGTGGAGGAGAGTTTCATTTCATACTAGCCCATTTGTTTTCACCATTGCTCTCCACACTTCAACTCATAGGGAACTTTTTCAAAAGCAGGCAAGGAGAGGTCAGAAGAGAGGAGTACGCAACGAGTCGAGCAAAACCAATTGAGATTCTCCCAGAGTTCTGATTGGCAAGGCCCTCTGTGGACCTGGCTGTCTGGCTGGAGGTTTCCCTGCTCCTGTCTGCAGCTGGAATAGATGGGAAGAGAGATGGAGGGAGAGTGAGCAAAGGTGAGGGGGGGGGGGGTGATGGAGATGGGTGAGGAGAGGGGGTAGGAGATGGAAATGGGGAAAGGGGGGAAAACCAAACGGAAAACCAGGAGCCGTCAGCGACAGACCCAGAAGCCAGTGATTGGCTTTGCTGTTACCCAGGGGCTCCTAAACACATCTACTCCCCTGCTGCTACCTCCAGGGTGGCTGAGTCGACCCAACGGATCACACAGAATGACTTGGTGTCAGATACGATCAGAGAGAGGGGTCTGATCTCATCACCAGATCTGGTATGGTTTGGAGGTTCCTGGGAAAATAGGCCTACGTTTTTCATTTAAAAAATCAGTACTCATCAAGCCTAGATAATTAAGGTACAGTAATAATCATTGCTACTAACAATCACCTGTCCTTCCTGAACAGATGTGCATCCACAAAATATAAATTATAATCCCATAGGAAAAAGTAAGATCAATTATAATTACATAGGAAATACAGTAGAGTCAATCAACAAGTGATTTTGTGAGAATAGTCCAGTGATTTCCAGGCAGATAATCGTAAGGAACAGGTTTTACAACAGTAACTGAAATATTTTGTTTCAAAGTTTTCAAACACACATTTAAATAATTAATTATTTATCGCACAGCAGCCATTTTTCTCTTCCCTACCTACTTACAAGACGCCATGCTTAAAGTGACAGGTATCATTTTGACCAATCAACAGAATTTCAACCCTGCGGAATAAAAATAATTTGTATTTTGTTTTTTATTTCACCTTTATTTAGCAGGTAGGCTAGTTGAGAACAAGTTCTCATTTACAACTGCGACCTGGCCAAGATAAAGCAAAGTAGTGCGACACAAACAACAATACAGTGTTACACATGGAATAAAACAAACATACAGTCAATAATACAGTAGAACAAAGAAAACAAAAAGTCTATATACAGTGAGTGCAAATGAGGTAGGATAAGGGAATTACAATCATGGTATGGATCTATACATGTACACATTACATTTCTGTTTTTACATAGGAATACATTAATAATCTGTAATTCTGTTTAATTTCATTTCACATTTAATGGGGAGACGTTACATCAGCCCCACCTCAACTCTGTTTTTCTACAGCCACCACAGCTGTCCAGTCTACTGCTGGGGTCAAAGTGGACATCCTAAGTCTACCACCCTACCGTACTGAGACTGACACCTGTTGACCCCTCTCCATGAAGGCAATAGTCAATTTAATAAAGCAGTCTTAGGGCACTGGGTCTGAAAGGCGCGGGAGCCGCCTCAACACTCTCCTCCTCTACTTCTTCCCTCCTCCTCTCCTATTAGACAGGGTGGGAGTGCTCCTCCCATACAGCAGATTCCCATAATCCTCTCTAAGGTGCTGTGTGTTTGGACAGCTTGGAGGGCACGGGAGTCAGGACAAAGGAAGTCACTAGAGAGCCAAACCCCACAGGGAGCAGTCAACAGGGTAGGTATAGCGAGCACAGCACCAGCCCAGAAAACTGAGGGGACACAATGGATGCCACTTCAGCATAAATGGCATAAATCCAGCAGCAGCTCCAGTGCAGCACATACAGTACATGTCTCTGCTGGGGCTTGTTGTTGAGTGGAATCTGTTATGGGGCATTGGCAGTTTACGTAACCTGTCAGTTTGTCTCGACAGCATTGAACAAGATGACGTAACTAACCTCTCAGCTTGATTTCAGGATAAAAACAAATGTAAAACCATGGATGTATCATTAGTATAACATCCGGTTGTCAATGGAAACATCTTACTTGGTTTTATGAAGGTGTCTAGGGGCTTTAGGGCTCAGGCAGCCTCTACATCCTCTCTAGGCTATCAGAATCCCCTCTCGTGGCTGGTTACTTTGGAGCACTGTCTTTATTTTTAGATTTTTAGACAGCATTAAGCTGCCCAAAATCACAATTGGAATATACAGACGTTGTCACGATCGTTTAAAGTTGGATTGGACCAAGGTGCAGCGTGGTAGGCGTACATTTTTCTTTATTTTAAATGACACCGAAAAAACAACAAAATACAAAAACGAACATAAAGCTACATGCAGTGCAGAAAGCAACTACACACAAACAATCCCACACAAAACCTAGCGGGTAGGGTGAGATTAAATACCCCACTGATTAGCCTAAACTAGACACAGGTGAACACAAGACCGACAAAACAGAACGAAAAAGAAAAGGGATTGGTGGCAGCTAGTAGGCCGGCGACGACGACCTCCGAGCGCCGCCCGAACAGGGAAAGGAGCCACCTTCGGTGGAAGTCGTGACAGACGTCTTGACTTTACAGTACATATTTGTGTAATATTGGAATAGCTGTAACACTGACAATTGTATTTAATTAAACCAATTCCCCACCACACAAATATAAATTAATGAAGGCTTTAGCCTGGGAGGTCCACTGCCTATAAAAAGGGTGTTGTGTATACTGTATGTGTGAGAGATGTAACCTAAGATTTGTGTTTTCAATCTCTCTCTCTGTCTCTCTCTTTGTCTCCCTTCTTCCTTCTCTCACTTTCTTCTCCCCCTCGCTCTTATACCTTGTAATTAACTACAGTTGTTAACTGTCTTTAGAAGAATGTGATTGTAATATGATTATTGCTTTTGCATAAATGTTGGGGAGGGTTCTGCTGGTCAGCATTTGAGAAGCAGCCAGGGCATGGTTCTGCTGGTCAGTATTTGAGAAGCTGCCAGGGCTTGGTACTGCTGGTCAGTATTTGAGAAGCTGCCAGGGCATGGTACTGCTGGTCAGCATTTGAGAAGCTGCCAGGGCTTGGTACTGCTGGTCAGCATTTGAGAAGCTGCCAGGGCATGGTTCTGCTGGTCAGCATTTGAGAAGCTACCATGGGCTTGGTTCTGCTGGTCAGCATTTGAGAAGCAGCAGGGCTTGGTTCTGCTGGTCAGCATTTGAGAAGCTGCCAGGGATTGGTTCTCCTGGTCAGCCTTTGAGAAGCTGCCAGGGCTTGGTTCTGCTGGTCGGCCTTTGAGAAGCTGCAGGGGCTTGGTCCTGCTGGTCAGCATTTGAGAAGCTGCCAGGGATTGGTTCTGCTGGTCAGCCTTTGAGAAGCTGCCAGGGCTTGGTTCTGCTGGTCAGCCTTTGAGAAGCTGCCAGGGTATGGTTCTGCTGGTCAGCATTTGAGAAGCTGCCAGGGCTTGGTTCTGCTGGTCAGCCTTTGAGAAGCTGCCAGGGTATGGTTCTGCTGGTCAGCATTTGAGAAGCTGCCAGGGCTTGGTTCTGCTGGTCAGCATTTGAGAAGCTGCCAGGGTATGGTTCTGCTGGTCAGTATTTGAGAAGCTGCCAGGGTATGGTTCTGCTGGTCAGCCTTTGAGAAGCTGCCAGGGCTTGGTTCTGCTGGTCAGCATTTGAGAAGCTGCAGGGATTGGTTCTGCTGGTCAGCCTTTGAGAAGCTGCAGGGCTTGGTTCTGCTGGTCAGCCTTTGAGAAGCTGCAGGGGCTTGGTTCTGCTGGTCAGCCTTTGAGAAGCTGCAGGGGCTTGGTCCTGCTAGTCATCCCCCCTGAGAGATACAGAGCTCAGAGTCAGCGAACATCAGGACCCCCTCCTAATCCTTCCAAGCATCCTTTGGGGCCACACAGGATACATTTCCCATGACTGAGAACTGTTTGAAAGCGACTGATGTAAGATACTAAAGCCAGTTCTGTAGAGCTAACAGGGCAGGCAGGACAACCAGTCTAAATGGCAAGCAGTATTCCCTTAGCCTGGCCCCAGATCTGTTTGCGCTGTCTTCCTAATGTCATTAGGAGTTGGCGAGACAGCACAAACAGTTCTAGGATCAGGCAAGTATTATCTTACCCAGAGCTTATACACTCCACACAGTCTATTATTCCTCCTACTTCTCCCAGGTGTTGTGGTTGACATGCCTGACACAGACTCAGTAGGTGGTACTCTGTAACATCGCTGTGGGATTTTATCCAGGAAACCAGTTTTTCATTTACTCTTCCTTTTATTGAATTCTGCGTGTTTGAACAAGCACCGACAAGGCAAGCGCTCTCTCTTTTACCCATCCCATTCATTCACTGGGGGGAAAACAGGGAGTTGATTTCAGAACACAAAGAGAACATGCTGTAAAGTTAGTTACTAAATGATCAAGCATGGATTAATGTCTCCAGGCATGTCAGCAGCATAGCTAGGAAAATATACTTTATTCATTGTGTCAAGAGTTTAATACTGTTTGGAAGAATATTTGCATAAAAACCCAATATTCATAGCACTGTATATGTAACACAATGACATTAGGTGTTGATATGATTAAAACCACATGACTGTCTGGAGTAGACTCCTCTCTGTATTGCGCCAGCTCTCTCTGGGGCAGGTTTCCCAGACACAGATTAAGCGCAATTCTTGACTACATCGAACTTTCAGATGTAGATTCTTATTTGAGCATGCTTTTTAGTCCAAGAATAGGACTTAATCTGGGTCCAGGTAACAAACCCTATGTGAGATTAGTGAGTGATTGTTTGGTTTGGGATTTGTACATCCCTCTATACAGTACCTGCACCTCTCAGTATTTAAAAATATATCCAACAGTTTAAGATAGCTGGACCATTAGCGTGACTGTCGGATTTACGATCGCTCGTTTCGTAGTGAAAACCTGGAGGACTCATAGGGTATTAGCAAACTATCCTCTAAACGCTGAAGAAATTATGTGCTTCAGGTCTGTCGTAAATCACTCTCTTTAAACCAAGCAGGCATCACACACACACAAACACAAGCATAGACGCACGCACACACACACACACACACACACACACACACACACAGTGACAACGTACAGGCTCACTAACGTCACTTCAAATTATCACTAATTTATGGTGAGGCCTAGTGTGGATGACAGGCCAGGGCAGAGTGCTAAACACTGCAGCCAGTGAGAGAGGCCTACTCATGAATCACTGTACAGACACACACACACACGCACACACACACACGCACACACACACACACACACACACACACACACACACACACACACACACACACACACACATACACACACAGAACTAGGAGTGTATATCAAACTCTCACCGACCCACCACACACTGGGAATAGAGCACATTACAGCACCAACACTTTCACTGATCAGCCGATTAACGTCCAACCCCTCAAAACTCACACACTCCCCTCAGACGCAGTAAATCAATAGGTCCAAAAGTCAACCGCACACGTTAAACTCCCTTACTTCTAGCTAAGTGTAAAAAAAAAAATCATATTAGTTCTGGTTAGTAGCTTTACATTTCAGCAGGCTATACTCCAATCACTAGACCTTCATTGCTGCAAGTTTATTTTTCTCACAGAGGGTTTCGGTCTGTAAGCTTCAGAACACTTGTAGTATGTGAGATAAATGAGGCCAGGTTATGTCATTATGAGTTCATATCTCACAGAGACCAGCGTGTTTATAGAGAGACAAATCAAGTCCTAATGAAGTCATCACACTTAGGATGCATCCCAAATTGCACCCTGTTCCCTATGTGGTGCACTACTTTCGACAGGACCCATAGGGTTCTGGTCAAAACAAGTGCACTATATATGGAAAACGGTGCTGTTTGAGACGCAGGCTAAGGGATCGTGGGATAGGCCCAGGGCCTGCATGTGTGTCCCATGCCAAACTCTCAGTCAGAGACAAATGGAATAACCAGAACCTCGCTAATGATAATTTTGGGGAAAGTAAATAGATGAATCCAACGTCTAGTTTTCATAATTACAACGGTTTCCTGTGGAATTCTCTACTGACAACACACTACAAAACTATTAATCAGCTACAGGAGAGAGAGAGAGAGAGAGAGACAGAGCGGGAGAGAGAGAGAGAGTTTGTAGTGGTCATTTTAAGTGTGTGTATCTGTGTGTGTTCCCGTCTATGTGTGTGTGCGTATGTACGTCTGACGTAACTGTGTGTCTATGAGACTTTCACTCCCATAATCCCCTTACTATGTGGCAGTGTCTACATGGTGGCGGTAGGGTGTGTTTATTGCCATGTCAGCTGTGCCCGGGCAGCGAAACACACACAGAGGATCTGCCCTCATAAAGACTGCTAAACCCATGGAGATATGGCTAAACCCACCTCACATCACATGTGCTTCTGGGAAACGGCTGCAGCTGCCCATGCCGCCAAGAAGATGAATCTACATGTGAGTGTGTCTCTGTGTATGAGTACTTGGATGTAAGTGTGTGTGTGTGGGGGGGGGCACACCTGCAGTTTGTATGTTCCCTAATTCCCCCTTGTCGTTTCCAGGCGGAGAGGTCTTGAGTCTTTCATTCAATACTTTTTCAAAGGGCCACTTTCTCCCCATTTTATTGTCTCTCTTCCCTTCTTTCAACTTTCTTTCTCTCTCTCCTCTCTGACACTATCTTTTTTTCTCACTCTCTCCCATCATGCAGCGTTCTTGACTTTTCCAGTCAAAGGGCAGAATTAGGGCAGGATTGGAGACAGGCCACAGTCTCAGTCTCTGTATTAAACATGCTCCTCAGTCCCTCCCTGGCCCAGCCCTCATGAGCTCATCTCTCCTCACTCCTTAACGACTGGCACTGTCACAGGTGAACACACACCACACACTACCCTGCAATATACACCACCAGCCCTCCCAGAGAAGGTAAGGTCAGTGTCTTACCTCTTTTGTGTGAAAGCGCTGACGTTTATTAGCACAGATCTGACAGTATTGTTGCCTTGTCACGGACATGTCTTAATAGAAGGTAGCTCTTGTCAAACCCAAAGCCTCCTGTACTTGAAACAGTGCAGGGAACATGTCTTAACCCCACACTAGGGGGTGGGGGAAGAGGGAAAGAGGCACGCTGAATGCTTCAATACAGCACCACTTAGTTTTAGTGCTCAAGTTTCAACGTTTTATTGTTACGTGCTCTAATAGAGTGAAATGCCTTTCTTGTGTGCTCTTTCCCAACAATGTAGTACGATGAAAAATACATGTAAAAAGTACAACAAAAACACACAACAAATAGATATAAGAAGAACACGAGAAAGTAAGTACGCTATATATAGGGTCATTTCCAGGGTCAGTGCCAACACCATATTTACAATGTGCAGGGATACTGGAGTGGTAGGGTTAGATATGTATAGGGGTAAGGTTATTAGGCATCAGGATAAATAATAAACAGAGTAGCAGCAGCGTGTATGATTATTGTATGTGAGTGTGTGTGTGTAGAGTCAGTATGAATGTGCGTGCATGTTATGTGTGTGTGAGAAAATTAAGTGTGTGAGTATGTGTGTAAGTGAGTGTGTAGAATGTGCATAGAGTGAGTATGTGAGTGTGCATAGAGACAGTGCACAAATCTCAAATAAAATAGAAGGGTCGATGCAGATAGTCCATGTAGCTATTTTGTTTGCCATTCAGCAGTCTTACAGTATAGTTTGGGGACAGAAACTGTTCAGGAGCCTGTTGGAGTCAGACTTGATGCTCCGGAAATGCTTGCCATGCGGTAGCAAAGAGAACAGTCTATGGCCTGGGTGGCTGGAGTCTTTAACAATTTTCTGGCTCTGCCTTCCTGATATAGAGGTTCTGGATGGCAGGGAGCTCGGCCCCAGTAATGTGCTGGGTTGTCCACACTACCCTCTGTAGTGCCATGCAATCGAGGACGGTTCAGTTGCCATACCATGCAGTGGTGCAGCCAGTCAAGATGCTCTCAATAAGGATTTGAGGGCAAATGCCAAATCTTTTCAACCTCCTGAGGGGGAGGTTGAAAAGTCTTCACGACTGTTTGTGTGTGTGTGGACCATTTTAAGTACTTAAAATGCAGTGGTGCATGGCCACGCAGTCATGGGTGAACAGGGAATATGGAAGGGACTAAGCACACACCCCTGTGGTGCCCCCAAGTTGAGGATCAGTGATGCCCCCAAGTTGAGGATCAGTGTGGCGGAGGTAATGTTGCCTACCCTCACCACTTGGGGTCGGCCTGTCAGGAAGTCCAGGATTCAGTTGCAGAGGGAGGTGTTAAGTCCCAGGGAGGGTCTATGGTGTTGAATGCTGAGCTGTAGTCGATGAACAGCATTCTCACATAGGTATTCCTCTCATCTAGTTGGGTGAGAGCAGTGTGGAGTGCATTTGATATTGCATTGTCTATGGATCTGTTGTGGCGGTATGCAAATTGGACTGGGTCTAGGGGGTCCGAGATGATGGAGTTGCTGTGTGCCATAACCAGCCTTTCAAAGCACTTCATGATTACAGATGTGAGTGCTACAGGTCGGTAGTCATTGTGGCAGGTAGCCTTAGAGTTTTGAGAACAGGATTGAATGTATTTACTTTGAGACTTGGACAAGGAGAGGTTGAAAATTACCGTGAATATGCCTGCCAGCTGTTCTGCGCATCTCATGTGAGATCCCATTGAGAGAGCGGGAGTCTGACGGAACCAGAGAGAGGAATTAGCGTAGCTAGCTTGGCTTCTATAGAGCAGGGGTTTTCAACCTGGTGTCTGCGTCCCCATAGGCTTCCACGGAGGTACTGCAGGGGGTCAGAATATTTTGTATATATTTTGTGGGACTTTTTTATGTGCCAAAAAATATTTGGGGAATATCGCTAGCTGAAACAGAATACCATCGTGGAAACCATTTTTAAGTCTCTGCGTCCAGTATAAAGGACATTAAAGGCAGTTTCACACGCCAATGCTAACTAACACTAGCGCAAAGACTGGAAGTCTACAGGAAATGTTAGCATGGTAGCTATTCCTGTTCATCCAACTCTGGGGAGGTAGATAAATGGCTTCATTGCCAAAATCTCAAACTATCCCTTTAATATGGAGGAAATTACAGTCATTGGAGCTAATTACAGGGTTTTTTCTGTATCAAAACATCTTAGGTTTCAGTGTCAACTAGAATGACCAAAACCAGAAAGCATGCAGAAAAGATATTGAACAATATTTTTAATAATACCATCTTAGAGAACTCAAAATCAAATAAAAGCTAGACAGTCAGGGATGATCAAAGAATGTTAAATAATGGGCATTCAGAGTACTTGATTTTGATATAATGTTTGAGCAGAGGAACATTAGCCATGGCAAAATACATATAATATAACTTTCTACAAAATATATTCATTTTAAAATGTTTATTACTTCTACATGCCATTTTCATTCACCTGATCGTAAGACAAGATTATATATTTTTTTGCTAACATATGATGGGGATCCCTGGGTCGGCAGTTTGCCTGGACGGGGGTCCTGGGCAAGAAAAGTTAGAAAATCTCTGCTATAGAGGACTTGGCCTCTCGCTCACTTGCTGTGCTGGGTCTGTCTGTGGGTGTGATCTCCTGGAGAGATAGTGCTTATAAGTACCACATAAATCTCTGCTCTCCTGCTGGGAGCCTCTTGTCATATTTCACAGCCACAAATGAAGCGGCGGGCCGGGGCGGATGTACTGTACCCAGCGGTGCCTCTCAGCCTCTCACCGAAATTACTACTATCAGCAGTATACACAGACACACATCACCTCCCACCTTCCAGAGAGAGAGGGGGGGGGGGGGGGGGTAGTAAGGGAGAGAGAGCGAGAAAAAGGGAGGGAAGAGAAGGGTGGGAGAGAAAGAGAGAGAGAGAGAGAAAAAGGGAGGGAAGAGAAGGGTGGGACAGAAAGAGATAGGGGGGTAGTAAGAGAGAGAGCGATAAATCTCTTTAGCTCCTGCTGCAGCCCTTTATTTGACTGCATATTGGTCAAAACCTTAATGATGGATCCAGGATGCCCAAGATATGTCTAACAGGGAGCATCAGCTGAGTGTGAGTGACAGAAAAGCACAACACAATGTCTGGAATAAGCCTATAATCTGGAGTCTAAAATTCAACATGGTTGTAAATGCCCAAGCTGCCTTCAACGGTCCTCTTTGTTGGGGCTGGAGGTAAAGACACTAATTTGCATGTCATGATAAACGTTGTTTACACTGGGTGTACAGACACTGAAGTGGCTGGTAAACGCAGAGGGAATGATAGATACACATGGAGCAGCCATAAATGTTAGCCAGACACGTATGTACACTTACACTCCCCATACATACACACACTCGGGCAGACGCAGACACACATATGCACACATTGATACATACTGCATATGCAGACAAATATGCAGAGCAGCAGACACACATACATGCACTCACACTCCCACATATCCTCGCTAACAAAGACTGCCCCCCCCCCCCCCCCCCTCTCCTTCTCCTTGGCTGATGTGAGTAAAACATTTCAACTTGTTAACCCTCGCAAGTCTGCTGGCCCAGACGGCATCCGTAGCCGTGTCCTCAGAGCACACGCAGACCAGCTGACTGGTGTGTTTACGGACATATTCAATCAATCCCTATCCCAGTCTGCTGTCCCCACAAGCTTAAAGACGGCCACCATTGTTCCTGTACCCAAGAAGGCAAAGATAACGGAACAAAATGACTACCGCCCCGTAGATCTTACTTCTGTCATCATGAAGTGCTTTGAAGGGCTAGTCAAGGATCATATCACCGCCACCTTACCGGCCACCCTAGACCCACTTCAGTTTGCATATTGCACTGACAGGTCCACAGATGACGCAATCGCCATCACACTGCACACTGCCATATCCCATCTGGACAAAAAATAATACCTACAGTTGAAGTGGGAAGTTTACATACACTTAGGTTGGAGTCATTAAAACTCGTTTTTCAACCACTCCACAAATTTCTTGTTAACAAACTATAGTTTTGGCAAGTCGGTTAGGACATCTACTTTGTGCCTGGCACAAGTAATTTTTCCAACAATTGTTTACAGACAGATTATTTCACTTATAATTCACTGTATCACAATTCCAATGTGTCAGAAGTTACATACACTAAGTTGACTGTGCCTTTAAACAGCTGGGAAAATTCCAGAAAATGATATCATGGCTTCAGAAGCTTCTGATAGGCTAATTGACATCATTTAAGTCAATTGGAGGTGTACCTGTGGATGTATTTCAAGGCCTACCTTCAAACTCAGTGCCTCTTTGCTTGACATCATGGGAAAATCAAAATTACAAATTTACAAACGTACCACGTTCATCTGTACAAAACATTAGTATGCAAGTATAAACACCATGGGACCACGCAGCCGCCATACCGCTCAGGAAGGAGACGCTTTCTGTCTCCTAGAGATGAACATACTTTGGTGCGGAAAGTGCAAATCAATCCCAGAACAACAGCAAAGGACCTTGTGAAGATGCTGGAGGAAACAGGTACAAAAGTATCTATATCCACAGTAAAACGAGTCCTATATCGACATAACCTGAAAGGCCGCTCAGCAAGGAAGAAGCCACTACTCCAAAACCTCCATAAAAAAGCCAGACTACGGTTTGCAACTGCACGTGGGGACAAAGATTGTACTTTTTGGAGAAATGTCCTCTGGTCTGAGGAAACAAAAATAGAATTGTTTGGTCATAATGACGATTGGTATGTTTGGTGGAAAATTGGAGGCTTGCAAGCAAAAGAACACCATACCAACCGTGAGGCACGGGGGTGGCAGCATCATGTTGTGGGGGTGTTTAGCTGCAGGAGGGACTGGTGCACTTCACAAAATAGATGGCATCATGAGAAGGAAAATTATGTGGATATATTGAAGCAACATCTCAATACATCAGTCAGGAAGTTAAAGCTTGGTCGCAAATGGGTCTTCCAAATGGACAATGACCCCAAGCAGACTTCCAAAGTTGTGGCAAATGACTTAAGGACAACAAAGTCAAGGTATTGGAGTGGCCATCACAAAGCCCTGACCTCAATCCTATAGAAAATTTGTGGGCAGAACTGAAAAAGAGTGTGCAAGCAAGGAGGCCTACAAACCTGACTCAGTTACACCAGCTCTGTCAGGAGGAATGGGCCAAAATTCACCCAACTTATTGTGGGAAGCTTGTGGGAGGCTACCTGAAACAATTGACCCAAGTTAAACAATTTAAAGGCAATGCTACCAAATACTAATTGAGTGTATGTAAACTTCTGACCCACTGGGAATGTGACGAAAGAAATAAAAGCTGAAATAAATCATTGCTCTCTAATATTACTCTGACATTTCACATTCTTAAAATAAGGTGGTGATCCTAACTGAACTAAGAAAGGGAATATTTACTTGGATTAAATGTCAGGAATTGTGAAAAACTGAGTTTAAATGTATTTGGCTAAGGTGTATGTAAACTTCTGACTTCAACTGTAGATATTCCGTAAATATTATGCCGTTTCCAGCTACAATAGTCATTTACAACATTTTATCTATTTAATTTATTTAATTTTATTTATTTCACCTTTCTTTAACCAGGTAGGCTAGTTGAGAACAAGTTCTCATTTGCAACTGCGACCTGGCCAAGATTAAGCATAGCAATTTGACACATACAACAACACAGAGTTACACATGGAATAAACAAAACATACAGTCAATAATACAGTAGAAAAAAAAAAAAAAAAAAAAAAAAAAAAACATTAACAACGTCTACACTGTATCTCTGATCAATATGATGTTATTTTAATGGACAAAAAAATAATAATTCTTTCAAAAACAAGGACATTTCTAAGTGACCCCAAACTTTTGAATGGTAGTGTATATATTTAGAAAATCCTGTTTATCCATTGTCACGTCCTAGATGATGGAAGTCAGATATAACCCCTTCGCCTGAAACACCCACAACATGGTCTCCCGTAGTGACCATATTCCCAAGCATCTCCTTGCAGTCAGACCTTTGATTTTGTGCCACCATGGTCCCTCTCTGAATGTCCGAGTGTGACCCCCTGCCCATGGGTTACTGCAGATAACCCCACCAGAATCCCCACCGGCTAGGTACAAGGTCAACAAGGTTCTCATTAGCAGCTTTGCGAATTTCCTTGTATATTATGCTCTCCCTTTAGGGGGCTTTGGCTTTGCAGGACCAACCCTGCCAGGCAGGCTCAGAATCTTGAGGGGGCGGTGCTGCTCTAGTTCTCTGACCACATTTTCGCTGCATACAGACCGCTTACAGCATGCACATAAAACAGTTAGGGGCTTCTCCTTAGTATCTGGGTCATTCAGGTTGGTGTTTAGGGTATAGGATTGTGGACCGTTCCATCAATACAGTACCATGAATAAATACATTTGATGTATAATTTATTTTTTAAATGTAGTTCCCCATGATAGGACAATAAATAAATCAGATGTATAATTTATTTTAGAGATTCCTGCACTGTCAGAAATAGAAGCACAAGCATTTCGCTACACTCGCATTAACATCTGCTAACCATGTGTATGTGATACTGTGTATTGATACAGAACCGCCTCTTGTACCTTATTTCTTAAGTAAAACGTCCAGGTTTAAAACAATTAAGGAACAGGAAAAATATAGTGATGCTAATGCTCTGGTAGATAGAAAGGCTTTCCCTAAAACCTTCTCAGTTAAATGTTAACTAGCTACAAAGTAGTCTATGCCAACCTGGTAGAATGATATCATGATTATTGCATCAATCCAGTGGCCATTTGTTTAGCAAACTCAACTTAATGGGCTACAGAAACACGACAAACCGAACAGCAGTGTTAGATGCCTGCACAAATCAATTGAAGGGTAACAACACTTAAAAATCAAAATTTCAACAACAAAAAATCCCAGACATCAAAAGTGGTCTCATGTGTTTTAAGCACTGTTGTGGACTTACTACATACAATTTTCTGTAAAAACATTTTTAAAACAGTGACAGAGCGAAAACCTGAAGAAAAAAAGGTCCTTTGCAGGGCGGCTGTTTGGAACATGTTGCCAAAATCATTGACTTCCGGCGCCGACAGAGATGGCCGCCTCGCTTCGCGTTCCTAGGAAACTATGCAGTTTTTTGTTTTTTTACGTGTTATTTCTTACATTAGTACCCCAGGTCATCTTAGGTTTCATTACATACAGTCGAGAAGAACTACTGAATATAAGATCAGCGTCAACTCACCATCAGTACGACCAAGAATATGTTTTTCGCGACGCGGACCCTGTGTTCTGCCTTACAAACAGGACAACGGAGTGGATCCTATGCAGCGACCCAAAAAAACGACTCCGAAAGAGAGGGAAACGAGGCGGTCTTCTGGTCAGACTCCGGAGACGGGCACACCGTGCACCACTCCCTAGCATTCTTCTTGCCAATGTCCAGTCTCTTGACAACAAGGTTGATGAAATCCGAGCAAGGGTAGCATTCCAGAGGGACATCAGAGACTGTAACGTTCTTTGCTTCACGGAAACGTGGCTCACTGGAGAGACTCTATCCGAAGCGGTGCAGCCAACGGGTTTCTCCACGCATCGCGCTGACAGAAACAAACATCTTTCTGGTAAGAAGAGGGGCGGGGGCCTATGCCTCATGGCCAACGTGACATGGTGTGATGAAATAAACATACAGGAACTCAAATCCTTCTGTTCACCTGATTTAGAATTCCTCACAATCAAATGTAGACCGCATTATCTACCAAGAGAATTATCTTCGATTATAATCACAGCCGTATATATCCCCCCCAAGCAGACACATCGATGGCTCTGAACGAACTTTATTTAACTCTCTGCAAACTGGAAACGATTTATCCGGAGGCTGCATTCATTGTAGCTGGGGATTTTAACAAGGCTAATCTGAAAACAAGACTCCCCAAATTTTATCAGCATATCGATTGCGCAAGCAGGGGTGGAAAGACCTTGGATCATTGTTACTCTAACTTCCGCGACGCATATAAGGCCCTGCCCCGCCCCCCTTTCGGAAAAGCTGACCACGACTCCATTTTGTTGATCCCTGCCTACAGACAGAAACTAAAACAAGAGGCTCCCACGCTGAGGTCTGTCCAACGCTGGTCCGACCAAGCTGACTCCACACTCCAAGACTGCTTCCATCACGTGGACTGGGAGATGTTTCGTAATGCATCAGATAACAACATTGACGAATACGCTGATTCGGTGTGCGAGTTCATTAGAACGTGCGTTGAAGATGTCGTTCCCATAGCAACGATTAAAACATTCCCTAACCAGAAACCGTGGATTGATGGCAGCATTCGTGTGAAACTGAAAGCGCGAACCACTGCTTTTAATCAGGGCAAGGTGTCTGGTAACATGACCGAATACAAACAGTGCAGCTATTCCCTCCGCAAGGCTATCAAACAAGCTAAGCGCCAGTACAGAGACAAAGTAGAATCTCAATTCAACGGCTCAGACACAAGAGGCATGTGGTAGGGTCTACAGTCAATCACGGACTACAGGAAGAAATCCAGCCCAGTCACGGACCAGGATGTCTTGCTCCCAGGCAGACTAAATAACTTTTTTGCCCACTTTGAGGACAATACAGTACCACTGACACGGCCTGCAACGAAAACATGCGGTCTCTCCTTCACTGCAGCCGAGGTGAGTAAGACATTTAAACGTGTTAACCCTCGCAAGGCTGCAGGCCCAGACGGCATCCCCAGCCGCGCCCTCAGAGCATGCGCAGACCAGCTGGCCGGTGTGTTTACGGACATATTCAATCAATCCCTATACCAGTCTGCTGTTCCCACATGCTTCAAGAGGGCCACCATTGTTCCTGTTCCCAAGAAAGCTAAGGTAACTGAGCTAAACGACTACCGCCCCGTAGCACTCACATCCGTCATCATGAAGTGCTTTGAGAGACTAGTCAAGGACCATATCACCTCCACCCTACCTGACACCCTAGACCCACTCCAATTTGCTTACCGCCCAAATAGGTCCACAGACGATGCAATCTCAACCACACTGCACACTACCCTAACCCATCTGGACAAGAGGAATACCTATGTGAGAATGCTGTTCATCGACTACAGCTCGGCATTCAACACCATAGTACCCTCCAAGCTCGTCATCAAGCTCGAGACCCTGGGTCTCGACCCCGCCCTGTGCAACTGGGTACTGGACTTCCTGACGGGCCGCCCCCAGGTGGTGAGGGTAGGCAACAACATCTCCTCCCCGCTGATCCTCAACACTGGGGCCCCACAAGGGTGCGTTCTGAGCCCTCTCCTGTACTCCCTGTTCACCCACGACTGCGTGGCCACGCACGCCTCCAACTCAATCATCAAGTTTGCGGACGACACAACAGTGGTAGGCTTGATTACCAACAACGACGAGACGGCCTACAGGGAGGAGGTGAGGGCCCTCGGAGTGTGGTGTCTGGAAAATAACCTCACACTCAACGTCAACAAAACTAAGGTGATGATTGTGGACTTCAGGAAACAGCAGAGGGAACACCCCCCTATCCACATCGATGGAACAGTAGTGGAGAGGGTAGCAAGTTTTAAGTTCCTCGGCATACACATCACAGACAAACTGAATTGGTCCACTCACACAGACAGCATCGTGAAGAAGGCGCAGCAGCGCCTCTTCAACCTCAGGAGGCTGAAGAAATTTGGCTTGTCACCAAAAGCACTCACAAACTTCTACAGATGCACAATCGAGAGCATCCTGGCGGGCTGTATCACCGCCTGGTATGGCAACTGCACCGCCCTCAACCGTAAGGCTCTCCAGAGGGTAGTGAGGTCTGCACAACGCATCACCGGGGGCAAACTACCTGCCCTCCAGGACACCTACACCACCCGATGTCACAGGAAGGCCATAAAGATCATCAAGGACATCAACCACCCGAGCCACTGCCTGTTCACCCCGCTATCATCCAGAAGGCGAGGTCAGTACAGGTGCATCAAAGCTGGGACCGAGAGACTGAAAAACAGCTTCTATCTCAAGGCCATCAGACTGTTAAACAGCCACCACTAACACTGAGTGGCTGCTGCCAACACACTGACACTGACTCAACTCCAGCCACTTTAATAATGGGAATTGATGGGAAATGATGTAAATATATCACTAGCCACTTTAAACAATGCTACCTTATATAATGTTACTTACCCTACATTATTCATCTCATATGCATACGTATATACTGTACTCTATATCATTGACTGTATCCTTATGTAATACATGTATCACTAGCCACTTTAAACTATGCCACTTTGTTTACATATTCATCTCATTTGTACATACTGTACTCGATACCATCTACTGTATCTTGCCTATGCTGCTCTGTACCATCACTCATTCATATATCCTTATGTACATATTCTTTATCCCCTTACACTGTGTACAAGACAGTAGTTTTGGAATTGTTAGTTAGATTACTTGTTATTACTGCATTGTCGGAACTAGAAGCAAAAGCATTTCGCTACACTCGCATTAACATCTGCTAACCATGTGTATGTGACAAATAAAATTTGATTTGATTTGATTTGAAAATCTGAGTATACCCACTTCTCCAGGCTCCACTACACCACTGCACACACACACTACACACAGACACACACACCATACACACACACATACAGTATACACCACACACACACTACACACAGACACACACACCACACACACACACATACAGTACACACCCCACACACACACTACACACATACACATACACCACACAAACACACACAGTACACACCACACTCACACTACACACAGACACACACACACAACACAAACACACATACAGTACACACCACACACACACTACACACATACACATACACCACACACACAAACACTGCACAAAGACACACACACCACACAAACACGCATACAGTACACACCACACACACCACACAAACACACATACAGTACACACCACACACACACTACACACACTACACACAGACACACACACCACACAGACACACATACAGTACACACCACACACACACTACACACAGACACACACACCACACAAACACACATACAGTACACACCACACACACACTACACACAGACATACACACCACACACACACACACATACAGTACACACCACACACACACTACACACAGACACACAGACCACACAAACACACTCACACTACCCACAGACACATACAGTACACACCACACACACTACACACAGACACACACACCACACAAACACACACACACTACACAGAAACACACATATAGTATACACCACACACACAGTATACACTCTATTTTTCTCCTTTTTTATTTCATTGTCCGTGGCAACCATTAATTATCCCAGCCTTTCATATCGTCAGCCCATTTTTCCACTATGTCAGCATTTGCCCTCCACACAGTTTATTTTCCAATGTTAGATACATGTAATAGATATACAGACAGAGACTTTCTAGTCCACTGAGTGGTTATATATGGGTCAGGCTGAGCTGGGTCTGACCTGTTCCACGCCCTCACTCTCTGCTGCATGACAAATGCCTCCTCTAACCAGGCTTGATAGGCTGCAGGGAGTTAACCAGCAACAACCCCAGATCACCCTGTCCCAGACCCATTTCAAGGTGCTCTGGGGGATTTTTCTTTCTCCTGAGGAGAGGGGCGGCGAGGGGGGTGGGAGCGATTCAAGGCAGTAAGCGGGTTGCGGATCACTGGCATCACACAGTAGCTCAGTCACTCAGTGGAGGAGGGGTTGGGGGGCTCCTGGCCTGCATGGACACCCTCTCCCACCCACTCCTGCCTTGTGGCCCCCTGGGGTTGCCAGTCCAAACAAAGCCCCTCAGTTCAAAGTGTGGCAGGGCAGTGTGTGTTTGTTTTATAGTGCCAGGTAATGTCATTTAGGCAGCGTGGAGCCCGTGGAGAGTGCAGCGTTTACAGTGTGCGCAATAGCGGGGCTGTGGCCCCTACCTGCCATTGTTTCCCAGAAGGCATTGTGGGGGCTTTGATGCTTTAATGTGCTCTAGCGGACCTCCTCTCTCATGTTCGCTATTGAATTGTGGTGTGAATGAGACACTTACACAACATGACGCCCTTGTTGCGATCCGTCACTCTGTCGCGGAGTTGTGTTAGCGCATCCCTGTATGGTAGCAGGACTAATATTGGCCTTTCCTGTTTCCCACAGAGTCTAACTGCCTGGCTGAGATGGTGTGGGGGCCTGGCGGGCGCTTGCTTTCTCATGCGCTGCAAGCCAACCCGGCTACTGCGGAAGCACAGATAAATCAGCTTCACGGTAAACACACAGACCAACCAAACGATCCAACGAGCCCCCCAAAAACCCTGCTTAGATCCACCTATGGATGTGGAATGTAGAACAGTTTAGGGTTCATTGGTTAGTTTATGGAGTTAAAGGTCATTTGATGCAGGTTGTGATGTATGTCAACAATCGACAACGGCATGTTATTTCCAGAGACAGTTGGTTGTAACCTCTACAGTTGTGGTTATGATTATTAGCCTACATAGGGAAATCGAGGACATTGAGGAGGACTGACGCTATGGAAGGATATAATATATCATACAGAAGTTAGAAGAGGTAAGAGAATAATCATCTGCTTATGAAAACACATTAACGATATACTATTAATCCCATTGACCAACACTATTTCCCTGATCCATTTTACTTATATAGAACAGCGTTCCAGACAGACACCTCATTAAGACACTGTGGTTCCCACAGGGTCCTGAAGATTAGTAGCCCTGGCTGGCTGGGCCCTGATTGCTGGCCCTAGCCTCAGACTGTCTCTGGGTGGGCTGAGTTAAAGTGTCCCTGAGGTCCCATTCGCCTGGAGTCTCACACCCCAGCTCCCAGTGAGAGAGAGAGAGAGAGATGTCCCCTCTTTAACAAGCAAACAGCAGCAGCCTGCCTTTCTCACACTGCAGCACAGGCCCTAGCTGTCTGGGTCTGACACTTGCTCTCCCCTCTTTCAGTCCCTCTCTTCCTCAATCCCTGCATCCCTCCCCGCCACACATTCCTCCAGCACCCAGGCTTATTATTGGAGTGAATTTATAGGACCATTTATTTAACTGGATTTGAATGACATCGGTTCTGGTTGAGTTGGCCTAGTGCAAACTCCCGGGCCATTTGGGCCAGGGAAAACAGAGCAGGGGATAAATCAAAACTGAGAGAGGAGGAGAGGGAGACGAGGAGAGGGAGAGAAGGAAAGAAAAAAGAGGGGAGGGACACTTTTCAGATTGTTGCTCTTTAATGCATGTCTGAGCAGTCGTAATGATAAAACAACATATTTTGTGTGTATGTAAAAATGTAATGGCAAGTGCTGCTTTTTTTTTCTTCTTTCTTTCCTTCTTTCTATCTTTCTTTCTTTCCTTCCTTCTTTCTTTCTTTCTTTTTTTCTTTATTTCTCTCTCTCACTCTCCTTCTCTCTCTGTCTCTCTCTCTCTCGCTTTCTCTTTCTCTTTGCAAGTCTTTGTCTCTTTGCAGATCACTCTGCTGCCTGCCTGCCTTACACACAGGAATGTGTAAAGTTAAAGAAAGGAAGCATATTACACAGCAACGAGAGGGCCAAGCCCTGGAGGCATGGGGGTGGTGGATGTGGGGGTGGTGGATGTGTGTGTGTGTGGGGGGGGGGGGGGGGGAATGCCACAAGACACAAGTCGGAAGCCAATTAACAGGAAATACACCTCGGAGCACTGAGGGAGGCATTGAAGCAGACAGTAAGATGAAGGGTCCTCCACAGGAGGCCAGGAGTGCTCCCCAGCCCCTACTACAAACTCTCTAGTGTAACCTCCTCCACCCCCATCTCCCTAACTCTCTGCTCACACACATACACCACACCCCACAGGTGTCATGGGCTGCTAATCATAGAGCAGAGGGGCAGAGAAGAGCTTCAGGGGAACAGTGTGTGTGGAGGGGGGGGGGGGCATCTACAGTTTGTCTCTGTGTGAGGGGGACAAGGGGGATGTGCTGTAGTGGAGAGAGGATATGGGCAGGATGAATCAAGTGGACCACCCAGTCATTGCTGGATCCACTATCCATCTCCTCCTACGTCACGATGCTTCTACATCAGGCTGTACTGATACACAATGCACATCCCAGATCCATGTATCCCTCTCACAGAGACACTAACAGCAGGGGGAGCTATACAGCTAACTGATAACACTGTTCAGTTCACAGGGCTCTGACTGAATGGGTCTGAATGTCTGAGTCTGAGTCAAATCCCTCATGCAGTCTGCACCAGCTGCAGCTGAATCACATCAGCCAAGGCACTGACAGATTGTCTTTGTGATTCAAGCTAGACCGTTTCACCACCACACCACTGCAGGCTGCCAAACATCGGAGGGTGTGGCTGATGGAGAGGGAGGGAGGGCTGAGCAGAAGTGTCTGGTCTGGCCCCACCCCTCTGAGGCCCTGGGCAGGCTGGGGTGTGATTAGTGTCCCTTAGCCCTGACAGAGGCCCCTGTGGTGGGCTGGGGTAGGGTAGGGTCTGGGCAATGAGTATGAGCATCAGTAAGGAAGGTACAATATGGGGAATGTGTATTGTTGTTAGAAGCAGGGGTTCAGTTTGGGTGTTGTTTAGGGTTAGGGTTAGAGTTGAGTCTAGGGTTAGAGTTGAGGCTATTGTTGAGTCTTGGGTTAGAGATGAGGCAAGAGTTGAGGCTAGGGTTAGAGTTGAGGCTATTGTTGAGTCTTGGGTTAGAGATGAGGCAAGAGTTGAGGCTAGAGTTGAGGCTAGGGTTAGATTTGAGACTAGAGTTGAGGCTAGGGTTAGAGTTGAGACTAGAGTTGAGGCTAGAGTTGAGTCTAGGGTTAGAGTTGAGGCTAGGGTTAGAGTGGAGGCTAGAGTTGAGGCTTAGGGTTAGAGTTGAGGCTAGAGTTGAGACTAGAGTTAGAGTTGAGGCTAGGGTTCGAGTGGAGGCTAGAATTGAGGCTAGGGTTAGAGTTGAGGCTAGGGTTAAAGTTGAGGCTAGGGTTAGAGTTAGGATTACCTTCAAGGTTAGGGCTGACATAAGTGTATTTGGGACTATAGGTTGGAGAAGCTGGGGCTGGGGAGGCATGCTTAGGGGCTGGTGAAACATGTATGTAAGGAGTTGGGACTGAGAAAGGCTGAGGAGGAAGATCGGGAATTCCCTGGGCAGAGGAGAGGAGGAGGCCTCAGTGAGTTGAAATGTCCATTTCCCTGAGGGTTGTTTACCCTGCACACCTGGGGTCTCTCTGGGGAGAACACATTTGATACCAGGCACATATATAGGGGGGTTGGGGGTGCAGTCAGACGACAACTGATAATCCCCATCCACAATAATGACCAGGCACATATATAGGGGGGTACCAGGCACATATATAGGGGGGTTGGGGGTGCAGTCAGACGACAACTGATAATCCCCATCCACAATAATGACCCTGCTTCAAAGCAGCCCTTCAGATCCGTGTGTGTGTGTGTGTGTGTGTGTGTGTGTGTATATGTATATTCCCATGAGATCAAATGCTCTGCCCACAAAAACTATTTGCTAGGCTTGCAGCCTGGTATCTGTCGCTGCCTCAGTAAGAAACATTTCAACAGACACACTCATTAGAGGTCTTGGGGTGGTTTCTCTGTTTGGGGTCCATACATCAGTCATTTCAGACCCTCCACTGTTTCAGCTGAACACAAGTCTGCTTTTCCATCACAGCTGCGAGCACACACACACAGAAAAGTACCTCACACACCCACAGCTCAACACAGCTTTGTCCTTGGGTCAGTAAGTGGGAAAAGATGGAGTCGGCCGTTCTCACCATTCAAAGCTTAAACAACAGCAGCAGGAATCCCATTGGGAAAACTTTATTTACACGTTTGTCGAGGGCAGAACCCAACTTGTTGTTCGCTATCAAAATAATTAACTTTTTCTACTTCGTGAGCAGGAAATATAAAGCATGACAACTGTGTCAAAAACACAATACACAGTGTAATACACAAATACTGTAATGCATAGCATTATCCAATTTCAGACTTAGGACCAGATTAGCATAAAATGGTTGCCAAACTATGCTATTGCTAGCCTTATATTAATTATTTTGTTCCTACAGAATAGACTAATGTCCGCTCTGCTTCATTGGTTCACAGGCCCCTCCAGCCCTCCCAGGCCAGGCTAAAGTTTAGACTGAGGCTATAGGCTTCAACAGCTTCAACACCTCGGAAGCCCAGTACCCTCCACTCTACATCCCACTGCTCTCCACTACCCTCCACTCTACATCCCACTGCTCTCCACTACCCTCCACTCTACATCCCACTGCTCTCCACTACCCTCCACTCTACATCCCACTGCTCTCCACTACCCTCCACTCCACATCCCACTGCTCTCCACTACCCTCCACTCCACATCCCGCTGCTCTCCACTACCCTCCACTCTACATCCCACTGCTCTCCACTACCCTCCACTCTACATCCCACTGCTCTCCACTACCCTCCACTCTACATCCCACTGCTCTCCACTACCCTCCACTCTACATCCCACTGCTCTCCACTACCCTCCACTCTGCATCCCACTGCTCTCCACTACCCTCCACTCTACATCCCACTGCTCTCCACTACCCTCCACTCCACATCCCACTGCTCTCCACTACCCTCCACTCTACATCCCACTGCTCTCCACTACCCTACCCTCCACTCCACATCCCACTGCTCTCCACTACCCTCCACTCCACATCCCACTGCTCTCCACTACCCTCCACTCTACATCCCACTGCTCTCCACTACCCTCCACTCCACATCCCACTGCTCTCCACTACTCTCCACTCCACATCCCACTTCTCTCCACTACCCTCCACTCCACATCCCACTGCTCTCCACTACCCTCCACTCCACAGCCCACTGCTCTCCACTATCCTCCACTCTACAGCCCTGAGAGCACAGTGTGTCAGTGTCAGTGTCAGACCCCCGTGGCCTAACACCCTGATACTCTGACCCAATGCTCCTGTCAGAGTGAGACCCACTGAGAGCATTCCAGCAGTGGGGGCCGAGGGGCTGGTCAGTGGGGGAGTGATGGGGGAGAGGTGGGGGAGCTGAGACCACCACCCACCGTGCATTCCATACTTGTTGATCCTCTGGAAGGCTCGCTACTGGCTAATTTGCATCAGTAAACAGGCGAGTGGCTTCCTCAAAGGCCCATGGGCAATAGTGCATGATGCAGGAATACCTCTTAAGGTGTGCGTGTGTGGGGGGGTGAGGTGTGTGTGTGTGTGTGTGTGTGTGTGTGTGTGTGTGTGTGTGTGTGTGTGTGTGTGTGTGTGTGTGTGTGTGTGTGTGTGTGTGTGTGTGTGTGTGTGTGTGTGTGTGTGTGTGTTCAGATAGCCTGCCACCCAGGGAGACATGTCAGGTAAATATTTTGAGGCGAGCTGAAGTGGACTGATGCCCAGATAGGTGACCATCTATCTCAAGCCTGCACTCAGACAGCCAGGCCTGCTAGTGATCTGGTAGATGAAGACACCTGATACAGCATTAGGAACACTACTCCTCTTTGATGCTGAGGGCACCACAGCACACCATAAACACCAACTTGAACCAAAGAACCCCAAGCAAACATCTGTGTGTGTGTGTGTGTGTGTGTGTGTGTGTGTGTGTGTGTGTGTGTGTGTGTGTGTGTGTGTGTGTGTGTGTGTGTGTGTGTGTGTGTGTGTGTGTGTGTGTGTGTGTGTGTGTGTGTGTGTGTGTGTGTGTGTGTGTGTGTGTGTGAAAGATCTACCTCAAGGTGAGTAGTTGTGTATCTGGGGGCAACTTGAGCAACACAGACGTATGTGCATTCCAAATGGCATCCTATTCCCTACATAGTGTACAACTTTTGACCAAAAGCTGTACTGTGTAGGGAATGGGGTGCCATTTGGGGTGAAGCATTACTCATCGCTCCTGAGAGGAGCTCCCCCTCAGAGTTTCCCTCTATGCTCATGCAGTTTGGTTTGGTTCTGATGTAACTCAGTACAGATACAGGCTTTGGACCCTGAAGGCCAAACACTGACTGTGTGAATGCCAGGAATAAGTGAATCAGCAAGGATTTTCTCCTACAAATATCTCCCCCTCTTCTCCTTCTCTCCCCCCTTTCTCCCCTTTCTCTACCCATCATGAGGTGCCAGGTGCTCTTACACTCCCGTGCCACATAGGGGAGCTACAGCTTTTTACAAATCCTCCTGCAGACAGACAGACAGACAGACAGACAGACAGACAGACAGACAGACAGACAGACAGACAGACAGACAGACAGACAGACAGACAGACAGATAGACAGACAGAATCCAATCTGTCCAGTACTCCCCTGCTATCCAACGAACACGAGTTTGGAAATTGCATTGAAAGTAAAAACTAAAATGCAAGTCACTCGCCCGAAAATGTGATATTGGAGGGATCAAAAATATGAAGATGGGTGAAATCATGTTATCAAATCACAAATAATATGCACATCATGCATGAGAGGAGGACCCTAAATAGCTTCTGGAAACTGCACCACCACTGCATGGAAAAGAATTCATACTACCGGGAGAATAGTCTTAATACTATCAAGAGACCAATTTCAAGGAAACAAAACTCTTCCAATCTTGGTCTAAACAGAGGATGGTGGGGACGTTTTCATTGGATGTTCCAAAAAGTTTAATATAAACTGGGTGGCTCGAGCCCTGAATGCTGATTGGCTGAAAGCCGTTGTATATCAGACCGTATACCACAGGTATGACAAAACATTTATTTTTACTGCTCTAATTACTTTGGTAACCAGTTTATAATAGCAATAAGGCACCTTGGGGGTTTGTGATATATGGCCAATTGACACCATGGCTAAGGGCTGTGTCCTAGCTCTCCTCGTTGCGTTGTGCATAAAAACAGCCCTTAACTGTGGTATATTGTCCATATACCACACCCCTCGGGCCTTATTGCATAAATATACCAAAATATACAACTTTAACATTTGCAGATATAAACTGCTTACAACTAAATGAGAGATCCAAAGTGGATTGATTACAGTGCTAATAACAGTGGGTGTTTACTCATACAGGGAACTCCATATCAGTTGCTTCCTTTCATATAACTATGTTACATGAAAAAGGAAAATAACAAATATAAATGTTTTTAAAACCTGTCACTGTTAGTTCTATCATATGTAATCACGTCTCTGTAGCTATGAGAGTGCTATAAGAGAAAGACTACGTGCTACGACATAAATATCATTACATTCAATCTGGGCCAACCTGGGCAACCTCTCAAAACTCACTGTACGAATGAAGACTAATGACCTGAGAAATCAGCCCCAAACATAGACTCCCCCGACCCCAATTTTCATTCAAGTGTTTAGCCTTTTCTACTGTAACCAAAATGGGAGTTTGCTAGAAATGTGTGATCGAGAAGGATGTTTTGTTGTCTGAGTATCTCAGCTCATTAGTCACAGATTTCACATTTCTTTTCCACAGTGTGAGTGATAATGAACAAATGATGTGGGCTCCTGAAATGTAGGTGAAGGAAGTAACATTATTGAATAAACACTTGTTTTAAAAGGTAGTCTGAGGAAAACCAATTTTTTAAAAACACAATGCTTTCTAAGAGTAGAGCACTAATGTCCCATCTCAAAGGAGAAACCTCCTGTATAGGATAATGCTAGGTGGCTGTACAAAAATGTAACTAAAGGCTCTGAGCAAAGAAGAGGAGGGCAGACCACTGCTATGGCCAATGTTCACTGCAAGGTAAACACACTGTAGACATACTGTATTAAGGTCTGTAGACAGAAACATACTGTATTAAGGCCTGTAGACAGTAACACAGTGTACCTGTAGAAAGTAGACAGAAACATACTGTATGAAGGCCTGTAGACAGTAACATACTGTATTAAGGCCTGTAGACAGTAACACAGTGTACCTGTAGAAAGTAGACAGAAACATACTGTATGAAGGCCTGTAGACAGTAACATACTGTATTAAGGCCTGTAGACAGTAACACAGTGTACCTGTAGAAAGTAGACAGAAACATACTGTATGAAGGCCTGTAGACAGTAACACTGTGTACCTGTAGAAAGTAGACAGAAACATACTGTATTAAGATATGTAGACAGAAACATACTGTATTAAGATCTGTAGACAGTAACACTGTGTACCTGTAGAAAGTAGACAGAAACATACTGTATTAAGGCCTGTAGACAGTAACATACTGTATTAAGGCCTGTAGACAGTAACACAGTGTACCTGTAGAAAGTAGACAGAAACATACTGTATGAAGGCCTGTAGACAGAAACATACTGTATTAAGGCCTGTAGACAGTAACACTGTGTACCTGTAGAAAGTAGACAGAAACATACTGTATTAAGGTCTGTAGACAGAAACATACTGTATGAAGGCCTGTAGACAGTAACACTGTGTACCTGTAGAAAGTAGACAGAAACATACTGTATTAAGATCTGTAGACAGAAACACAGTGTACCTGTAGAAAGTAGACAGAAACATACTGTATGAAGGCCTGTAGACAGTAACATACTGTATTAAGGTCTGTAGACAGAAACATACTGTATTAAGGCCTGTAGACAGTAACACAGTGTACCTGTAGAAAGTAGACAGAAACATACTGTATTAAGGTCTGTAGACAGTAACACAGTGTACCTGTAGACAGTAGACAGAAACATACTGTATTAAGGCCTGTAGACAGTAACACAGTGTACCTGTAGAAAGTAGACAGAAACATACTGTATTAAGGCCTGTAGACAGTAACACAGTGTACCTGTAGAAAGTAGACAGAAACATACTGTATGAAGGCCTGTAGACAGTAACACAGTGTACCTGTAGAAAGTAGACAGAAACATACTGTATTAAGGCCTGTAGACAGTAACACAGTGTACCTGTAGAAAGTAGACAGAAACATACTGTATTAAGACCTGTAGACAGTAACATACTGTATTAAGGTCTGTAGACAGTAACATACTGTATTAAGGTCTGTAGACAGTAACAATGTGTACCTGTAGAAAGTAGACAGAAACATACTGTATTAAGGTCTGTAGACAGAAACATACTGTATGAAGGCCTGTAGACAGTAACACAGTGTACCTGTAGAAAGTAGACAGAAACATACTGTATTAAGGCCTGTAGACAGTAACACAGTGTACCTGTAGAAAGTAGACAGAAACATACTGTATTAAGACCTGTAGACAGTAACATACTGTATTAAGGTCTGTAGACAGTAACATACTGTATTAAGGTCTGTAGACAGTAACACTGTGTACCTGTAGAAAGTAGACAGAAACATACTGTATTAAGGTCTGTAGACAGAAACATACTGTATGAAGGCCTGTAGACAGTAACACAGTGTACCTGTAGAAAGTAGACAGAAACATACTGTATTAAGGCCTGTAGACAGTAACACAGTGTACCTGTAGAAAGTAGACAGAAACATACTGTATTAAGGCCTGTAGACAGTAACACAGTGTACCTGTAGAAAGTAGACAGTAACATACTGTATTAAGGCCTGTAGACAGTAACACAGTGTACCTGTAGAAAGTAGACAGAAACATACTGTATGAAGGCCTGTAGACAGTAACACAGTGTACCTGTAGAAAGTAGACAGAAACATACTGTATGAAGGCCTGTAGAGAGTAACACTGTGTACCTGTAGAAAGTAGACAGAAACATACTGTATTAAGGCCTGCAGACAGTAACATACTGTATTAAGGCCTGTAGACAGAAACATACTGTATGAAGGCCTGTAGACAGTAACATAATGTATGAAGGTCTGTAGACAGAAACATACTGTATTAAGGCCTGTAGACAGTAACACTGTGTACCTGTAGAAAGTAGACAGAAACATACTGTATTAAGATCTGTAGACAGAAACATACTGTATTAAGGTCTGTAGACAGAAACATACTGTATGAAGGCCTGTAGACAGTAACACAGTGTACCTGTAGAAAGTAGACAGAAACATACTGTATTAAGGTCTGTAGACAGTAACATACTGTATTAAGGTCTGTAGACAGTAACACAGTGTACCTGTAGAAAGTAGACAGAAACATACTGTATTAAGGTCTGTAGACAGAAACATACTGTATGAAGGCCTGTAGACAGTAACACAGTGTACCTGTAGAAAGTAGACAGAAACATACTGTATTAAGGCCTGTAGACAGAAACATACTGTATGAAGGCCTGTAGACAGTAACACAGTGTACCTGTAGAAAGTAGACAGAAACATACTGTATGAAGGCCTGTAGACAGAAACATACTGTATTAAGGCCTGTAGACAGTAACACAGTGTACCTGTAGAAAGTAGACAGAAACATACTGTATTAAGGCCTGTAGACAGTAACACAGTGTACCTGTAGAAAGTAGACAGAAACATACTGTATTAAGGCCTGTAGACAGTAACACAGTGTACCTGTAGAAAGTAGACAGAAACATACTGTATTAAGGCCTGTAGACAGTAACACAGTGTACCTGTAGAAAGTAGACAGAAACATACTGTATTAAGGTCTGTAGACAGTAACATACTGTATGAAAGCCTGTAGACAGTAACATACTATATGAAGGCCTGTAGACAGTAACATACTGTATGAAAGCCTGTAGACAGTAACATACTGTATGAAGGCCTGTAGACAGTAACACTGTGTACCTGTAGAAAGTAGACAGTAACATACTGTATGAAGGTCTGTAGAGAGTAACATACTATATGAAGGCCTGTAGACAGTAACATACTGTATGAAGGCCTGTAGACACTAATATACTGTATGAAGGCCTGTAGACAGTAACATACTGTATGAAGGCCTGTAGACAGTAACATACTGAATGAAGGCCTGTAGACAGAAACATACTGTATGAAAGCCTGTAGACTGTAGACAGTAACATACTGTATGAAATTCTGTAGACAGTAGACAGTAACATACTGTATGAATCCTGTAGACAGTAGACAAAAACATACTGTATGAAACCTGTAGACAGTAGACAGTAACATACTGTATGAAAGCCTGTAGACAGTAGACAGTAACATACTGTATGAAGGCCTGTAGACAGTAACATACTGTATGAAGACCTGTAGACAGTAACATACTGTATGAAGACCTGTAGACAGTAACATACTGTATGAAGGCCTGTAGACAGTAACATACTGTATGAAGGCCTGTAGACAGAAACATACTGTATGAAAGCCTGTAGACTGTAGACAGTAACATACTGTATGAAAGCCTGTAGACAGTAGACAGTAACATACTGTATGAAGGCCTGTAGACAGTAACATACTGTATGAAGACCTGTAGACAGAAACATACTGTATGAAGACCTGTAGACAGTAACATACTGTATTAAGGCCTGTAGACAGTAACACAGTGTACCTGTAGAAAGTAGACAGAAACATACTGTATTAAGGCCTGTAGACAGAAACATACTGTATGAAGGCCTGTAGACAGTAACACAGTGTACCTGTAGAAAGTAGACAGAAACATACTGTATGAAGGCCTGTAGACAGAAACATACTGTATTAAGGCCTGTAGACAGTAACACAGTGTACCTGTAGAAAGTAGACAGAAACATACTGTATTAAGGCCTGTAGACAGTAACACAGTGTACCTGTAGAAAGTAGACAGAAACATACTGTATTAAGGCCTGTAGACAGTAACACAGTGTACCTGTAGAAAGTAGACAGAAACATACTGTATTAAGGCCTGTAGACAGTAACACAGTGTACCTGTAGAAAGTAGACAGAAACATACTGTATTAAGGTCTGTAGACAGTAACATACTGTATTAAGGTCTGTAGACAGTAACACAGTGTACCTGTAGAAAGTAGACAGAAACATACTGTATTAAGGTCTGTAGACAGTAACATACTGTATGAAGGCCTGTAGACAGTAACATACTGTATGAAAGCCTGTAGACTGTAGACAGTAACATACTGTATGAAAGCCTGTAGACAGTAGACAGTAACATACTGTATGAAGGCCTGTAGACAGTAACATACTGTATGAAGACCTGTAGACAGAAACATACTGTATGAAGACCTGTAGACAGTAACATACTGTATTAAGGCCTGTAGACAGTAACACAGTGTACCTGTAGAAAGTAGACAGAAACATACTGTATTAAGGCCTGTAGACAGAAACATACTGTATGAAGGCCTGTAGACAGTAACACAGTGTACCTGTAGAAAGTAGACAGAAACATACTGTATGAAGGCCTGTAGACAGAAACATACTGTATTAAGGCCTGTAGACAGTAACACAGTGTACCTGTAGAAAGTAGACAGAAACATACTGTATTAAGGCCTGTAGACAGTAACACAGTGTACCTGTAGAAAGTAGACAGAAACATACTGTATTAAGGCCTGTAGACAGTAACACAGTGTACCTGTAGAAAGTAGACAGAAACATACTGTATTAAGGCCTGTAGACAGTAACACAGTGTACCTGTAGAAAGTAGACAGAAACATACTGTATTAAGGTCTGTAGACAGTAACATACTGTATTAAGGTCTGTAGACAGTAACACAGTGTACCTGTAGAAAGTAGACAGAAACATACTGTATTAAGGTCTGTAGACAGAAACATACTGTATTAAGGCCTGTAGACAGTAACACAGTGTACCTGTAGAAAGTAGACAGAAACATACTGTATTAAGGTCTGTAGACAGTAACATACTGTATGAAGGCCTGTAGACAGTAACATACTGTATGAAAGCCTGTAGACAGTAACATACTATATGAAGGCCTGTAGACAGTAACATACTGTATGAAAGCCTGTAGACAGTAACATACTGTATGAAGGCCTGTAGACAGTAACACTGTGTACCTGTAGATAGTAGACAGTAACATACTGTATGAAGGTCTGTAGAGAGTAACATACTGTATGAAGGCCTGTAGACAGTAACATACTGTATGAAGGTCTGTAGACAGTAACATACTGTATGAAGGCCTGTAGACAGTAACATACTGTATGAAGGCCTGTAGACAGTAACATTCTGTATGAAGGCCTGTAGACAGTAACATTCTGTATGAAGGCCTGTAGACAGTAACATACTGAATGAAGGCCTGTAGACAGTAACATACTGTATGAAGGCCTGTAGACAGTAACATACTGTATGAAAGCCTGTAGACTGTAGACAATAATATACTGTATGAAAGCCTGTAGACTGTAAACAGTAACATACTGAATGAAGGCATGTAGACAGTAACATACTGTATGAAGGCCTGTAGACAGTAACATACTGTATGAAGGCCTGTAGACAGTAACATACTGAATGAAGGCCTGTAGACAGAAACATACTGTATGAAAGCCTGTAGACTGTAGACAATAATATACTGTATGAAGCCTGTAGACAGTAGACAGTAACATACTGTATGAATCCTGTAGACTGTAGACAAAAACATACTGTATGAAGCCTGTAGACAGTAGACAGTAACATACTGTATGAAAGCCTGTAGACAGTAGACAGTAACATACTGTATGAAGGCCTGTAGACAGTAACATACTGTATGAAGACCTGTAGACAGTAACATACTGTATGAAGGCCTGTAGACAGTAACATACTGTATGAAGGCCTGTAGACAGTAACATACTGTATGAAGACCTGTAGACAGTAACATACTGTATGAAGGCCTGTAGACAGTAACATACTGTATGAAGGCCTGTAGACAGAAACATACTGTATGAAAGCCTGTAGACTGTAGACAGTTACATACTGTATGAAGGCCTGTAGACAGTAGACAGTAACATACTGTATGAAGGCCTGTAGACAGTAACATACTGTATGAAGACCTGTAGACAGAAACATACTGTATGAAGACCTGTAGACAGTAACATACTGTATGAAGGCCTGTAGACAGTAACATACTGTATGAAGGCCTGTAGACAGAAACATACTGTATGAAAGCCTGTAGACTGTAGACAGTAACATACTGTATGAAGCCTGTAGACTGTAGACAAAAACATACTGTATGAAGCCTGTAGACAGTAGACAGTAACATACTGTATGAAGCCTGTAGACTGTAGACAAAAACATACTGTATGAAGCCTGTAGACAGTAAACAGTAACATACTGTATGAAGGCCTGTAGACAGTAGACAGTAACATACTGTATGAAGGCCTGTAGACAGTAACATACTGTATGAAGGCCTGTAGACAGTAACATACTGTATGAAGGCCTGTAGACAGAAACATACTGTATGAAAGCCTGTAGACTGTAGACAATAATATACTGTATGAAGCCTGTAGACAGTAGACAGTAACATACTGTATGAAGCCTGTAGACTGTAGACAGTAACATACTGTATGAAGATCTTTAGACAGTAGCATACTGTATGAAGGCCTGTAGACAGTAACATACTGTATGAAGGCCTGTAGACACTAAAATACTGTATGAAAGCCTGTAGACAGTAACATAATGTATGAAGGCCTGTAGACAGTAACATACTGTATGAAGGCCTGTAGACACTAACATACTGTATGAAGGCCTGTAGACAGTAACATACTGTATGAAGGCCTGTAGACACTAACATACTGTATGAAGGCATGTAGACACTAACATACTGTATGAAGGCCTGTAGACAGTAACATACTGTATGAAGGCCTGTAGACAGTAACATACTGTATGAAGGCCTGTAGACAGTAACATAATGTATGAAGGCCTGTAGACAGTAACATACTGTATGAAGGCCTGTAGACACTAACATACTGTATGAAGGCCTGTAGACAGTAACATACTGTATGAAGGCCTGTAGACACTAACATACTGTATGAAGGCATGTAGACACTAACATACTGTATGAAGGCCTGTAGACAGTAACATACTGTATGAAGGCCTGTAGACAGTAACATACTGTATGAAGGCCTGTAGACAGTAACATACTGTATGAAGGCCTGTAGACACTAACATACTGTATGAAGGCCTGTAGACAGTAACATACTGTATGAAGGCCTGTAGACATAAACATACTGTATGAAAGCCTGTAGACTGTAGACAATAATATACTGTATGAAGCCTGTAGACAGTAGACAGTAACATACTGTATGAAGCCTGTAGACTGTAGACAAAAACATACTGTATGAAGCCTGTAGACAGTAGACAGTAACATACTGTATGAAGGCCTGTAGACAGTAGCATACTGTATGAAGGCCTGTAGACAGTAACATACTGTATGAAGACCTGTAGACAGTAACATACTGTATGAAGACCTGTAGACAGTAACATACTGTATGAAGGCCTGTAGACAGTAACATACTGTATGAAGGCCTGTAGACAGAAACATACTGTATGAAAGCCTGTAGACTGTAGACAGTAACATACTGTATGAAAGCCTGTAGACAGTAGACAGTAACATACTGTATGAAGGCCTGTAGACAGTAACATACTGTATGAAGACCTGTAGACAGTAACATACTGTATGAAGACCTGTAGACAGTAACATACTGTATGAAGGCCTGTAGACAGTAACATACTGTATGAAGGCCTGTAGACAGAAACATACTGTATGAAAGCCTGTAGACTGTAGACAGTAACATACTGTATGAAAGCCTGTAGACAGTAGACAGTAACATACTGTATGAAGGCCTGTAGACAGTAACATACTGTATGAAGACCTGTAGACAGAAACATACTGTATGAAGACCTGTAGACAGTAACATACTGTATTAAGGCCTGTAGACAGTAACACAGTGTACCTGTAGAAAGTAGACAGAAACATACTGTATTAAGGCCTGTAGACAGAAACATACTGTATGAAGGCCTGTAGACAGTAACACAGTGTACCTGTAGAAAGTAGACAGAAACATACTGTATGAAGGCCTGTAGACAGAAACATACTGTATTAAGGCCTGTAGACAGTAACACAGTGTACCTGTAGAAAGTAGACAGAAACATACTGTATTAAGGCCTGTAGACAGTAACACAGTGTACCTGTAGAAAGTAGACAGAAACATACTGTATTAAGGCCTGTAGACAGTAACACAGTGTACCTGTAGAAAGTAGACAGAAACATACTGTATTAAGGCCTGTAGACAGTAACACAGTGTACCTGTAGAAAGTAGACAGAAACATACTGTATTAAGGTCTGTAGACAGTAACATACTGTATTAAGGTCTGTAGACAGTAACACAGTGTACCTGTAGAAAGTAGACAGAAACATACTGTATTAAGGTCTGTAGACAGAAACATACTGTATTAAGGCCTGTAGACAGTAACACAGTGTACCTGTAGAAAGTAGACAGAAACATACTGTATTAAGGTCTGTAGACAGTAACATACTGTATGAAGGCCTGTAGACAGTAACATACTGTATGAAAGCCTGTAGACTGTAGACAGTAACATACTGTATGAAAGCCTGTAGACAGTAGACAGTAACATACTGTATGAAGGCCTGTAGACAGTAACATACTGTATGAAGACCTGTAGACAGAAACATACTGTATGAAGACCTGTAGACAGTAACATACTGTATTAAGGCCTGTAGACAGTAACACAGTGTACCTGTAGAAAGTAGACAGAAACATACTGTATTAAGGCCTGTAGACAGAAACATACTGTATGAAGGCCTGTAGACAGTAACACAGTGTACCTGTAGAAAGTAGACAGAAACATACTGTATGAAGGCCTGTAGACAGAAACATACTGTATTAAGGCCTGTAGACAGTAACACAGTGTACCTGTAGAAAGTAGACAGAAACATACTGTATTAAGGCCTGTAGACAGTAACACAGTGTACCTGTAGAAAGTAGACAGAAACATACTGTATTAAGGCCTGTAGACAGTAACACAGTGTACCTGTATTAAGGCCTGTAGACAGTAACACAGTGTACCTGTAGAAAGTAGACAGAAACATACTGTATTAAGGTCTGTAGACAGTAACATACTGTATGAAGGTCTGTAGACAGAAACATACTGTATTAAGGCCTGTAACATACTGTATGAGAAACATACTGTATTAAGGTCTGTAGACAGTAACATACTGTATGAAGGCCTGTAGACAGTAACATACTGTATGAAAGCCTGTAGACAGTAACATACTATATGAAGGCCTGTAGACAGTAACATACTGTATGAAAGCCTGTAGACAGTAACATACTGTATGAAGGCCTGTAGACAGTAACACTGTGTACCTGTAGATAGTAGACAGTAACATACTGTATGAAGGTCTGTAGAGAGTAACATACTGTATGAAGGCCTGTAGACAGTAACATACTGTATGAAGGTCTGTAGACAGTAACATACTGTATGAAGGCCTGTAGACAGTAACATACTGTATGAAGGCCTGTAGACAGTAACATTCTGTATGAAGGCCTGTAGACAGTAACATTCTGTATGAAGGCCTGTAGACAGTAACATACTGAATGAAGGCCTGTAGACAGTAACATACTGTATGAAGGCCTGTAGACAGTAACATACTGTATGAAAGCCTGTAGACTGTAGACAATAATATACTGTATGAAAGCCTGTAGACTGTAAACAGTAACATACTGAATGAAGGCATGTAGACAGTAACATACTGTATGAAGGCCTGTAGACAGTAACATACTGTATGAAGGCCTGTAGACAGTAACATACTGAATGAAGGCCTGTAGACAGAAACATACTGTATGAAAGCCTGTAGACTGTAGACAATAATATACTGTATGAAGCCTGTAGACAGTAGACAGTAACATACTGTATGAATCCTGTAGACTGTAGACAAAAACATACTGTATGAAGCCTGTAGACAGTAGACAGTAACATACTGTATGAAAGCCTGTAGACAGTAGACAGTAACATACTGTATGAAGGCCTGTAGACAGTAACATACTGTATGAAGACCTGTAGACAGTAACATACTGTATGAAGGCCTGTAGACAGTAACATACTGTATGAAGGCCTGTAGACAGTAACATACTGTATGAAGACCTGTAGACAGTAACATACTGTATGAAGGCCTGTAGACAGTAACATACTGTATGAAGGCCTGTAGACAGTAACATACTGTATGAAGGCCTGTAGACAGAAACATACTGTATGAAAGCCTGTAGACTGTAGACAGTTACATACTGTATGAAGGCCTGTAGACAGTAGACAGTAACATACTGTATGAAGGCCTGTAGACAGTAACATACTGTATGAAGACCTGTAGACAGAAACATACTGTATGAAGACCTGTAGACAGTAACATACTGTATGAAGGCCTGTAGACAGTAGACAGTAACATACTGTATGAAGGCCTGTAGACAGTAACATACTGTATGAAGACCTGTAGACAGAAACATACTGTATGAAGACCTGTAGACAGTAACATACTGTATGAAGGCCTGTAGACAGTAACATACTGTATGAAGGCCTGTAGACAGAAACATACTGTATGAAAGCCTGTAGACTGTAGACAGTAACATACTGTATGAAGCCTGTAGACTGTAGACAAAAACATACTGTATGAAGCCTGTAGACAGTAGACAGTAACATACTGTATGAAGCCTGTAGACTGTAGACAAAAACATACTGTATGAAGCCTGTAGACAGTAAACAGTAACATACTGTATGAAGGCCTGTAGACAGTAGACAGTAACATACTGTATGAAGGCCTGTAGACAGTAACATACTGTATGAAGGCCTGTAGACAGTAACATACTGTATGAAGGCCTGTAGACAGAAACATACTGTATGAAAGCCTGTAGACTGTAGACAATAATATACTGTATGAAGCCTGTAGACAGTAGACAGTAACATACTGTATGAAGCCTGTAGACTGTAGACAGTAACATACTGTATGAAGATCTTTAGACAGTAGCATACTGTATGAAGGCCTGTAGACAGTAACATACTGTATGAAGGCCTGTAGACAGTAGACAGTAACATACTGTATGAAGGCCTGTAGACAGTAACATACTGTATGAAGGCCTGTAGACAGTAACATACTGTATGAAGGCCTGTAGACAGAAACATACTGTATGAAACTGTAGACTGTAGACAATAATATACTGTATGAAGCCTGTAGACAGTAGACAGTAACATACTGTATGAAGCCTGTAGACTGTAGACAGTAACATACTGTATGAAGATCTTTAGACAGTAGCATACTGTATGAAGGCCTGTAGACAGTAACATACTGTATGAAGGCCTGTAGACACTAAAATACTGTATGAAAGCCTGTAGACAGTAACATAATGTATGAAGGCCTGTAGACAGTAACATACTGTATGAAGGCCTGTAGACACTAACATACTGTATGAAGGCCTGTAGACAGTAACATACTGTATGAAGGCCTGTAGACACTAACATACTGTATGAAGGCATGTAGACACTAACATACTGTATGAAGGCCTGTAGACAGTAACATACTGTATGAAGGCCTGTAGACAGTAACATACTGTATGAAGGCCTGTAGACAGTAACATAATGTATGAAGGCCTGTAGACAGTAACATACTGTATGAAGGCCTGTAGACACTAACATACTGTATGAAGGCCTGTAGACAGTAACATACTGTATGAAGGCCTGTAGACACTAACATACTGTATGAAGGCATGTAGACACTAACATACTGTATGAAGGCCTGTAGACAGTAACATACTGTATGAAGGCCTGTAGACAGTAACATACTGTATGAAGGCCTGTAGACAGTAACATACTGTATGAAGGCCTGTAGACACTAACATACTGTATGAAGGCCTGTAGACAGTAACATACTGTATGAAGGCCTGTAGACATAAACATACTGTATGAAAGCCTGTAGACTGTAGACAATAATATACTGTATGAAGCCTGTAGACAGTAGACAGTAACATACTGTATGAAGCCTGTAGACTGTAGACAAAAACATACTGTATGAAGCCTGTAGACAGTAGACAGTAACATACTGTATGAAGGCCTGTAGACAGTAGCATACTGTATGAAGGCCTGTAGACAGTAACATACTGTATGAAGACCTGTAGACAGTAACATACTGTATGAAGACCTGTAGACAGTAACATACTGTATGAAGGCCTGTAGACAGTAACATACTGTATGAAGGCCTGTAGACAGAAACATACTGTATGAAAGCCTGTAGACTGTAGACAGTAACATACTGTATGAAAGCCTGTAGACAGTAGACAGTAACATACTGTATGAAGGCCTGTAGACAGTAACATACTGTATGAAGACCTGTAGACAGTAACATACTGTATGAAGACCTGTAGACAGTAACATACTGTATGAAGGCCTGTAGACAGTAACATACTGTATGAAGGCCTGTAGACAGAAACATACTGTATGAAAGCCTGTAGACTGTAGACAGTAACATACTGTATGAAAGCCTGTAGACAGTAGACAGTAACATACTGTATGAAGGCCTGTAGACAGTAACATACTGTATGAAGACCTGTAGACAGAAACATACTGTATGAAGACCTGTAGACAGTAACATACTGTATTAAGGCCTGTAGACAGTAACACAGTGTACCTGTAGAAAGTAGACAGAAACATACTGTATTAAGGCCTGTAGACAGAAACATACTGTATGAAGGCCTGTAGACAGTAACACAGTGTACCTGTAGAAAGTAGACAGAAACATACTGTATGAAGGCCTGTAGACAGAAACATACTGTATTAAGGCCTGTAGACAGTAACACAGTGTACCTGTAGAAAGTAGACAGAAACATACTGTATTAAGGCCTGTAGACAGTAACACAGTGTACCTGTAGAAAGTAGACAGAAACATACTGTATTAAGGCCTGTAGACAGTAACACAGTGTACCTGTAGAAAGTAGACAGAAACATACTGTATTAAGGCCTGTAGACAGTAACACAGTGTACCTGTAGAAAGTAGACAGAAACATACTGTATTAAGGTCTGTAGACAGTAACATACTGTATTAAGGTCTGTAGACAGTAACACAGTGTACCTGTAGAAAGTAGACAGAAACATACTGTATTAAGGTCTGTAGACAGAAACATACTGTATTAAGGCCTGTAGACAGTAACACAGTGTACCTGTAGAAAGTAGACAGAAACATACTGTATTAAGGTCTGTAGACAGTAACATACTGTATGAAGGCCTGTAGACAGTAACATACTGTATGAAAGCCTGTAGACTGTAGACAGTAACATACTGTATGAAAGCCTGTAGACAGTAGACAGTAACATACTGTATGAAGGACTGTAGACAGTAACATACTGTATGAAGACCTGTAGACAGAAACATACTGTATGAAGACCTGTAGACAGTAACATACTGTATTAAGGCCTGTAGACAGTAACACAGTGTACCTGTAGAAAGTAGACAGAAACATACTGTATTAAGGCCTGTAGACAGAAACATACTGTATGAAGGCCTGTAGACAGTAACACAGTGTACCTGTAGAAAGTAGACAGAAACATACTGTATGAAGGCCTGTAGACAGAAACATACTGTATTAAGGCCTGTAGACAGTAACACAGTGTACCTGTAGAAAGTAGACAGAAACATACTGTATTAAGGCCTGTAGACAGTAACACAGTGTACCTGTAGAAAGTAGACAGAAACATACTGTATTAAGGCCTGTAGACAGTAACACAGTTTACCTGTAGAAAGTAGACAGAAACATACTGTATTAAGGCCTGTAGACAGTAACACAGTGTACCTGTAGAAAGTAGACAGAAACATACTGTATTAAGGTCTGTAGACAGTAACATACTGTATTAAGGTCTGTAGACAGTAACACAGTGTACCTGTAGAAAGTAGACAGAAACATACTGTATTAAGGTCTGTAGACAGAAACATACTGTATTAAGGCCTGTAGACAGTAACACAGTGTACCTGTAGAAAGTAGACAGAAACATACTGTATTAAGGTCTGTAGACAGTAACATACTGTATGAAGGCCTGTAGACAGTAACATACTGTATGAAAGCCTGTAGACAGTAACATACTATATGAAGGCCTGTAGACAGTAACATACTGTATGAAAGCCTGTAGACAGTAACATACTGTATGAAGGCCTGTAGACAGTAACACTGTGTACCTGTAGATAGTAGACAGTAACATACTGTATGAAGGTCTGTAGAGAGTAACATACTGTATGAAGGCCTGTAGACAGTAACATACTGTATGAAGGTCTGTAGACAGTAACATACTGTATGAAGGCCTGTAGACAGTAACATACTGTATGAAGGCCTGTAGACAGTAACATTCTGTATGAAGGCCTGTAGACAGTAACATTCTGTATGAAGGCCTGTAGACAGTAACATACTGAATGAAGGCCTGTAGACAGTAACATACTGTATGAAGGCCTGTAGACAGTAACATACTGTATGAAAGCCTGTAGACTGTAGACAATAATATACTGTATGAAAGCCTGTAGACTGTAAACAGTAACATACTGAATGAAGGCATGTAGACAGTAACATACTGTATGAAGGCCTGTAGACAGTAACATACTGTATGAAGGCCTGTAGACAGTAACATACTGAATGAAGGCCTGTAGACAGAAACATACTGTATGAAAGCCTGTAGACTGTAGACAATAATATACTGTATGAAGCCTGTAGACAGTAGACAGTAACATACTGTATGAATCCTGTAGACTGTAGACAAAAACATACTGTATGAAGCCTGTAGACAGTAGACAGTAACATACTGTATGAAAGCCTGTAGACAGTAGACAGTAACATACTGTATGAAGGCCTGTAGACAGTAACATACTGTATGAAGACCTGTAGACAGTAACATACTGTATGAAGGCCTGTAGACAGTAACATACTGTATGAAGGCCTGTAGACAGTAACATACTGTATGAAGACCTGTAGACAGTAACATACTGTATGAAGGCCTGTAGACAGTAACATACTGTATGAAGGCCTGTAGACAGAAACATACTGTATGAAAGCCTGTAGACTGTAGACAGTTACATACTGTATGAAGGCCTGTAGACAGTAGACAGTAACATACTGTATGAAGGCCTGTAGACAGTAACATACTGTATGAAGACCTGTAGACAGAAACATACTGTATGAAGACCTGTAGACAGTAACATACTGTATGAAGGCCTGTAGACAGTAACATACTGTATGAAGGCCTGTAGACAGAAACATACTGTATGAAAGCCTGTAGACTGTAGACAGTAACATACTGTATGAAGCCTGTAGACTGTAGACAAAAACATACTGTATGAAGCCTGTAGACAGTAGACAGTAACATACTGTATGAAGCCTGTAGACTGTAGACAAAAACATACTGTATGAAGCCTGTAGACAGTAAACAGTAACATACTGTATGAAGGCCTGTAGACAGTAGACAGTAACATACTGTATGAAGGCCTGTAGACAGTAACATACTGTATGAAGGCCTGTAGACAGTAACATACTGTATGAAGGCCTGTAGACAGAAACATACTGTATGAAAGCCTGTAGACTGTAGACAATAATATACTGTATGAAGCCTGTAGACAGTAGACAGTAACATACTGTATGAAGCCTGTAGACTGTAGACAGTAACATACTGTATGAAGATCTTTAGACAGTAGCATACTGTATGAAGGCCTGTAGACAGTAACATACTGTATGAAGGCCTGTAGACACTAAAATACTGTATGAAAGCCTGTAGACAGTAACATAATGTATGAAGGCCTGTAGACAGTAACATACTGTATGAAGGCCTGTAGACACTAACATACTGTATGAAGGCCTGTAGACAGTAACATACTGTATGAAGGCCTGTAGACACTAACATACTGTATGAAGGCATGTAGACACTAACATACTGTATGAAGGCCTGTAGACAGTAACATACTGTATGAAGGCCTGTAGACAGTAACATACTGTATGAAGGCCTGTAGACAGTAACATAATGTATGAAGGCCTGTAGACAGTAACATACTGTATGAAGGCCTGTAGACACTAACATACTGTATGAAGGCCTGTAGACAGTAACATACTGTATGAAGGCCTGTAGACACTAACATACTGTATGAAGGCATGTAGACACTAACATACTGTATGAAGGCCTGTAGACAGTAACATACTGTATGAAGGCCTGTAGACAGTAACATACTGTATGAAGGCCTGTAGACAGTAACATACTGTATGAAGGCCTGTAGACACTAACATACTGTATGAAGGCCTGTAGACAGTAACATACTGTATGAAGGCCTGTAGACATAAACATACTGTATGAAAGCCTGTAGACTGTAGACAATAATATACTGTATGAAGCCTGTAGACAGTAGACAGTAACATACTGTATGAAGCCTGTAGACTGTAGACAAAAACATACTGTATGAAGCCTGTAGACAGTAGACAGTAACATACTGTATGAAGGCCTGTAGACAGTAGCATACTGTATGAAGGCCTGTAGACAGTAACATACTGTATGAAGACCTGTAGACAGTAACATACTGTATGAAGACCTGTAGACAGTAACATACTGTATGAAGGCCTGTAGACAGTAACATACTGTATGAAGGCCTGTAGACAGAAACATACTGTATGAAAGCCTGTAGACTGTAGACAGTAACATACTGTATGAAAGCCTGTAGACAGTAGACAGTAACATACTGTATGAAGGCCTGTAGACAGTAACATACTGTATGAAGACCTGTAGACAGAAACATACTGTATGAAGACCTGTAGACAGTAACATACTGTAATAAGGCCTGTAGACAGTAACACAGTGTACCTGTAGAAAGTAGACAGAAACATACTGTATTAAGGCCTGTAGACAGAAACATACTGTATGAAGGCCTGTAGACAGTAACACAGTGTACCTGTAGAAAGTAGACAGAAACATACTGTATGAAGGCCTGTAGACAGAAACATACTGTATTAAGGCCTGTAGACAGTAACACAGTGTACCTGTAGAAAGTAGACAGAAACATACTGTATTAAGGCCTGTAGACAGTAACACAGTGTACCTGTAGAAAGTAGACAGAAACATACTGTATTAAGGCCTGTAGACAGTAACACAGTGTACCTGTAGAAAGTAGACAGAAACATACTGTATTAAGGCCTGTAGACAGTAACACAGTGTACCTGTAGAAAGTAGACAGAAACATACTGTATTAAGGTCTGTAGACAGTAACATACTGTATTAAGGTCTGTAGACAGTAACACAGTGTACCTGTAGAAAGTAGACAGAAACATACTGAATTAAGGTCTGTAGACAGAAACATACTGTATTAAGGCCTGTAGACAGTAACACAGTGTACCTGTAGAAAGTAGACAGAAACATACTGTATTAAGGTCTGTAGACAGTAACATACTGTATGAAGGCCTGTAGACAGTAACATACTGTATGAAAGCCTGTAGACAGTAACATACTATATGAAGGCCTGTAGACAGTAACATACTGTATGAAAGCCTGTAGACAGTAACATACTGTATGAAGGCCTGTAGACAGTAACACTGTGTACCTGTAGAAAGTAGACAGTAACATACTGTATGAAGGTCTGTAGAGAGTAACATACTGTATGAAGGCCTGTAGACAGTAACATACTGTATGAAGGTCTGTAGACAGTAACATACTGTATGAAGGCCTGTAGACAGTAACATACTGTATGAAGGCCTGTAGACAGTAACATTCTGTATGAAGGCCTGTAGACAGTAACATTCTGTATGAAGGCCTGTAGACAGTAACATACTGAATGAAGGCCTGTAGACAGTAACATACTGTATGAAGGCCTGTAGACAGTAACATACTGTATGAAAGCCTGTAGACTGTAGACAATAATATACTGTATGAAAGCCTGTAGACTGTAAACAGTAACATACTGAATGAAGGCATGTAGACAGTAACATACTGTATGAAGGCCTGTAGACAGTAACATACTGTATGAAGGCCTGTAGACAGTAACATACTGAATGAAGGCCTGTAGACAGAAACATACTGTATGAAAGCCTGTAGACTGTAGACAATAATATACTTTATGAAGCCTGTAGACAGTAGACAGTAACATACTGTATGAATCCTGTAGACTGTAGACAAAAACATACTGTATGAAGCCTGTAGACAGTAGACAGTAACATACTGTATGAAAGCCTGTAGACAGTAGACAGTAACATACTGTATGAAGGCCTGTAGACAGTAACATACTGTATGAAGACCTGTAGACAGTAACATACTGTATGAAGGCCTGTAGACAGTAACATACTGTATGAAGGCCTGTAGACAGTAACATACTGTATGAAGACCTGTAGACAGTAACATACTGTATGAAGGCCTGTAGACAGTAACATACTGTATGAAGGCCTGTAGACAGAAACATACTGTATGAAAGCCTGTAGACTGTAGACAGTAACATACTGTATGAAAGCCTGTAGACAGTAGACAGTAACATACTGTATGAAGGCCTGTAGACAGTAACATACTGTATGAAGACCTGTAGACAGAAACATACTGTATGAAGACCTGTAGACAGTAACATACTGTATGAAGGCCTGTAGACAGTAACATACTGTATGAAGGCCTGTAGACAGAAACATACTGTATGAAAGCCTGTAGACTGTAGACAGTAACATACTGTATGAAGCCTGTAGACTGTAGACAAAAACATACTGTATGAAGCCTGTAGACAGTAGACAGTAACATACTGTATGAAGCCTGTAGACTGTAGACAAAAACATACTGTATGAAGCCTGTAGACAGTAAACAGTAACATACTGTATGAAGGCCTGTAGACAGTAGACAGTAACATACTGTATGAAGGCCTGTAGACAGTAACATACTGTATGAAGGCCTGTAGACAGTAACATACTGTATGAAGGCCTGTAGACAGAAACATACTGTATGAAAGCCTGTAGACTGTAGACAATAATATACTGTATGAAGATCTGTAGACAGTAGACAGTAACATACTGTATGAAGCCTGTAGACTGTAGACAGTAACATACTGTATGAAGATCTGTAGACAGTAGCATACTGTATGAAGGCCTGTAGACAGTAACATACTGTATGAAGGCCTGTAGACACTAAAATACTGTATGAAAGCCTGTAGACAGTAACATAATGTATGAAGGCCTGTAGACAGTAACATACTGTATGAAGGCCTGTAGACACTAACATACTGTATGAAGGCCTGTAGACAGTAACATACTGTATGAAGGCCTGTAGACACTAACATACTGTATGAAGGCATGTAGACACTAACATACTGTATGAAGGCCTGTAGACAGTAACATACTGTATGAAGGCCTGTAGACAGTAACATACTGTATGAAGGCCTGTAGACAGTAACATAATGTATAAAGGCCTGTAGACAGTAACATACTGTATGAAGGCCTGTAGACACTAACATACTGTATGAAGGCCTGTAGACAGTAACATACTGTATGAAGGCCTGTAGACACTAACATACTGTATGAAGGCATGTAGACACTAACATACTGTATGAAGGCCTGTAGACAGTAACATACTGTATGAAGGCCTGTAGACAGTAACATACTGTATGAAGGCCTGTAGACAGTAACATACTGTATGAAGGCCTGTAGACACTAACATACTGTATGAAGGCCTGTAGACAGTAACATACTGTATGAAGGCCTGTAGACAGAAACATACTGTATGAAAGCCTGTAGACTGTAGACAATAATATACTGTATGAAGCCTGTAGACAGTAGACAGTAACATACTGTATGAAGCCTGTAGACTGTAGACAAAAACATACTGTATGAAGCCTGTAGACAGTAGACAGTAACATACTGTATGAAGGCCTGTAGACAGTAGCATACTGTATGAAGGCCTGTAGACAGTAACATACTGTATAAAGGCCTGTAGACAGTAGACATAAACATACTGTATGAAGGCCTGTAGACAGTAGACATAAACATACTGTATGAAGGCCTGTAGACAGTAACATACTGTATGAAGGCCTGTAGACACTAACATACTGTATGAAGGCCTGTAGACAGTAGACAGTAACATACTGTATGAAGGCCTGTAGACAGTAACATACTGTATGAAGGCCTGTAGACAGTAACATTCTGTATGAAGGCCTGTAGACAGTAACATTCTGTATGAAGGCCTGTAGACAGTAACATACTGTATGAAGGCCTGTAGACAGAAACATACTTGTATGAAGGCCTGTAGACACTAACATACTGTATGAAGACTGTAGACAGTAACATACTGTATGAAGACTGTAGACACTAACATACTGTATGAAGACTGTAGACAGTAGACAGTAACATTCTGTATGAAGACTGTAGACAGTAGACAGTAACATTCTGTATGAAGACTGTAGACAGTAGACAGTAACATACTGTATGAAGGCCTGTAGACAGTAACATTCTGTATGAAGGCCTGTAGACACTAACATACTGTATGAAGGCCTGTAGACAGAAACATACTTGTATGAAGACTTTAGACAGTAACATTCTGTATGAAGGCCTGTAGACACTAACATACTGTATGAAGGCCTGTAGACAGTAACATACTGTATGAAGGCCTGTAGACACTAACATACTGTATGAAGACTGTAGACAGTAGACAGTAACATTCTGTATGAAGACTGTAGACAGTAGACAGTAACATTTTGTATGAAGACTGTAGACAGTAGACAGTAACATACTGTATGAAGGCCTGTAGACAGTAACATACTGTATGAAGGCCTGTAGACAGTAACATACTGTATGAAGGCCTGTAGACAGAAACATACTTGTATGAAGGCCTGTAGACAGTAGACAGTAACATACTGTATGAAGGCCTGTAGACAGTAACATACTGTATGAAGTTCTGTAGACACTAACATACTGTATGAAAGCCTGTAGACAGTAGCATACTGTATGAAGGCCTGTAGACAGTAACATACTGTATGCAGGCCTGTAGACAGTAACATACTGTATGAAGGCCTGTAGACACTAACATACTGTATGAAGACTGTAGACAGTAGACAGTAACATTCTGTATGAAGACTGTAGACAGTAGACAGTAACATACTGTGTGAAGACCATAGACAGTAGACAGTAACATACTGTATGAAGACCATAGACAGTAGACAGTAACATACTGTATGAAGACCATAGACAGTAGACAGTAACATACTGTGTGAAGACCATAGACAGTAGACAGTAACATACTGTGTGAAGACCATAGACAGTAGACAGTAACATACTGTATGAAAACCATAGACAGTAGACAGTAACATACTGTATGAAGACCATAGGCAGTAGACAGTAACATACTGTATGAAGACCATAGACAGTAGACAGTAACATACTGTATGAAGACCATAGACAGTAGACAGTAACATACTGTGTGAAGACCATAGGCAGTAGACAGTAACATACTGTATGAAGACCATAGACAGTAGACAATAACATACTGTGTGAAGACCATAGACAGTAGACAGTAACATACTGTATGAAGACCTACAAAGAGCAGACAGAGTAACGATATTAATTCTCATCATATACTGTATGCAGTAGGTTACTTATACTGTATCTGAAAGTATATTTTGATCAATTTAAATGGGTTCTAAATTACTTTCAAACATACAAACACACATGTCGTAATAGCAGAGCTTTAATAATCATCTCCATTCATTTTGGGACAGGTCAAAAATAATTATATTTGTCATCCAGTTTTAACCAACATTTCAAATATTAGTAATTGTTTGTAGTTCACGTTTTCAAAAAATGTATCTCACAAAAGTTGACAAATGAATACATAACATTATCCCTCAAATTATGAATGAATGCATCATTAGAAGAAGATATGGATAGTTGAAATGTATTAATGTGATTGAAAATAACCAAAGAAATGTACATAACATTAGTGCTGGATCACATTTCTGTTCAAATAAGTCTAATGAAGGACAATTACGCTAAATAGATATTATTGATAAATGATAGACATTATAGATTTTGTTTTGATATATATTGACATATATTCACTTTCATATATATATATGAAAGTGATGAAAACAAGCAATAGACAATATATAATATTCGTATGTTCTTGAAATATATCAATTCATGCGTATTCATTAAATATTAGAATACTGTTTAACAACTCAGTTAATTACGTTTTAATCTTTATTCATTTTACACACAAAAGTAACAACAAATTGATCATTTTATGAACAGAGTATTTTTGTGTTTGTAAATCTAACAGCTGAGCCGAGGGAACTCTTTCATTAAAAACAGGACATGTAATCTGGATCCTTTGTTTTGTTTCTGGGTGCAAATGTTCCTCGCTGCCACGACAACAGGCTAATGGATGCAAATGGAGGAAGTGTTTGACATCACGAACACAACAGTCCTGCTCCTGAGTTAGGAGCCATGCAGTCATGTGGTCTGCCTCTGCCTGCCTGCCTGACCAGGGTTGCATCCCAAATGGCATCCTACTCCCTGTATAGTACACTACTTTTGACAAGGGCCCATAGGACTCAGGTCAGAGGTAGTGCACTATGAAGGAAATAGGTTACCATTTGGGATGCAACCAAGGCCACGTAGTCCCCCCATTATCTGGACCAGACCCCCAGACCCCGGCCAACTAGAGAGGTTTCTATAACTGTCCGGTCAGGGGTGAGAGAGTGTCAGTTTAGCCCCCAAGTGAACACAAGGCAACATGCCATAATCCTCCCATCACCTAATGTTACACTGCACTGGGTCTGCAATTAGCCAGTTGGCCTAAGACACCCACACCCCACTGAGATATAGGGCTAAGGCTGGGACTGGAGCTCTGAGGTGGGGTCCCTGGCACTGGACTAGGTATGGAGCTCTGGGCCCATATACAGTACACTAAATGTTTCAGAGTAGGAGTGTTTAGCTAGGATCCGTTTGACTTTTTAAATCATAATGAATAAGATAGTCCCTGAGCTTGGGCCCAGCCCTGGGCTGCTAGTGGTGGTGCAGACAGGCAGGTTTCCATGGCTGTGTGCCGACCGGCCTGGGCCTGGCCACATGGTCCCTCATCTCTCACTGTCACCACGCTGGCGAGAAAGAGATCAAAACAACATGTGGTGGTGGGGATGGCCTGAGATGATGAATCACTGTAATCAGTATCAGGCGGCCCACGCTGCTTTCCCATTGGTTGAGCCCAACGAGCTGAGGTTTCAATGGATTCCCTGAGCCGCAAAGTGACAGGCTGCACACAGTAGGATCTGTGACCTGGATCACCATCCGAGACTGGGTCTAAGGCAGCAACAGATCTGAGCAGGCTACATAACATCAAATATCCCCTCTTATTTACCATGGAGCTGAGTCCATAGCACAGGTACAGTATACTGTGCTGTGGAGACTCTCTCAATGCAGGCAGTGGTGAAGGGGAAGAGGCCGGGGAGAAATTGCAGGATGACAGGTAGCCTAGTGGTTAGCGTATTGGACCACTAATCAAAAGGTTGCTAATTTGAATCCCGGAGCCAACAAGGTGAAGAATCTGTTGTTGTTCCCTTGAGCAAAGCATTTAACCCTAATTGCTCCAGGGTCACTGTTAATAATGGCAGATCCTGGCTGTGACCCCACTCTCCAAGGGTGTTTCGGGTTGGGATATGCAAAAAACACATTTTCAATAATACACACTTGTACATGTATGAAATAGGACAAATATAAGCACACACCAAATTATTATTAAAACATGTCCGTTGTCAGGTGACCCTGGGCAGAGTTATGGAAGGGAATTCCTGGGGCTTTGGAATTGGATTGGCCCCCATTCTCCACATTGTGTGTAGGGCCCATGTGACTTCCTGCTCTTCATCTGGGGAAGGCAGTGGTGTGGTGGAAGAGGAGCACAGGAAGCAGCAATAATATTTCCCCTTTCCCCTCTCTCTCGCCTCCCAGACGGCTATGCCTAAACAAAAAGCCACAAAAAGCCATATTGTAGCTAATTTTATGTAATTTTCCTGTCTCCTCCACTATGCGTTTCCAGTACAGGCGATGGCCTGTGTGTTATAGGGGGGTTAGCATTCCAATCTCTACCCTTCTGATCCCCAGTTTCACTGTCTGGGCTCTGTGTGGGGTGCGCGGGGATCTCATCCCACCGTCACAGAACAAAACGGCACTTTAAAATCAGTAGTCATCGTGTTACCCTCCCCAAGGTAGGCCTTTTCCTCTGGACAACCTATGGGACCGGGTAGTGGGGCAGTGGGGCGGTGGGGCGGTGGAGAGGAGGAAAAGAAAAAGGAGGTGATGGTTGGGTTCCAGCTCCTGAAAGGTGCATTTAGAGACTGGACCGAATGAAAAGGAAGTCGTCACTCAGCTGCATTCAGGAACTTAACAGTACAGGATTTAACAACCACACTGAGTTGGACATGACACCAGGGGTGGCCGGTAGCCTAGTGGTTAGAGAGTTGGGCCAGTAACTGAAAGGTTGCTAGATCGAATCCCCGAGCTGACAAGGTAAAAATAAAAGCCTTTTAAGCTCATGGGCCTAACTGAGAAGAAGAAAACAGACAGTGGCAGATTTATAAAGAGCATAATCTAGCATGCTAGCAGATACCTGAAGTATCTCGTTAAGACATATTAGAGATACAAAGAACCCAGATCCTGCTCAGGTCAGGAGGAAGAAAGGCCTTCATTAATTTGGGTGATCACTGAGACCTCAGGTCCATACCATCGGTTCTTTATGCCAGGAATGCAAACTATTTACGGGCAGGCCAATCGGAGGCGGGGAGAGGTGAGGTGATGACGTCACAGATAGGAAAAGGATACTTTTCAAAAGCTAAAAGAGGGAAAGAGAAGAAGTGATTTTGAAAAGGGATCTGATCTGCTCTCTGCTCCTTCAGACATTCCAGACTGTTTTGCTCTCTCTCTCACTCTCTTTCTTTCTCTATCTGCGAAATCTGCTTAATGAACCCCATGATAACATTCATAAAGATTGAACTCAGTATTACCTTTTCTATGAAAACTACAAGACAATCTACAAACATACATCGACATGATAAACATGATAGGCGTATCTTCATTCAAACAAGACTATTCATTGCAATAACCACTTAATAACACAGACATAACACACCATTCCAGTGGGACACAGTAGAAAGCACTGCCACGTCTCCACATTAGTGCTCAGACACACTCTGAACGACTGTAGTGGTTTTGGGGAGACTGTGATTTGGGGATTACATTTGTTAAAATCTTCAATGTGGGCTAATGGCTGCCACTCAGTCGGTCTCTGCCCCAATCTAGTCTCTGTGCCTCAGTGTTGGCAGGTAGGGCTGCAGGGCTGAATCAGGGCTAAGGTGAGGTGCATAGGGACTGATGAGAACACTGGCTGGCCAGGCTGCTCAAACGTGTTGAAGGGTACAGTTGGCAGCTGTCAGGCCTATATTTGTTAACTCTGTAAAGACATGTGGAGAAGACCTTCCCTCCCAATAAACAAACACAGTGGTGGCACAAATCTTCACAGAGAGAAAACGAGAGAGAGAGAGAGAGAGAGAGAGAGAGAGAGAGAGAGAGGGAGAGAGGGGGGGGGGGGGTAGGGAGAGAGGGGGGGGGGAGAGAGAGAGAGAGAGAGGGGGGGAGGGGAGAGGGAGTAAATATGGCTTTCCCACTGACTGTTTTTACATAGCCAGGTAGAGGAAGTGATTTGGTCTAACTTGGTGTACTTTAAATTATACTGTGGTGCTTATACCCGGGGTCTTGATAGCTTAATATCTTCAGGTTGGTTTAACACACTAAGACAGGATACCAGGATACATCATTAGCTTTCAGTCATCATACCAGACAGTTCATCTTGTAGTACTATTTTCAAATGTTTATTGTGAATGCATGTTATTATATTATTACTTTATGAAGATTTCACATTACCCTCTAAAAATAAAACAAAATATCATGGGATTGAAAAAGAGGAGAAATGCTGTGATTGAAATTCTCAGTTTCTACACAAGCACATCATCCTGCACAATAACCCAGACTTTAGTCCAGACAGAGAGAGAGAGTACGGACAGGGATTCAGCTGTTCAGTTGCTCTGTCAATGTATTATTAGCTCTTAATATGACAATGTGTGTGTATTTTATACATATCCTGTATGAACTGCACAAATGATGCCCAACATTCAAGAACATAGGCCTTACTTTTGGTCAATTCCCAGGTAAAGCCGTATATATTCTTTAGTTCAATTTCCTCTCAGGTGCACCATATGATGTTTTTAGCAATATGTACTGGCATCCTTTGGTTCTTTCATCAAGGCCTCTGGGCAATTCTCAGTTCTAAACGTGCAAAGCACCTCGTTCTCTTTCCAACCTACTGGTCAAACCTATTAAGTGATTTGACCAAACCTATAAGTGATCAAAATAAATATGAACAGTCAAACTCAATTTGCAAAAGTTAGAATGAATATTAGCTTACCACGTAAATAGCAATATAGGCTACTAAATAATAAATCAGATCGCTCTCCACAAATGAACAATCACTGGTTCCAAATCCTGCTGTGATTTGTTTGCGTGAGAAAATCGAGGTTTTTGCAGTGTTGGAATTTTCCCTGGTATGGACACTGGGGGATGATGGTCAGAGATCTGTTCATTGTGTTCGTGTCCATTGTGTTTTTATGCCCATATCCGTGTTCAAAGATGACCAAAAATAAAAAGGGTTGAACAGGAAAGGTAGATTTTCAAGCCAAAAAGGAAACGTGTTTTACTGTAAATTTTCCAAAAGCTATTAATTTTATGTCTTCAGCTTTGGTCGCATATTCGGTCACATGCAATTGTCATCTAAATCTCACAAAAAGTCCAACAATTTACCAATCACAAATAGCCTATGCGATATTGTCTTCACCCAATGGAAAAGTTATGATCATAAGTAGGCTATAAATTGCATCTTGCAAGGAATTGAAAATACTGCAAGTTAAAGTGCACTGCAGTCAAAGTGCCTTTCAACCCGATTATCCCTAACGAGTCTACACTGAAGCAAACACCTGTGTGGCTGGTCATCGGGTGGTCTCAGGCTGGAAAGTTCATCGCCATATGTAGGCCTAGATTTAAAAACACCTGATGGCTCTAGTTCTTTATGCCTCGTTGTTTCTGCACGTTAACCTAGGTATTCAGGGGTTAGCCTATCTATTCTATACATTTAGTTAATTATGTTGCCTTATCGAATTCGTGTTCATTTGTAAAATGAATATTTTTCTGATAAGAGGGTGCATGGGGCTTACTATAATTTGGTATCCAATGTGACAACATTAATTTGTTGTATCAATATAATTATCGTGATAGAAAATGATTCATAGCTCCCCACATGCACAAAAGAAACGGCACATTACAAAATATATTATTAATGATGCATGTCATTTTTAATTATTCGATATAATCTCAGTTTAGACCGCTAGTTATTTATTAATGTGATGTATCTGAATCGAAACCTGAATAAATAGTTATGAACTAACGTAAATGAAAATCAAATAACTGTAATAATACAGGCTATTAGCCTATATTCATCACTGAAAAAACTTAAACATTATCCAATTAAATGTTTTGATGGCTGGTTAATAAAACTCTAAATTAAATACTCTCATGCGGATATAATCGAATGCAGACAGTCAGCCACTTAGGAAGCTAATCAATGAGGCGGCCAATAATTTCTTCACGTGAAATGGTCTAAATGACATTTTATAAGACTTGTTATATGTGCACTATTGGCTGTTTATTACTTCCAAAAGTCCGTGGAGAGACTGGACAGCAGCTATTCAGCAAGTCAACTGTCAGCGGTCAACTAGCTGACTTCCTCCCTGTCTTATTCAAGGATTTAGACCAATATTTACATAGGATAGAATTTTATATATGAAGCGTGCTGGTCTGTCCCAACACTTTCAGTCACGCTATATGAATGTTAAAATTGTTGTTTTATGACCCTTGGACACCACTAAAATGTATCGTTTGTTAATTTATTTGAGGTTCTAATTAACATCGAACCTTTGGGGGTTTTCTAGAAATTGAAAATATCTGTTAGAAAGTCGTTGAAGCTGTATTACGGTCAGAAATGATGAAATTATTAATTTATTTCTATAGAACACGATCCTAAAAAGCAACCACTAAAAGGCTTACGCGTGGGTGTGTTAGAGATTTTGTAAATTATTTTTTTACAGACACGGACCAGTTAGGCCAAAAATGCAATAGAGTATGATTGTACTGAGGCAAGCATGCCGAAGTGTCTAAGCCAAATCCACTTCGCACCTAGACGTTTGATAACACACAAAGATAACAGAGAGCATGCCTAAACAGATACTGTGTCCCAAGTTATTTAATGAGGCATGGGCTGGAGCTCTTGTTTTTGCGATTTATCATGTTACCACAACAGAAGAATATTTAGCACAGAGTAGCGGACCACACACGACTCACCAAAAAACAAAATGCACAACGAAGTCAACAAACAGCAATAAGAATGAATAGACAGGCTATAATAATCACTTCTAAACAACAACAATAATATACTTGTAATGTATATTATAATATTATAGGCTATAGGCCTACTCGTATATTGTTTAACATCTAATACAAATAACGTAAAACCCAACAGCAGGCTACAAATGTTGTTTTTTGCAGAGACTTATACATCCCTCCTAGGGGTAAAAGGAAATGATAAACGAAATATTGCTTGCTATACACATTTCATTGCGCAAGCCACGCATAACGCGCAGTGGTAGACACATATTACTGGAGACAACATAAGTTATAGCCTATCTTATGAAGATACACAAAAGGACACTAGACCATGTTACATAAGGTACATGGGAGAAGTATAGTAGCAAGTGATGAGGTAGGAAGACTAGAGATAAATACATGTTGAAAGGATTTTTCGTCCATGGTGTGACACTGGTTTATTCACTTCATGAACAACAAATAGGCTATCTGTTCGGAGAACTGGATCAAATAAATACATGTAACCCAGTGAAAATAAATCTTTCAAGTGTCTAAAAAAAGGGTACGCTATATTCCAAATCGAACTGTTCAAAAGAAATATAGCCCTATATGCAAAACACAAATCATTCAAAAGCCTATATAGTACACAATATCACGTGCTCAAAAAAGTGCATAGGTGCATATTATTCCTAATAAAACATGATTGAGCACGATAAAAATAAAATAATAAAAGGTTAAACAAACCACCAGTGTCCACTGGTGCCACAGGTAGGTAGCCTAGTGGTTAGAGCGTTGGCACAGTAACCGAAAGTTTGCTGGATCGAAACCCCGACATGACAAAGTAAACATCTGTCGTTCTGCCCCTGAACAAGGCAGTTAACCCACTGACCCCCGTAGGCCATCACTGTACATAAGAATTTGTTCTTCTGACTTGCCTAGTTAAATAAAGGTTACATTTAAAAAATAATAATTACAAATATTGCGCCTGTAAACTTGATGCATGCTTTACCTCCTAAAACATTGAATTATGCACGACGTTTTCGGGCCATTTAACCTAGGCTACTTAATGAATGTGTGTTCCGCTTTATGGAAGTATAAGACTAACGCGAAAACGTTTCTTTAAAAATAAGAAAATGACATCACTACCTATATCGCTAGCTTGATGGGTTAGGTTTAAAACATGCCATTGGTCGGGCAGAAAGTAGAAGACGAAGGAATGAAAACGTGTAATCTATGGATTAAGGTACTGTATATTCAAAAGCACAGGTCTAAAGGGGCAATCGCAAACGGAGGACAATGAAAGATGTTGAATATCAAACATTGATCACAAAATTGCATTTCAAATGTTAATAGTTACACTCTTGACTACATATGAAACGTGTGAACAATAATAGGCCTATGGCATTCCTTCTTGAAACAACATAAAAACCAAGAGAACTACAAACAGTGAGATGAGTAAAATACGTTGGCTCAACATCACTTCCTTTGTCCCCGGTTTCCTGCATTTGGAGGTCAATGGCACTGCTGTCCCCGCTCGCTGCTCCTTATCTAGACGGAATATCTGCGTCACTGATGGAGATGATGTCCCGGATTTGGACAAGATCCACCGAGGCCTCTTCGGATGCGTCAACATCCAAATAAGGGAATAACCTATCGAGTATTTATCGACGAGTCGGCTAACTAAGATACAGCAGGACGAAATAAATTACATTAAGCTACTGCGTAAAATAAACACAATTGACCTTAAATCGGGCAATAACTCTAAATTAGGCCTCCACATCATTATTGCTGGGCTAATGTTTGAGTGGGCCTCCTTAACGCGTATAGACTACATCGGAATAACAACAGATAAATATTGTCTGCTATGGTCCATTTAAATAGGCCTAACTGAAATATAAAAGATACAAATAAATATAAAAACAGTCATTGTGTTTTCCATCATTTGCAGGCGAACTGATCTATCCCGCCCCTGTAGCCTAAGACATACAATTGTTGATGTATATATCTGTATCTTTTGACGATGGATGCTGAGAACACGATTTTAACAGTCTAAATCATGCAAACTAACTAACCAGGGCCATCTATTAAGATGACCACTTTTGAATACATTCACAAATTAACAAACAAAGGCTTACTAAATGTTTAGACACATTAACCGAGACAAAGCATAAACTAGGTTAAAGGCACCATTAAAACTAGTAACTATGATCGGATGATTCTCAGTGCGCGCAAACGAACCTTAAAAACTTCAGAGGTAGACCTACCACGGTAAACTATGCAAAGTTGCAACAGACACACCTCGGGCGCGTTCAGCAGGACGCAACGTTTTGGAACGTTCAGTTTGGAATATGCTTTGCATAACAAATATGCCTCTGTTGTAGAATAAGGAATCACGTCGGCTCTATTCATGGGATTTATATCTGAAACGTCCAAGAACGTTTGGCAACTGAACATGGTGAGGAGCCAGCGAGAGTGATAACAGGTAACTTTACCAGCGCTGCGGAGTGTCCCACCAAACTAACCACGCTTTAAATAAATGTCAGATATGGGCTTCAAATGGTCAGGAAATATTGCCGTTAAAATTACTACGAATATGGCCAATATGGCAATAGCCTATGTCCACCAATTATTTGAGCTACTGCTATTTTATCTTATTTGCAACGTGAACGTATACCTAGCTATAGGCTAGTCTAAAATGTATAATTGTATTTATAGGTGAAGATAAAACACTCATGTCAGGAAACGCAATAGGAAACATAATATGTTTAGGCTGTCCATTCATTAAGTAATGAACATACTGTATATATATATATTTTTTTTAAAACATTACTTCATGAGAGTATAAACCATTACTCTCATTATTTAGGAAATGTTATGTGTCTGCTAATTCATAGCTCATTCGTGCAAAGCTTGTTGAATACGTGTTTTCTGTCGCCTCCCGCATGTGCGCCAAGGCCTTCAAGCGAATTCCTAAAGAGTCTTCCTATTTGATCAGGTTCTGTATTTTGTCTGTTATCACCTGAGTATTTACAAAGAAAGGACGCTTCCGACATGGCAATGATGAAGTGAGCTGGTATCAATGGCATCATCTGATAAAAAATAACGAAATACATGGCCATTTTCTTTAGGTGGATTACTTAATCTTCAAGATAATAAAACAATGTTAGTCTTGCATTTTCATGAAATATCAAAACAGCACAGTGAACACTGAGGCCGATAGACGACATGGCAATAAAGTGATAATACATGTCCTTGATTTATATCCTATCAAGAAATGATGTGGACCTATTTGTCTATCTCACTTGGTTTAGCATTTTAAGATGCTACTGTATAACAACATACGACTTACGTGTATTTGGCCTTTGCTTAGATGCTGTAGTAATTAAAGAAAGATAAATAATCAGGGATTGCTGGCTAAGGTCAAATAAATGTGTTCCTTTTCAAGGTTATTGCATGAGTTAATTCTGTTGGCTAAAGATAAAGGCTAAATTATATTAATGATCCAAATAATTATGTACAATTCTACACTTAAAAACAACAGATTACCACAGTAGTTTATTTATGTTTGATTGCATTAAGAAAACATCCAAAACAAATAGGTCTAATCTGCAAAGACAACAGCTGTGCAGCTCACTAAATTATCCCATTAGCCCGCTGCAGCAGAGCATTATTCAATAGCCCAAGTGTAAATTAGACTCAATCCCGGTTGCTATCCAGTAACTCAACCAAACAAAACTTTTGTTACTATTAATTAATTATGAAGCTTGGTAAACTGATAAGAGATACTGTAAACGCAAGATAAAGGTCAAGTGTCTAGCAAAGCGCACGAGGCAGCTCTCCTTGCATTATAGCAGGCTCACAGGGCAGTAGCCCCAGTCTTTATTCTGCAACACTTGCGCTGAACTTTGTTTACTGACTACAAGACCCAATATGTCCAGCCAACCACAAACTAACTATCATACGATGGAATATAGCTGTACGCGTTGAGATTACAATTGGCAGGCAAAAAATAGGCTAGACAATAATTTAGTTTACGAAAAATAAAACGCTATATTCCATATGAGTTAAACAAATGTCTAACTAATGTCTGATCGTGAGATCAATAGTATTCAGGTATTAAGTGAGGTCATATTGTATTGGGTGGTGCAGCCATTGCACCAATTAGGCAATACATACAATTGGGAAATTATGGGAACAAAATAACCATAAATTAATACATTAATCCAAACTCCATAAGAATAGACGCAACAACAATGCCTAGTTCATTTGACCAAGAAGCTCAGGACAACAACGGCCCCATGCCCAAGGTATTTGGAAATTACGCGCGCTATCAAAAGACCCAGTAATATAATTTACTGTATAATTGCAGCACTTTCAAACCGGACATCCGCAATGACGTTATACTTTTTTCCCAAAGTGTATTCAAATTTGGCACATGATTGACCAGATCTTATTCAAATAAAACATCCAGTCAAAGCGTGCACACTTTTTTTTCGAGCCCTGCAAGGGAGGCGTGGAGCTCTCACTTTTGACATTCTCTGCGGTAGCTTCTCCTCAAGGCAGACGAGCGAACTCTTATGACATCACCCAGCCGCGGAATGGGGGAGAAGGGAAGAGCTCTCTGCGGATGAACGAGGTTTTGAATCAAGTGGACGTGTTTGGGCATATCAATTGAATTCGTGCAATGGAAAAGTTATAAATGTTGTTGTTCAAAAAGATTCAGTGGAAATACTTTGCCTTAAAAACAGCGGAGTTACCTAAACTACTTCGCCAAAAGGTCACTGAATATCAACGAATGTTAGAGGAGAAATTTAAAACTATTGCAGCGTATGTTCCTGCGCATTGTGTCTAGCCTTCTGTTTTCTGGAATAGGGCGTAAAGGAAGCAGAGGAGAGACGGATTTCTCGACCTGATTTCTCGCCTATGGACGACAGCGGTCCCCTCTCTCCAAAAGCAAATGCTTTCAGTATAGCCTCTCTGATTTCAGCTGCGGAGCAAGCAGGAAACGCAAGATTTGACAAACACCGCACTGGCCTGGACAAGCAAAACTGTTACACTTCGTTTAAAATGCACTACAGCACTGTCACCAGAGAAATGGAAGGTACGAGCGCGGTCTTGACAATAACCTTGTAAATATTTGCTTGCTTCAAGTTTGTTTGTTGCTCATCTCATGTTGTTGTTGTTGTTGTTGTTTATGTTGATGTTGCATACAGATGTGATCTTGTTCCGGCAATATACTAAAATTGAGCATCCAGATGTTTGAGTTAGTGTAACTCTATCAATAAAACAATGTTGATGCTAGACTAGGCTACAATGTAAAGGTAAGTTCATATACAAATATTCCCGAAAAGTCACATCCAGTATATACTATAGGAATATTCCGCGAAAAAATATGATGCATATGACAATAGGAAGTTATTCATAACTTAAACTAATCATAACTTCGGGGGGAAAAAAACTGTGTTCATAGGCGAATGATATCTTTACAGAACTGCAGAAGCTTGTCAAAATAGTGATTTCAGTTCTTACACAAGCTACTACCATCAGAGAAGAGAACTAGAACACATTTTGAAAATAAGGAATGAGAATTTAGGGGCGGGGGTTCATGGGTCACCAGCGCGTATTAATGGTAAAAACAGTTGACAATAGGCCTATGTCCAACACAGTGGAATTGGGTCCCTTATCCCAGTTCCATTTGGCATATAATAATAATTCAAGATACATTATCCCCAAAATAATGTTGCGTTTGTTTGTTCATGCATATACGTGTTTGTTTACCTCGTAAAAAAGTTGTCCCTTCACTGTGCCAGCTAGCCCGTCTATTGTTACAGGAGGACGATGTGGGCGATACCCTTATCCAAAAGTAAATGGGTGCCGGAAAGCCCATTAAAAGGGGCGCACTTCACTGTCAATCAGTCTCGTCCCAAGGCGAGGAAAGGCACATTACCTGCAGTTCCTTATCTAAATAGAAATAAGAACCGGTTTTATCGTGAAGGGGAGGCCCTGTAGAGAGATAAGAGAGAAGTCTGGATTGCAGTCTAGCATACTGCAGTAGCGCAGCAGAGCGGAGGCCGCCTGGAATACTTTTGAACACAATCCCTCGAAAAAACAATTTACTTGTATGCACAGGGTTATAGTTCTACAAAAACATTTTTGGTCAGTATTGGGAATTATAATTAGGGACGCAGCAAAATAAAAGTTCCAAATGTTTTTTTTCCCTCGCTATTTAACTTTTTGAGAGAAACGTTGCGAGCGAATTCACTAAAGGCAACTGGCATTTTAGGATTTAGGCTGTAGTTTATTACAGCATTGGATGCAACAGCGAGGATTAATAGACGCAGAAAATACTAATAGACGCACGAAACGGAAACTATTTTAAAACTATTCGAAAATCTATAAAGGCTGTTTGACTTTGAAAAAAATAACTCAAGACTACAACTGCTTTCAGTGTGCAAAGCATATAGTAAAATCCAGCTTTTGGAATGATTTCAGCAATATCCAGTCCGTGGCTGACGCAGCTGTCCCATTTTTGCGATGTTGCAGCCTTCACGACCAGCAGCCTAAGCAGCCTCAACGCACCGGGGAGTTACCATCTCTCTCCGTCCCCCGGGGACCCCTACAGCCAACATGACACCCACTTTGAGCCATGCCCGGCCGCTCAACACAGCTACAACTACTCGGGGTCGAACCCCGCACAGGCCCAGCAGAGCGACACCGGGTCTTCCAACTGTTCCTCGTCGTCCCCCAGTTCCACACCAAACAGCAAGTCTCTGGTGAAAAAGAACCCTAAGGTGGCCAACATTAACGTTCAGTTGGAGATGAAAGCTTTATGGGATGAATTTAATCATCTGGGAACGGAGATGATCGTTACTAAGGCTGGAAGGTGAGTGGAAGTTACACCATGAGACATGCAGGCTTCACTGGGTTAGGCTGTATTGGGCTTCCAGATATAAGCTCATGTTATGAACAAATATTTAGTTTCCTATTTCTAATGTATGCCATGAGAGCTTACACACGCAAAGTAGGCCTAAATCATGAGATACGTTGGGAGAAGATATTTAAAGTTGGTGTGTATTTACTCAACTACAAATTGATGTTGGTGTGATGTTGCAATAGAAATTACGCAGCAATATACAAGCTTATCGACCTATTGAAAACATATCTTAGCTCATTTTACTGTAATATTTAGATAAAATATTTACTCAAAAACTAGGCCTATTATCATTTCTAGTCAGACTGTAACCGAATCAAATATTGTGCCTGCAGTTTTTATGTTAAACATTCTCTGAAATTAAGCATTTGTATTTAATTTGGAGTAGTGGATACAATGAAGGGTAGGCTATTTCACCGCAAACATTTAAAACGGCCTACACGTGTGGGCAGAGAAAGCTTATTATTTCTGACTGAATAAAATTACGATATTCGAAAGGGCGTTGATACAAGTTACGCATGCGTTTTTAGGGGATAATTGTATGGCCCTTCTGTTTCCCCTGTGTGAGTCATGCTTTCCTTGACATAAAGGCCCACCTCACAAAGGTTAAACTTGTGCTTTCCTATCTTATACAGAGTAATAACACCATAACTAAGGCATGTAGGGGACAATACATGAGATTGTTAAAACAGATAGAGAGCTATAAAGAACGTTCCAGAATTCTCATTTTTCGGGCAATGGCATAGATGCGGTAAAGATGTCAATGGAACTCGAGGTAGTAATGCTTGTATGGATGCCAACCCCATCATCACCAATAAACTGTATTACAGTTAAAACGACTGACTACCACCACCGATTTCTGTATGCTAGCTATGCTACCAGTTTAATGAACAAAAGTGAGCATTTAGCAGTTACTTCTTCTAAACCTGCAAATGAACAACTTCTAAATGTTATGCAGCGAAAACAAACAAATATTTCCAAATCGACAGGAATGAGTAACCTGGCCTGTTACAATACATCAATCGTGAAGATTTTGACGAATATCCAACTTTTGAGTTATAGCTATTTATTCGATTGTTACGGTTATGTACCCCTTTCCTTTTAATACCCTATCAAAATGCAACATTTTGCGCTTTTCAAAAGCTATAAAGTTTTGCATTAAAATAACTTGCTACTGTAAACAATCCAGGTATTAGTAAAATTACAGGCCTATGCCTATTTCTTTCTCTCATAATATAACCTTGATATTTACATGCTGTCTCGTAGGCAACGGAGCAATACAATATTTGATAGCATTTGATAGCATAAATATGAATAGCAGTCAAAAAACATGATATAAAAAACGCTATATGACCATAGGCATTATTTATGCAATGTTGTAGGCAATTGTTACTGGACAATTTAGGCCCACTTGCCATACTATGAATTACTGCGTTTATTATTCAATATTTATTTTAGGATTTGAGGTCCATAAGAGATGGCATTTACGAATGCTCAGTTGACCTGCTCTGTGTTGTAGGGTGACAGCAGAACAACATCTATCATTCCAGAGACACTGAGCAACACAGGATCTGAGGGAGAGCACTTTAAAAGCTACTTTAGCCTCACCTATCCACAACTGCAGCATTGAATAGACACTGACGTTAATTGAGCAAGGATTTTAGGATCACTTTCACTGGTTTGGCGGATTACTTCACATACAATAAAAACGTTTTAAGGTATATGAGACACCCCACCCCGTCTGCAAGTGTGTGCATGAGGGGAGAGAGAAAGAGAGAGTATGCCAATTTATGAAAGATAGGGTGAAGGAAAATAATTGTCCCTTGATGCAACAACGTGTGTGTGTGATTAGAATTCATCAAAGGGCAGAAGAGAAATGCAAGTGACTTGCAAAAGTATTCACCCCCCTTGGCGTTTTTCCTATTTTGTTGCATTACAACCTGTAATTTAAATGGATTTTGGGGGGGATTTCATGTAACGGACATACACAAAATAGTCCAAATTGGTGAAGTGGAACTAAAAAAACAGAAAAGTGGTGCGTATTCAATGTATTCAACCCCTTTGCTATGAAGCCCCTAAATAAGATCTGGTGCAACCAATTACCTTCAGTAGTCACATAATTAGTTAAGTATGATCACATGATATGTCACATGATCTCACTGTATATATATATATACACACCTGTTCTGAAAGGCCCCAGAGTCTACAACACCACCAAGCAAGGGGCACCACCATGCAAGCGGCACCATGAAGACCAAGGAGCTCTCAAAACAGGTCAGGGACAAAGTTGTGGAGAGGTACAGATCAGGGTTGGATTATAAAAAATATCAGAAATGTCCCACGGAGCACCATTGAATCCATTATTAAAAAATGGAAAGAATATGGCACCACAACAACTAGTGGTTAGAGCGTTGAACTAGTAACCGGAAGGTTGCAAGTTCAAACCCCCGAGCTGACAAGGTACAAATCTGTCGTTCTGCCCCTGAACAGGCAGTTAACCCACTGTTCCTAGGCCGTCATTGAAAATAAGAATTTGTTCTTAACTGACTTGCCTACTTAAATAAAGGTAAAATAAAAAATAAAATAAAGAAAGGGCCGCCCACCAAAACTCACAGATCAGTCAAGAAGGGCGTTAATCAGAGAGGCAACAAAGACACCAAAGATAACCCTGAAGGAGCTGGTAAGCTCCACAGCGGAGATTGGAGTATCTGTCCATAGGACCACTAAACCGCACATTCCACAGAGCAGGGTTTTACGGAAGAGTGTCTAGAAAAAATCCATTGCTTAAAGAAAAAAATAAGCAAACAGGTTTGGTGTTTGCCAAAAGACATGTGGGAGACTCCCCAGACATATGGAAGAAGGTACTCTGGTCAGATGAGACAGAAATGTAGCTTTTTGGCCATCAAGGAAAACACAGTGTCTGGGGCAAACCCAACACCTCTCATCACCCCGAGAACACCATCCCCACAGTGAAGCATGGTGGTGATAGCATCATGCTCTGGGGATGTTTTTCATCAGAAGGGACTGGAAAACTGGTCGGAATTGAAGGAATGATGCATGGCGATAAATACAGGGAAATTCTTGAGGGAAACCTGTTTCAGTGTTCCAGAGATTTGAGACTGGGATGGAGGTTCACCTTCCAGCAGGACAATGACCTTAAGCATACTGCTAAAGCAACACTTGAGTGGTAGAAGGGGAAACAGTTAAATGTCTTGGAATGGCTTAGTCAAAGCCCAGACCTCAATCCAATTGAGAATCTGTGGTATGACTTAAAGATTGCTGTACACCAGTGGAACCCATCCAACTTGAAGGAGCTGGAGCAGTTTTTCTTTGAAGAATGGGCAAAAATCCCAGTGGCTAGATGTGCCTATCTTATAGAGACATACCCCAAGAAACTTGCAGCTGTAATTGCTGCAAAAGGTGGCTCTACAAAGTATTGGCTTTGGGGGTGGGGGGGTGAATAGTTATGCATGCTCAAGTTTTCTGTTTTTTTTTTGTCTAATTTCTTGTTTGTGTCGCAATGAATAATATGTTGCATCTTCAAAGTGGTAGGCATGCTGTGCAAGTCAAATTATGATGTGAAAGGGGTGAATACTTTCGCAAACCACTGTACAGTGTTAAATAAAGCTCAGCATAATTTGCAAAAATGTAACCATACTCTAACATTGTTTATTCATGCATTGAATCACTTCATACAAAAAAACGAAAATCCTGGGCCTCCTTCTTCCTTGGAAGGCGTTATAACATGAGACCTACAGCAACAACATATAGGCCTAATGCAAAATGCATACCCTATAACAATACTATTGTTGTGGCTGCGGGTGAGATAATGTTTTCGACTGTTGATAAAGGAAAAAAGGATAAATGGTGTCATCTAAAATAATATCGCGAAGTATATCACAGCATATAATTTATTTTCTGACGGGGATTTGCCACAATCTCCCAAATCCCACGCAAGTAAACCCCAGTGACAAACATTTGCAGATGAACCCATAGACAATGATAGAGCCAAGTCAAAGAAAACCGATGTAAACGTATCATGTGTTTTCTTCTGTCAGGCGAATGTTTCCAACATTTCAAGTGAAAATATTTGGAATGGATCCTATGGCAGACTACATGCTGCTAATGGATTTCCTACCAGTCGACGACAAACGATACAGGTACATTTTATTTAACCAAATGAACAAGATACAAATCTATACTTTTCTTGGAAAATATTTTGTGCCAGTCTACTTTCGCTGCAGTGAATGTATAGGCTATGGCATATGTTCCAATGAGCATGTATCCAACTCAAAGTATAGGCCCGAGACAAGGAATTCAATTGAAAAACAGAATGTAGGTCTATGAAACCTCAAATAAAATGTTGCTCCTTTCTTCCTGACTTAGGTATGCTTTTCACAGCTCCTCCTGGCTGGTGGCGGGTAAAGCTGACCCTGCTACTCCCGGGAGAGTTCACTACCACCCGGACTCTCCCGCCAAGGGCGCACAGTGGATGAAGCAGATAGTCTCATTCGATAAACTAAAACTGACTAACAATTTACTGGATGACAATGGACATGTAAGTATTGTAACGAAGACCTTAGTTTACAAAAAAAGTATGTATTTGCACTGCTTGCCATTGCTTTCAAATGACTTGAAAGAGAGTATAATATTTATATTTATAAAGCACCTGCACATTCGTTTGTCTTGTGTGCCAAAATGTTTCCACGGACAGAGTTACTTTTTTCAAATTTATTTCCCTACACCTATAGTTTTTTCCAGGTTACTCATTCCTGATGAATAGATCTGATAGATTTTTACATAATTCTAATCAAAATTATAATAATTTGATCAATTTCATCGTGCGTAAAATGGTTAGTGCGTAAAATGTGTTGCCTTTCAAGAGAATTGTGCTTATTAACTAACCCCTGCGTTGATTAGCCATCAGGGGATTGTGAAAAACTTTTTTTTTAGAGACATCGCAATCGACAAATGTCCATTGAGCTTTTGAGTTAATTTTATAAGTCAGTTTTATTCCATTAGGCCTAACATTTTCCCCGCTCCCGCTGCAGATCATTCTGAACTCAATGCACAGATACCAGCCGAGATTCCACGTCGTCTACGTGGACCCACGCAAAGACAGTGAGAAGTATGCGGAGGAGAATTATAAGACCTTTGTTTTTGAGGAAACAAGGTTCACGGCGGTCACAGCGTATCAGAACCACAGGGTAAGGATATCTCACTTTACATGCTATGCAGATATAATAACACACATTAGGCCTATATGATAAAATCACAGCATGATAATAGATGCTTGTTGTAGTGTGTTTTTGTGTTTTCACAAACTCACGAACTTTATGCAGTGTTTTTGCACCATGGTGCTATTTAAAAAGTATAACTGAATAAGGCAAACTATAAAACGGAAGGCATTAAACAGCACGATATACGTGGACCCAGCCTGTTTGCCTCTATTTATAATAATGAAGTAAAACTCGTAGTATTAGCCTAGTAAGTAATAGCCTAATAATTTGCATGAAAAATAATTCGATTGACAAACGAATACTAGATGTTTTAATTCATGTGTGCATGATTGGACTATTACATATTTCCAACAGGGCACAAATGAACACCATGTAGGCCTACTGCTAGTAAACCCGACTATAATGCACTATGACAAAATTAGGATACATACAAAAACTTTCCCCCAAAAATCTAAATTTATGTGAAACACATTAAGGATTAAACGAACCATCTTTAAATGTAAACCAAATTTAAGAAATGTAAAAAGAGCTATTTGACGTTGCATCATTCCTTTTATGGAGCAACTGATTCTTGCTTTGATCCCGTGTACTTTAAACAAATGTTTTTCTTGTATCAAATAGCTGAACATAATTCGTTTACATGATATTTTTGCGCCTGAAAGGTGCACTGATGCCCCTGCACAGCTGTCCAGTTACTCTCTTTTTTTCCTCTGTCTTTCCTGCTCTGTGTTATCTGTTTGACCTCTCGGTCTCTAACGGGTCTCCAACGCGCACCGAGGGGCTTTAAGTTTGTTGATCAACTCATTCCGGATATTCATGACCACATAACTTCATTCACGGATGTGCAAAACTATTGGTCTCATCAATTATTAAAAATGACATGTTCAGCTGGCATTTCATTTCAGTGTCAAGGTCACAAAACTTGTTAAACTGTAGGCAATTATCAAAACTACGTTTTCCATTTGTTTGTTGATAAATGCCTACCTTCATGTTGGTTATAATATATTGGCATTAGCTACGTTTCGATAAAAAGAGAAAGGGGTCGCAATAGTGTTGTTCTTTAAGTCAACGTAACGGTAAATGCTTTGAGCCTCACTAGTTAGTAGATCTATCTCGCCATAGTCAGAGATACGTTCCACTCTATTTTTTCGTGTCGAGTATATGAGGCCTAGGATACTATGTATTTCATGAATATTACACGTTCACGTGTTTAATCATAGCCTAAACCCAAAAGCCTGGAACAATCGTGTATATGTCACGTAATGATGTGTTGTTCTATTGGACTTTCCACTTTGACATGAATGTTTACTTGACTTTGTCCTTTTCCTTGTAGATAACGCAGCTAAAAATCGCCAGTAATCCTTTCGCAAAAGGCTTCAGGGACTGTGATCCAGAGGACTGGTGAGAGAACACACACTTTGAAACTCAATTTACTCCATTCATCAATGACAATGAACTGGATACATTTTTACAAAAGTGCATCAAATTGTCTGAATGGAACCAGTGAATAAGAAATATGTAATGGCCTATTTACAGCAAATGTGACACAAACATATGTAAATGTAATTTACTCATGTTATGTCTTGTGGCTCTGTTATCTGCCTTCTCTACCTTATTACATAGTTAAGATATTGGTATTTCTGACACACATTAAAAGAGTAGGTACAGTCAGTGTAACTAAATCCATTCTCTCTGCTCCAGGCCCAGGAATCACAGGCCAGGCTCTCTGCCAATTATGAGTGCCTTTGCCAGAACAAGGAATCCAATGTCTTCTCCCCCACTTCAGAACGGCTCAGAGAAAGGTCTGTAGCCCTCCCTTTGTCTCAGATGAGGAATATAGTTCATTACTTTCACTGAGAGAGTTATTGAATCCAGGAATTGTTATCTTTTAGAACAAAGTACACATTTAATCTCAATTTAGCAATGCTATAACTGAAATACAAGTAAATGTTATCTTTCATAAGTTAATATCCATATAAAATATTGAACCGAGATCACCTACAGTAAATGTACCTTTCACAATGTAGATTGCACAACTATAAAAAATCCTTTGTTATGCTAATGATTGGCTAATGGGCCTACATTACAGTCAGCCTATCTCTGACTGTCTGCTTTTGTTTGTTGTTGACTTTAGAGGACAATAGGCGGGACTACGACCGGGACCCCAATGGCACGCCGATACACGCTGACCCCGCCCACCAGCTGATGTCACGTGTCCTCAGCCCTGCCCTCCCCGTCCAAGGAGGCCTCCATGCCGTCCCCCTCACCAGTGGCCGGCCAAGCCCTCCCCACGACCTGCGCATCCCGGACGGCCACCCACTGGCCCAAGACACCTTGCACCACCACCCCTACAAGTACCCCACATCCTACGAACACTACCTGGGGGCTAAGACCCGGCCGTCACCCTACCCCTTACCCGGCATCAGAGGACACACGTACCACCACCACATGAACCCAGCCACAGCTAACATGTACTCCACAACTAGTGCCCCCGCTAACTATGACTACGGTCCCAGATAATGACTGTATAGCTGTAGCCGGCAGCCACGGCCCACACACCTGGGCTTCGGCTACTAGTGCTGTGGAAAAGGAAACACGCAGGAGTGAAGGGACAACAACACAACTCTGTCTTCATGGCTGATGCAACGTCAAGGAGGTTAGAAGGTTGGGAGGTTGTGCGGCACACCCGGTTGCTGGATACCCCATTCCCTCAGAGAGACAAAAACTACCGTATTTATTTAAGGGAAACGTATCTTGGCAGGAAGTACAGACTGGCCCTCTGAGACCGAGCAGGGGTCTGTCTTGACCTCTGAACTTTGACAGCAATAGCTCTACATGAGGGCACCTTTTTGCCTGCGTGGTAGAGCGGCGCAGACAGTGAGCCAGTTTACAGATGAAACAGCTTACCAGGGCCTTCTCTTAAAACATGGATGATACATTATATTCGGACTGGAATTGATTCTTTTTTTTGTGTTGGATGCACTTTTTGTCATTTTTGCTTTCAGAAAAGCCATATGTTATATAGTCAATCAAGCTTCCATAGATAGACCAGACATTTGCATGTTGAGCTCATTGGATAGGTGTTGAAACACCTAATTTTTTTTAGAAGAAAAAAATATTTTTGAACCATCTTGAGATGCCGCCCTGAGAAGATTGTACGTACCATGGCACTGACTTGCAACAATTCAAAGTCAATAAAGAAGCGGAATGACTGTTCTGTAACTGTAAAATAAATATGAAATTCTTTACTTTTAATTCATAAAGCATCTTTCTCCCAGTTCTCCATTCAAATCCCTGTGTGCCATCATAGGGCCAGGAAAGACCTTGCCTCATTGATTGCATTGTTCTGTTTTCTCAAGCCGCATTTACCCAATTGGTTGATAGTGTTAAGTCAGTGTATATGTGAGAAAGAGGACTAGGAACCTGTCTAAACATTAGGTTGTGCACTGATATGCTACAGTTCAAATGTCAGCATCCTCACCTGGAACTACAGAATTATGAAATGGTGTGTTGCATAGAGGAATCATGCTAAACACACACATAGTTGCACAGTAATTTGGCAGATGTCTAGGATCATACTTAAAAAAGTAAACACACACATGGAAAGGCCAAACTCATTAATTGTGTGTGTGTAGGCAAATAACTGAATAGCATGAACAGATTTTTTTCCCACCTTACAACTGGGCATGCTATTGAGCAACCTAGTAAATAATCTGCCAATAGCAACAACATCTGATACTCAATCAATACATTCTATCCATCCCATTCTATTAAATCAAACCTTATTTATTTTTCTGAAACAAAATCTAACTATTTTTCCTGTGTATATGCTATTTGTTGGTGGGGGTTTTTCAGCAACCTATTAGTATTTTTTACATTTTATATTTTTATTATCAAAATAATATTTGTAAAAAATGTGTAGGCTATAAAACAAAATAGTTTTGCTGACATATTTGTCAATTGGTTTAAACAAAGATATAAGTCAATTTGTGCCATTGCAACAAATAAATTATGAGAAGACAAAATACTGCCCTAAGGATTCAAACTTATTATTGACCCAGGTTCGATTCCCGGCCAACGCAGGGCATCCTGCCTTTAACCCTAATTGCTCCAGGATCGCCGTTGATAATGGCAGACCCTGGCTGTGATCCCACTCTATGAGGGTGTTTCAGGTAGTCAGGGTATGCAAAAAAAAAACATTTCCAATTCACACATGCATACAAACGTGTTGTACATGTGTGAAATAGCCAATATGACAAATATAAGCACCCACAAAAATATGACCTTACAAGCATCTACAATATCAAGAGCAGGAACGGCTTTATAATAACCATGGTCATACAACCAACCGCTTGACTTCCCAGAAAAAGACCCCCCCATCTCTTCCACACAGACAAGAAGAAAACACTAAAACCATTTCCCCTCAAAGGATATAACTCCTCACATTAAATGCGACAGTCGTGAGATATTTTTAGCTAAAAAGGGTAAACATCTGAAAACAGAAATTGTCATTCCGTGCAGAGCTGTCTATATTTGAAGTCCTAAGAGGGATGCCTCGACGTCAAGGATAATTCCTGCTAAAACATCATGTTGTTTGGGGATCTGGGAGTCGAGAATGCCATGATACAATAGGAAACGTCATTATTCATTTAAATTAGGCCTTTGCATTTTTCTCTTCAAACGCATGCAGCTGCGGAAGGGTCCCAAGGTAGAGGAAAAGGACGCCCGCGTGCAGGTTGAGGTTGACCCCTGCCTGTAATGACTTGTGAAGGTATCAAAGGTTAAATAATGTTTCCACTCATTTTACCGGCGACCAATTGATCGTATAATTTCTGTTTAGGGTAGGCTACTAACACCAAAAACAGAGGCATGAACATATGGCATTCAGGAATACATGGAATATGTGTTTCTCCTAGGAACTGCTCTCCTTTGAGGCGAATAATTGTTTTTTCCCAAAGACTGACGATATCATTTTACCGTATAGGTTAGAAGAACTAGGACGACATATTTCCATCCTTTTAAAATTAAGATGTAGCCTACATTTCAACACATGGATAAACTGATTATCAAATGAGCATTGGAAAAACAATAAGCTACTTTCGATTCGAAGTTTTTATGTCTAACATTACATTTCTACAAAATAATATAATTTGAAAACATTCTTAGATAACTAATAATGTAAAGTAGGCCTATACATAATTATAACATTTACATTGAAAGATCTACATGAATTCAACGATAAAAGTTCGATTATGGAGAAATTTGAAAGCAAAGAAAGTCACGAAAAGTTTACCTAGGCCGACTGTTATTCAATATAGAAACAAATGTTACAACATCTGACCAATAATACCATCAATAATGACATTATTATATGTATTATACACATTAACGTTTTTTTGCTTTTGAAAAACACATAAGTACACATTCCCCTACACCCCCATATTCCTGGTTTGTTCCTGTGTGACCTGGACAGGACGTAGCAGTCAGGAGAATTGAGTCTCTCTTCGCGTGAGCTGAACCCCGGCTGGGCGTAATGACAAGTGGCCCATCAGGAAGCCGAGGACACTGAGACCCAGGACTCTTCCGTTAGGTCGACCCAGCTGTGTTTATCCTCGCAGCGCTTCGCCTTGATGTGGGGCCAGTGGTCGCCGAACCTGCGCCACTCACCGACTGTGTGTTCGCTGGGGGCCGCCAGGTGAGGACAGAACAGGGGTCATGGTCATCCAACTGACGGATAATTACCGCTTCTTTCACACAACAAAGGAATCTCACAACAATATGAATATTTATGTGACCGGTGATCGCAGTAGGCTATATCAGGCAATTCAAAAAAAAAAATATGCGTGAGATGAGAGTTCTGACTAAATCCGAAATGACCTTCAGGCATGACAGATTGTGCGTGGCACAACAAATGCACGATTTTACGCGAGTACATTTCTGGTCGAAATTAGCACAACTCCTAATACATATTATCGTTGATAATGCACTCTATTGATATCCATTTAATTTACGCGTAGCCTATATTCATGCCCCACTGTAAATATGCCACTACCCAACAGAAAGTAAGCCTGCCAGAGGAACCAAACAGTAGAACAAGTGTAATTAAATACTGCATGGAAAACAGCAGCCCACCAATAATGTTCATGTTTTAGGGGTTGAGTTTATGATTTGCAGTTCTTTTACAGAAAAATATACCAAAATGTAGCAGAAACTAAAACTAGTTTGAAAAAAAAGAAAATGCATACAAGTTTGTCACAGTGGTTATCATCATGGTTGATGCTTGTCTTTTATTATGTTACATTTCTAAAATTAGGGCAATAGATGTTCATTATTTTTCTGCACATTCAGCTCAAGTAAACACGATTTCCAGTGTTTCCCCACTATCTAATATCATGAGTGGGTATGTGGAAAATAGCCTAACCCCAATCAGACAGACAAATACAACTTGATAAGAGTGAAATTCTGTGGTATTTCTGTATAGCCTAGCTATGCACACAGATTGAGGTATGAGGAGACTCGGGATAATGAATGATAATGCAACCAGAGGCATGGTTTGACATACATCTGCATCAGGCCCATCAGAGCGTTGCTCAGTTTGTTCTACCTTTGTGTACATTTCTCCTGCCATACCCAGGTAGCTTGGCATATCTGGGGACAGATATTGAAAATAAGCCAAGGTAGACCTACTGGAATCGTTTACCTACTGGAGTCATTTATTTTCTCAAAGCTTTTCAGCAAGCGAAGGTACTACAGTTTATGTTCCATTTGCCATCACTGATGGACATTTTATGGTGAATATAAAACCCCATCATCACTAGAGAGCGAGATCTGTGATACATTCATATTAGTGTGCATACAAGAAATAAAAACAGCTTGGCCCACAAAGAGTAGCATTTTACCTACTCTCAAGCAGAGAATGACTATTTTCTTACAATCATAGTCCTATTCATTTTCTATTTTATAAACATTCAAGATCAGTTGATCTCCCGTCATCATCAACACCCAGTAATGCAACCCACCATTAATCCGCCAAGGTCTATTCAGCCCCGTGCTGTAATAGCAGAGGCCTAAACTAAGCTCAAGACTCTTGACTGAGCAGAGAAAATATCCGGTCACAATGACCCGCTGACCCTTGCCCTCTAAGGCCATGATGGACACAGCTAAGTGATAAGTGAGGCACAGGTCAATAAATAAAAATAAAAATAAAAACTAAATGTATGTCACATACACAGTTTACAGCAGGTATAAAAGGTGCTAGCTCCCTCAACAATGCAGAACATGAATCGATAATATCAATGAAAATAGTTCAGTCAAAAATAACAAGTAGAAGAAGTGATAGAATAGGTAGTATGCATCGTAATAATGGACTGGATTTACAAATATAAAGTGGGCAGTGGAATCAATAGTATATAATAGAACAGCAGCATTGACCGTGTGTGTACGAGTTCTGAGTGTGTGTGTGTGTGTGTGTGTGTATGTGTGTGTGTACAAGTAAGTTTGAGTGTAAGGGTTGGATGTGTGGGTAGTCAGTGCAAATCATTTCTACGGTGTTATTGTGCGTCCGGCCGTCGGCCCTGTTGTGGGGTCCTCTCCTCTCTCCATTTATTGACTTCCTAAATAATCTATTATGAGGTGATTTACGACGGCCCCCTCCTCCCTCCCTTAGCTTGTAGGTCGCTCCTCCATTCAGCACACATCTGCAGCAATGAAGCAGCATTTGATTTATCAGAGAATGGACGGAAGCCGCCCCATGCCACTTCTGTTGTTTGTTCAAAGTCTAGAGGAGAAGTAGGAAGCTATTAGAGATTGAAGAAGTCGCGGCAGAGGTCACAGACAAAGGTATGGAGAGAGAAGTCGCGGTAGAGGTCACAGACAAAGGTACGGAGAGAGAAGTCAGAGCAGAGTGGAGGGACGACAAGGACTGAGCACGCCACAGGGGAGTTAGTTTCATGTAATGAACGAGTTGCTCTTCCCTCTTACTTGGAAAAGAGGAATAGCTCGCTGCTATTATGAATGTCTGGAGCCTTTGATTTCTCTGACCTTTTCCTGTAGTCTGACGAGCTACTCCTGTCTAGGTCATCCCAGGAGAGGGGGCTTTATGAAGCAGAGCGTCTGTGTGAACGTCTATTTGAAGTCCTAGCGTTGTCTGCAGCACGGCCATGTAACACGTGAGATCCCATGCTGCTCATTGACTCACTGGGATATTATTAGACACCATTTAAACCCGGTAAAAAAACAAGACTTCTCTGTTTTCTCTGGTCGTTTGACAACAAGTATGGCGGCTTCTCAATTACCCTGACCAAGGAGGACTAGTTTAGATTCTACGGTGCAGTGATACATAATGCTTTGTGGATGTACAGAAAAAAATATATTTATTAGGCCTACCAGGAAATACAACAGAAAAAAGCATAGCATTTACTTTCAAATATTTAGAAAAAAAATGTATGTATTTGACACACCAATAATTTCCCCTATAGATAGGCAACATACTACATTTACAAAGAAGAGAAACAGATAGACATTTAAGACCAAACTGAAAATAAAAGTCTAACCTCTAACTTTAGTCCATATCCCGACAGGTCCCTATTGTTGAGGGCCACTTGTTCAGTGGCTCTACTTAACAAACAGCTTTGTCTACTCTGTCCCAGTCCTGTGGTTAACCCTGTTTGACTGCTAGAACCACAACACTGGATTACACAGCAATTCATGTGCGATTTATACCTTCAAATTCAAGTCCGCTCTAGCAAAACCAGGTTAGCAAACACAATAAAACAATTGGATTGGACAAAATAAGGTGTTAAAATTCCTCAAGTTGAGTCTCAATGAATTGTAAAGCAGAAGAACTAACCCGCCATCTTGAGTTATTTACAGCTTTTGTTTGGAAGCACAAAGACTTCATCCTGACCTGATTCATCTTGGCTATGTAGAAATAAACTATTGGAGAGGGGACATCTCTAGAGGTGGTATCTCTAGAGGTGGTATTTCCAGGAAGGTAAGGCCATGATCGGAAATGTCTTCACACTCCGAGCCAGAAGATCCTGCCCAGTAATCGACACAATCCACCTGTAGTATGTACAGCACTTTGGTGTCTCAGGGAGAGTTGGCATATGCAAAAAAAAAACATTTCCAATTCACACATTGGTATTAATACATAAGTGGACAAGTGTGAAATAGGACAAATATAAGCACCCACCAAATTATGAAATTATTATTATTTCAGATACAGACTGGGGAGAGTATAAGGAGTCTTAACTGTAAAACAGTTGGCATGTTTAGAGGACTCCCTCCACACACTCAGAGAAAAAAAGGGTTATTCGGCTGTCCCCATAAGATAACCATTTGAATAACCCGTTTCAGTTCCAGGTAGAACACTTTTGGTTCCATGTAGAAACTTTTTGGGTTCCATGTAGAACCCTTTCCACAGAGGGTTCTACATGGAACTCAAAATAACCCCTTTGGAACCCTTTTTTCTAAGCGTGTAGTATGAGACAAACAGTACATAGAGTCAGTCACAAAGTTGGGGTTCCCACAGAATACACAGAGCCCAGTGGTTCACCCAATGTCTGAATCTGAGCTCTGGTTTATTATTGACCAGGTGCTGATGCCTTGGTCCTTGAAGTCCTGGTGGTCTGAGAAGGGCCAAGCTGAGCACCATGTCTGGGTGGTGCTGGAGCACAGCCAGAGGCCGGAGATTCATCCAGCCAAACGCCTGGACACGGAGGTCCCAGACGGCCGACGCCGCAATCTTACTGTCCCCCCAGATACACAGCTGGGAGATCCCAGGATTCACCAGGGCTACGGGTTGAACAGCAAAGGCCACAAAAAGAGCAGGCAAGGAAGAGCGGCCATAAGAATTATTCATAAACCATACACTCTCAAAGTCTTATTCACGCACGCACGCACGCACGCACGCGGACGCACACGCACACACACACACACACACACACACACACACACACACACACACACACACACACACACACAGGTCAACACAAGGAAAGCACAGCAATGTACTCCAATGTGGGTATTACATCGTAGGCTGGCTGCTAAAGGTAATGGGTCAGGAATTTACAGTCTCTAAATAACATGAATGGTGTTTCTTTAAGAACCTCTGGTTGAATTGCATGTGCATTGAAAGGTCTGGTCAACAGCAGAAGAGACTGAGAAATACACAGTTGTAATGGCTGCCTGCTCCAGATTACTCTCCGCTCCATTTACTGAATGAATCTCTGTAAAGGGGCAACATTGTGACACATTATAACGGATGGCACTTAGATCACTATCTATGTGCCTACTGCCTCTGACATTCCAAGAGGGGGAACGTACGTGCTCTTCCTAGTTCTTCGACTACACAGCGTAACACTGGTGTGTTTGGATGGGACGTCCACATCTGGCCCTGGAAGAAGGAATCAAACTGGACAGCGTAAAATTGACTTCATAAGCTGTGTCCTCGGAGACTAATGGCCTCGTGCTGGACGAGACGGCCAAGAATTTATCTGCGTGCTCCTGTTCCGTACGGGAAAATCAAGAGGCGTTCAGTGCAGCATGTGGAAGATATAAGCCAGGTACTCCCAGTCCCAACTCCAGTGGATAGAGTGGAATGCAACGGGGAAAGACTACAGAAGCGGAATGTCATTGATCAAAACACAACCAAAGAGCATGCATACAAAATATAAAAATAACCTTTGATAACTTGTAGGATTAATCCAAGTTCTCACTAGACTTTAGATCACGCTAATACTAACTAACTTATTGTCATGGTGTCAACGGTGTGAAAAACGGTATAGCCTGACTAGACTTACTACTCCATGTACAAAGCCAACCATCCAACAAAGTGAGGTTGGGTGAGGGGTGATAGATGGATCATGGAAGCCCATTATTACCTCAAGAATTTGGTATGCCTGAACTCCTCTCCATCTGGTTGTTATTACAGGCCTGATAATGATAGGTTAAACTGTCTATTTTTGTTTGTTTTGCTTCCCATAGTTTGTGTCAGGAAAACGTATTTATTATATTAAGGGGTCAGTTGTAAGTAGTAGTCCTAAATGGCTGGTCCAAAAAGTAAGTAAGTGTCCATCCGCTGTTAGGTTGTAATCCTAATTATTTCCCCTATACTTTCTCCAATCTGAGAAATGCTGCAGAGAAAATGGCTGTAGGGCTGTCCTCTAGCATAACCTTTTCTAGTCTAGATGGCTCTGCCTCTCACATATTCCTCCCTCACCCCTCTCTTCCTCCCTTGGTCCTACATCAGGCACTTCCTCCAGTGAGAGTAGTGATCTTCTAGCAGTGTCATTAGCCCGAGCTCTGTCAGAAATAAACTCCATTAGCTCAATCCTGGGATTCGAATAGGGCCTCCATCCTTACACCCCCTACTCTCCTCCTCCTCTCCTCTCCTCTCCTCCCTATACTATAAAATTGTCATCATCATGAAAATCAATCTTTTGGCCTCATTTTTCTGTTTGAGCATTCCTTCCTGGCTTGCGTACACACACACCTGGCCTGCTGTCTAAATACCACTGATCCCAGCAGTCAGTCACGACTGGGCAACCTCCTGCTTGGCTTTGTTCTTTTCTACACCTGAGCTGTCCCAACAGCCTTTCCTTTCTCTGGGTTAAAGGGTCTGGTCCTATAATAACTCACACGTCGAGATCCTGTTCTTGGCAATGCAGACAGATGAGACAGTCATTCAAAAGGTGTGTCTGCTGTGCTCCTCTGCGCAGCTCTCTCAGGAGGACCAGCTCTTGGCATGGAGCTCTGAGTTTCACGTTAATCTATTGAAACGTCCCATCATCACACCGTTCCGTGTGGGGAAGTTTTTTTTCTGACACCCCACCCAGGTCTAAATCACACTGTGGGTGTTGGTCGGTGAAGGAGATTACAGCCTGTTGTCACCTGGCTGGGCTATCAGGGTGTCAGGGGCCACGTCTCAGAGACAGGCGAAGAGATGGACGTGACAGACAGACGGGTAAGAGCTACAAATGTACCTGCCCCTTCAAAACCTTAAAAAAAAACACGAAACAGAATATTTTTTGACACTGGACGGTTTGGCCATTCCTCAGATGAAATGTGAGAGAAGGGATTCAAGTCATCCGTCCATACAGTGAGGGAAAAAAGTATTTGATTTTGTACGTTTGCCCACTGACAAAGAAATGATCCATCTATCATTTTAATGGTAGGTTTATTTGAACAGTGAGAGACAGAATAACAACAAAAAAATCCAGAAAACGCATGTCAAAAATGTTATATTTTTGCATTTTAATGAGGGAAATAAGTATTTGACCCCTCTGCAAAACATGACTTAGTACTTGGTGGCAAAACCCTTGTTGGCAATCACAGAGGTCAGACGTTTCTTGTAGTTGGCCACCAGGTTTGCACACATCTCAGGAGGGATTTTGTCCCACTCCTCTTTGCAGATCTTCTCCAAGTCATTAAGATTTCGAGGCTGACATTTGGCAACTCGAACCTTCAACTCCCTCCACAGATTTTCTATGGGATTAAGGTCTGGAGACTGTCTAGGCCACTCCAGGACCTTAATGTGCATCTTCTTGAGCCACTCCTTTGTTGCCTTGGCCGTGTGTTTTGGGTCATTGTCATACTGGAATACCCATCCACGACCCATTTTCAATGCCCTGGCTGAGGGAAGGAGGTTCTCACCCAAGATTTGACGGTACATGGCCCCATCCATCGTCCCTTTGATGCTGTGAAGTTGTCCTGTCTCCTTAGCAGAAAAACACCTCCAAAGCATAATGTTTCCACCTCCATGTTTGACGGTGGGGATGGTGTTCTTGGGGTCATAGACAGCATTCCTCCTCCTCCAAACACAGCAAGTTGAGTTGATGCCAAAGAGCTCCATTTTGGTCTCATCTGACCACAACACTTTCACCCAGTTGTCCTCTGAATCATTCAGATGTTCATTGGAAAACTTCAGATGGGCATGTACAGTGGGGAGAACAAGTATTTGATACACTGCCGATGTTGCAGGTTTTCCCACTTACAAAGCATGTAGAGGTCTGTAATTTATATCATAGGTACACTTCAACTGTGAGAGACGGAATCTAAACCTGAAGGATCTGGAGAAGGTCTGCATGGAGGAGTGGGCCAAAATCCCTGCTGCAGTGTGTGCAAACCTGGTCAAGAACTACAGGAAACGTATGATCTCTGTAATTGCAAACAAAGGTTTCTGTACCAAATATTAAGTTCTGCTTTTCTGATGTGTCAAATACTTATGTCATGCAATAAAATGCAAATTAATTACTTAAAAATCATACAATGTGATTTTCTGGATTTTTGTTTTAGATTCCGTCTCTCACAGCTGAAGTGTACCTACGATAAAAAAAATTACAGACCTCTACATGCTTTGTAAGTAGGAAAACCTGCAAAATCGGCAGTGTTTCAAATACTTGTTCTCCCCACTGTATATGTGATTTCTTGAGCAGGGGGACCTTGCAGGCGCTGCAGGATTTCAGTCCTTCACGATGTAGTGTGTTACCAATTGTTTTCTTGGTGACTATGGTCCAACTTGCCTTGAGATCATTGACAAGATCCTCTCATTTAGATCTGGGCTGATTCCTCACCGGTCTCACGATCATTGCAACTCCACGAGGTGAGATCTTGCATGGAGCCCCAGGCCGAGGGAGATTGACAGTTAATTTGTGTTTCTTCCATTTGCGAATAAACACACCAACTGTTGTCACCTTCTCACCAAGCTGCTTGGCAATGGTCTTGTAGCCCATTCCAGCCTTGCGTTGGTCTACAATCTTGTCCCTGACATCCTTGGAAAGCTCTTTGGTCTTGGCCATGGTGGAGAGTTTGGAATCTGATTGATTGATTGCTTCTGTGGACAGGTGGCTTTTATACAGGTAACAAACTGAGATTAGGAGCACTCCCTTTAAGAGTGTGCTCCTAATCTCAGCTAGCTGTATAAAAGACACCTGGGAGCCAGAAATCTTTCTGATTGAGAGGGGGTTGTCATGATATTGGCCTGGGGGTAGGTTTATGACAGTCATAAATACCTCTTCCCCCCTTTTTCCTCTCTCTACCCTACTGATGTTACATTTGCAAAACCCCTTGGTTAACATAGAGATTCTGGGAACATCAGAAGGTGGAGGGAAATTAACTATATTCTGGTAATCTGACCAATTGAAAATATGCGGTGGTACTTAATGAATATGATGTCAGTTCGGTTGTCATCTGAGACATTCTCATCAATGATAAGATGACATAAACTCTACAGTGGAAAGTCTACACATCAGAGTTATCGGATTCACATGGAATTGTTGTTCAATTTAAATGTTTGAATATGAAATTATTCGTGATGGGATGAAATGTGATTTTAGCTTCTAAAATGTGAGATTTGGGTTTCCATAAGGTTAGGGCTCTGTTCAATCAGTGGCCAGCCCCTGTGAAGGGACATGGGCTATAAAACTTTTCAAACACGCCATCCTCTCCCTTCCTATATAAAGCCTTGACGACAATATAACCTTCTGTTCCAAGGATGTGAGGACGACGGTCCGATGTCAGAATGGTTAAGATAATAACTACAGAACGAAGCCAACATCAGCGTGAGCGTTGGTTGAAAATGGTATGAACTTTGAACTCTTATTCACTACAGCCGTTGAGTTAGCAACAGCAGCTGCAAATGCAGGTTAGGAAGGAACCGACAGAGTATCCCGTCTACCACACAACGACGTTACTACAACGTTTCAATTTACCAGAGACATTCTTCAAAGGACAAAGGACTCGGTTGGGCAAAACGGTCTTCCATCTACCACCAACCTACCGAAGCGCACTTCAGAGTAAAAATTAATTGCATTTTCCTTTTCCAAATGGGCGGTAATTTAGAAGGCATAAGATTCTGTATTTACGATAGCACAGCTTCGCCCTTTGTTCCTCAGTCTTCCCGCTCTTTCACTCAAACCTAGCCCTTTTCTTTTGTGTAACAAGTTGTCATATCTGTTCAGCCCGCTAGGGACGTTTTCCTTTATGATGTAATTTGTAATCAAGGTATGATTTAATAATGTGTATGTGTAATTCTGTGTGATTAGTTAGGTATTTAGTAAATAAATAATTAAACACAATTTTGTATTGCTGATTCAACTTGTTAGCCAGTGTTTGTGCAGATAACCAAGAATTTACAACTTTCAGATGAGACTGAATTAAGGTGACGATTAATATTGACTGCTATTGATGTAAAATATTACTAGGTCTTTAAGAGTTTATTCGGAAGACAACAGCTCTATAAATATCATTATGTGGTGTCCCGACTCTCTAGTTAATTACATTTACATTATTAGCTCAATCAGGTAATATTAATTACGGGGAAATTATTTCATAGAATAGCATGTCATATCACTTAATCCGGCATAGCCAAAGACACAACAGGGTCAAATACTTATTTCCCTCATTAAAATGCAAATCAATTTGTAACATTATTTACATGCTTTTTTCTGGATTTTTTGTTGTTATTCTTTCTCTCACTGTTCAAATAAACCTACCATTAAAATTATAGACTGATCATTTCTTTGTCAGTGGGCAAAAGTACAAAATCAGCAGGGGATCAAATACTTTTTTTCCCTCACTGTAAGTCCATCACCCCCATTGCATATTAGGCATGGGTCTGACCTATGCTCCCTGTCAGCTGATAGATGTAGGCCTCACTAGTATTCCTGGTACACAGGAGCAGACCTGGGTTCAAATACTATTTTGCTTTAGCCTGCCTGGAATGCCACTGGGGCCAAGCTTCCTTCCATCCAGGACCTCTATACCAGGCGGTGTCAGAGGAAGGCCCAAAAAATTGCCAAGGACCTCCAGCCACCCTAGTCATAGACTGTTCTCTCTGGTACCCCAAGTGGTACCAGAGCGCCATGTCTAGGTCAAAAAGGCTTCTTATATCAGCTTCCACCCCCAAGCCATAACGCTCTTGAACAGTTAATCAAATGGCTACCCAGATTAGTTGCATTGTCCCCACCCCACAACCCATTTTTAAGCTGCTGCTATTCTCTGTTTATTATCCATTGCATAATCACTTTACCTCTACCTACACCTACATATGACCTAAATTACCTCGACTAGCCGGTGCCCCCGCACATGGACTCTGTACCGGAACCCCCTGAATATAGCCTCGCTACTGTTATTTAATTGTTGCTCCTTAATTATTTGTCCTATATATTTTTTTCTTTCTTAAAACGGCATTGTTGGTTAAGGGCTTGTAAGTAAACATTTCACTGTAAGGTCTACACCAGATGTATTTGGCGTATGTGACAAATACAATTTGATTTGATATACTGTCAGTACCAGTACTCGATCAATGTGCAGAGGTATTTGAGAGGTATAAGGTATTTGAGGTATATATGTACACGAAGGCAGGGTAAAGTCACTAGGCATCAGGATAGTAAGAGTAAAATGAAGAACAGAGTAGCAGCAGCAAATGATGAGTGTGTGTAATGTGTATGTATGTGTGTTTGTGTTGTGTCTGTCTCTCTCTGTCCACTTCTCTCTGCCTCTCCATCTGTCTATCTATATCTGACTGGAGGAACCCGTCTCTCCGTGTCTGTCAGTAGTGAGCCACAACCTCTGGCTCACTCCAAAATCCATATCTATGACACTTGTTCAAAACACACACGTACCAATATCCTCACAAATATGCAACTTACAAAAAAGTTCAAAGATTGTTCATTCCTAAGTCATAGATATTAAGGTTACCAAAGCTCAGCTCAGCCGAAGATAATGGCCCTCTAGAAGCCATGTGTAATAAATTAAGTTTTGTCCTTATCTGAGGTTGATAAGCCCATTTCACAGCCCTTCACCTCTACTGAAGAGCTGAGCAGAACTAATATCAGGACAGGACTCCACTGTGTTCTGTCAAACTCAGTTTCCCCTCCACCTCAGAGTCAACTCCTTCCCTCCCCCAGCTCGGCCTGTCCCACTGCCATGGGTGGAGTGGGGGTGATTCCACTGCCCTGTTTGTGTGGGGGTGATTCCTCTGCCCTGTTTGTGTGGGGGTGATTCCACTCCACTGGGTGGTGTCGATGTGATTCCACTGTTCTGAGTGGTGTGGGGGTGGTTCCACTGCTCTGGGTGGTGTTCGGGTGATTCCACTGCACTACGTGGTGTGGGGATGATTCCACTGCACTGGGTTGTGTGGTGGTCATTCCACTGCGCTGGGTGGTGTGGAGGTGATTCAACTGCATTGGGTGGTATAGGGTGATTCCACAGCATTAAGAGGTGTGGAGTGATTCCACTGCAATGGGTGGTGTGGGGGTAATTCCACTGCACTGGGTGGTTTGGGATGATTTGTGGACTGGGGTCCTATGGTGCTTACAGCCCCTCAGTCTTTATTGTAGCCTCCCACTGTGAACGACTGCTCCTTTATTGTAGCCTCCCACTGTGAACGACTGCTCCTTTATTGTAGCCTCCCACTGTGAACGACTGCTCCTTTATTGTAGCCTCCCACTGTGAACGACTATTCCTTTAATGTAGCCTCCCACTGTGAACGACTGCTCCTTTATTGTAGCCTCCCACTGTGAACGACTGCTCCTTTATTGTAGCCTCCCACTGTGAACGACTGTTCCTTTATTGTAGCCTCCCACTGTGAACGACTGTTCCTTTATTGTAGCCTCCCACTGTGAACGACTGTTCCTTTATTGTAGCCTCCCACTGTGAACGACTGTTCCTTTATTGTAGCCTCCCACTGTGAACGACTGCTCCTTTATTGTAGCCTCCCACTGTGAACGACTGCTCCTTTATTGTAGCCTCCCACTGTGAACGACTGCTCCTTTACTGTAGCCTCCCACTGTGAATGACAGTTCCTTTATTGTAGCCTCCCACTGTGAACGACTGTTCCTTTATTGTAGCCTCCCACTGTGAACGACTGTTCCTTTATTGTAGCCTCCCACTGTGAACGACTGCTCCTTTATTGTAGCCTCCCACTGTGAACGACTGCTCCTTTATTGTAGCCTCCCACTGTGAACGACTGCTCCTTTACTGTAGCCTCCCACTGTGAATGACAGTTCCTTTATTGTAGCCTCCCACTGTGAATGACTGTTCCTTTATTGTAGCCTCCCACTGTGAACGACTGCTCCTTTAATGTAGCCTCCCACTGTGAACTTCATTGCATATGTGTTTTCTGTTTGGTTAACGTCCTCCAAGTTTTTGATATTTTTATTACCTCTCGCGGGTCGTTCATCAGGCAAGACAGAGCAACAAGCAGAGCAGTCACCCGGAAGGCAGATACCCCAGCCCTTGGCCTCGCTATACTGCCGTCCACACAAAAATACTTTTGTGGGAAGAAGTGGAGATGGCTGTCTGGGTGTCACACTGCACTGCACTTCAGGATCATTTAAAAACCATGGTTGGATCCTTACCCCCAGCTCGCTTTTTAAAATATTCTTCAGAATGACTTATTAAATCAATATTTTGCGCTTCTACAAAATAAACCGAATAACCAGAGCTCATATTTTCAGTATATTGAATCAAACCCTTTCTAGTGTTATTGTAGACGCGTTTGCAGCAAAAAAAAACGGAGTGTTTGCAAATATTTCTAATTCAAGCATTCATTTGTAAAAAAAGGCCTGGAAAGAATAACACCCCTCCACAGTACAGGAGTGTAGTATATCAAGTCCCAGGTTCCTCTCTACACTGATTCATGGAGTAGACGTCAAATATTGGGCAGTTTCTTTCGCTCATGAAATCAACAGAAAACATAGCGTCAAATGAGGCGTTGCGGCTCAGATGCACTCGGTTGTTACGTAAGATAATATATGGCAGAAGAGTGATGAGATGTTAATTTTTTCAGCGTCACTAAAGCAGCTAGACTACAGCATTAGGACGGTTCTGGTCTGAGGACTGAGAACACGTGTGTCTGTGTGTTTGTGTGTGTGAGAAAGAGTGTATGAGAGAGTATGAATGTGAGAAAGGTGCGTATGCGTGCTTGTATGTGCGTGCTTGTATGTGCGTGGCAGTGACACCCAAGCACAGAGACTGGCCCTGCAATGCTGATTTATGACCCAGAGCCCTGCAGAGACGCATCCTCTGGATAGTATGTTTTCCCACTGAGAGAAGAGAGCCAGGGAGGGCCTGGGGAGAGCAGACCTACCTGGGTTCAAATACTATTTAAACTCATTTGAAATACTGTATATGTGATTGATTGAGCTTACCTGCTGTGATGTAACCAACAGAAAAGTCTCAAAAGGGCATAACCCGCCCACCTGGAACTCCAGGCAGGGTAGAGAAAACACTCAAAGTCTTTGAAAGATTTTAAATATTATTTGAACCCAGGTCTGGGAGAGAGAAGAGCATTTGCGGAGAACCTGTGGAGAGTGCTCACCCTCACTGACCTGGAGTCTGTGCTGTCCGTCAAGCGTCCAGGAGGAGAGGCCCTCCTCTGAGGAGCCAGAGACAGCACTCTGCCTGGCGGGGTCAAAGTCCAGACACATGACGGGCTCATGGTGGACAGCTGCATTGCTCAGCACGGACCTCTGTGATACGTCCCACAGTGCCAGGTAGCGGGAGGGGGGGGGGGGGGGGTGAGGAGAAAGGCAAGAGAGAGACAGGAAGGGAGAGAGAGGGGGGAGAGAAAGGGAGAGACAGAGAGAGAGAGAGAGAGAGAGAGAGAGAGAGAGAGAGAGAGAGAGAGAAAGAAAGAGAAGGAGCAATAGACAAATCGCATATGAGAAAGAGTAAGATGAGAAGGAGGGGGGAGAAAAAGGGAATAGGAAGAGAGAGGGAGAGATAAGTTACTACAGAAGCCACAGGGCTGTGCAGAAAGCGCAGGGGTTATCTGTATGAGAGCACACTGACACTGTGGGACCATTACTCTCCCACTGGCCTGGCGGACAGATTATTACAGTGCTCGTCACTTTACTCCTCATCTGTATCCCTCCCTGTAGGATCAGACCTGCTGCTGCATATAGACCCTCACCAGGGTCTTGACCTGACTGCAGTTCGGTGTCTTAACTGACTTCAGTGGGCATATGCTCACCTTCGATGGCCACTGGCACACTGGAGAAGTGTGCTTTTCACGGATGAATCCTGGTTCAACTGTACCGGGCAGATGGCAGACAGAGTGATGGCGTCGTATGGGCGAGCGGTTTGTTGATGTCAATGTTGTGAACAGAGTGCCCCATGGGGGCGACATCCTGAGGCCCATTGTCGTACCATTAATCCACCGCCATCACCTCATGTTTCAGCACGATAATGCACTGCCCCATGTCGCAAGGATCTGTAAACAATTCCTTGATGTTGAAAATGTCCCAGTTCATGGCCTGCATACTTACCAGACATGTCACCCATTGAGCATGTTTGGGATGCTCTGGATCGACGTTCATGACAGTATGTTGTAGTTCCCGCCAACATCTTCGTACAGCCATTGAAGTGGAGTGGAACAAGATTCCACAGGCCACAATCAACAGCCTTCGATCAACTCTATGCGAAGGAGATGTGTCGTGCTGCATGAGGCAAATGGTGGTCACACCAGATACTGACTGGTTTTCTGATCCAAGCCCCTACTTTTTTAAAAAGTTATCTTTCAATTGACTGATTTCCTTATATAAACCATAACCCAGAAAAGTATATTTTTTTCAGTGAATATTTTTTCTATGAAAATGAATTAAAAATGAAAAGCTGAAATGTCTTGAGTCAATAAGTATTCAACCTCTTTGTTATGGCAAGCCTAAATAAGTTCAGGAGGACAGAAATGTAATGACTACCTCATCTCTGTACTCCACAAATACAATTATTTATCTGTAAGGTCCCCCAGTCGAGCAGTGGATTTCAAAAAGAGATTAAACCACAAAGACCAGAGAGGTTTTCCAATGCCCTGCAAAGAAAGGCACTGGTTGATAGATGGGTCAAAAAATGAAAAAGCAGACATTGAATTTCCATTTGAGCATGGTGAAGTTATTAATTACACCCAGTCACCACAAAGATACAGGCATCCTTCCGAACTCCTTACTAAGTTGCCGGAGAGGAAGGAAACTGCTCGGGGATTTCACCATGAGGCCAATTTAAAACAGTTTAATGGCTGTGATAGGAGAAAACTGAAGATGGATCAACAACATTGTAGTTATTCCACAATACTAACCTAAATGACAGAGTGAAAAGAAGGAAACCTGTACAGAATAAAAATATTCTAAAACATGCATCCTGTTTGCAACAAGGCACTAAAGTAAAACAGCAAACAATGTCTCAAAGAAATTAACTTTATGTCCTGAATAGAAAGCGTTATGTTTGGGGAAAATCCAACACAACACATCACTACCACTCTTAATATTTTCAAGCATCTTGGTGTCTGTATCATGCTACGGGTACGCTTGTCATCTGAAATTATTTTAGGATAAAAAGAAACGGAATAAAGCACAGTCAAAATCCTAGAGGAAAACCTGGTTCTGTCTGCTTTCCAACAGACACTGGGAGACATATTCATCTTTCAGCAGGACAATAACCTAAAACACAAGGCCAAATACACACTGGAGTTACTTACCAAGACCGACACTTTGTCATTATGGGGTATTGTGTGTAGATAGGTGAGATTTTTTATTTATTTAATCCATTTTGAATTCAGGCTGTAACACAACATGTGGAATAAGTCAAGGGGAATGAATACTTTATGAAGAGAAATGACATGTCTACCGCAATTACCTTGTACCCCTGCACATCGACTTGGTACTGGTACCTCGTGTTTATAGCCAAGTTATCGTTACTAATAGTGTATTTATTTCTCATGTTATTATTTCTCATGTTATTATTTCATTTTCTTTCTCTCTGCATTGTTGGGAAAGGCCTGTAAGTCAGCATTTCACTGTTAGTCTACACCTGTTGTTTACGAAGAATGTGACAAATAACATTTGATTTGATTTCACAGACATTCTCTATACACTGAGTGCACAAAACATTAGGAACACCTTCCTAATATTTAGTTGCAGCCCCCTTTGCCCTCAGAACACCCTCAATTCGTCAGGGCATGGACTCTACAATGTGTTGAAAGCGTTCCACAGGGATGCTGGCCCATGTTGACTCCAATGCTTCCCACAGTTGTTTCAAGTTAGCTGGATGTCCTTTGGGTGCTGGACCATTCTCGATACACACGGGAAACTGTTGAGCGTGAAAAGCCCAGCAGCGTTGCAGTTCTTGATACACTCAAACCGGGGTGCCTGTTCAAAGGCACTTAAATATTCACTCTCTGAATGGCACATATACACAATCCATGTCTCAATTGTCTCATCTACACTGATTGAAGTGGATTTGAGGATTCAAGTGACATCAACAAGGGATCATAACTTTCAGCTGGATTCACCTGATCAGTCTGTCAAGTTCCGAATGTATTGTATAGTCAGTATATATAATACAGTATACTAGTGCACACCCAGATAAGAGTCCACCCCCATGATCCTTTTACTATGCCTTTACTGGCTGCCTGAGAAGGATCCCCGGTATTACCTGAGACAGGGAAGAGGAGAGGTGTTATACGGAGGAATATGGTGTACTCCTAAATCAGTTGAGTGGATGAAAACATAAAGGTGAGCTGATAAAAGCAGAGGGCTCCATATTAGAAGATTTACAGGGGAGGAGGAGAGCTCCTCGACCCTGCTCTCCTTCTATCCTCCCCTCCCCTCCTCTCCTACCCTTCCCACAGGCCCACCATTCATCTTTCTCGGCAAGTAAAGGCACAGCTCCCTCAGTCTGCAAGCTCTACCCCTTTATGCACCTCCACCTGATGTATGCAAATCAGGGATACAACAACCTATCATTATGTAGTCAAGTGGAAAGAAAAATAGAATGCTGGCAGGTATCGCAACCCAACAAGTTTAGAGGGAGGGTATCTCCATAACCATAACAGAGTCTTCAAATAGCATCTATGCTGCTTCTTGTATTGTTTGTGCTCTTCTTTGAACACATCTAGAGGCAGAGCATACCATCAGGCCCCGAGCGATAGTGTGCCCTGCATAGAGGCCAGGCTGAAGAAGGAGAGACACTTTTTCATATGTGTAAGGGGTGCAGAGAGCCGAAGACACTTTTTCATATGTGTAAGGGGTGCAGAGAGCCGAAGACACTTTTTCATATGTGTAAGGGGTGCAGAGAGCCGAAGACACTTTTTCATATGTGTAAGGGGTGCAGAGAGCCGAAGACACTTTTTCATATGTGTAAGGGGTGCAGAGAGCCGAAGACACTTTTTCATATGTGTAAGGGGTGCAGAGAGCCGAAGACACTTTTTCATATGTGTAAGGGGTGCAGAGAGCCGAAGACACTTTTTCATATGTGTAAGGGGTGCAGAGAGCCGAAGACACTTTTTCATATGTGTAAGGGGTGCAGAGAGCCGAAGACACTTTTTCATATGTGTAAGGGGTGCAGAGAGCCGAAGACACTTTTTCATATGTGTAAGGGGTGCAGAGAGCCGAAGACACTTTTTCATATGTGTAAGGGGTGCAGAGAGCCGAAGACACTTTTTCATATGTGTAAGGGGTGCAGAGAGCCGAAGACACTTTTTCATATGTGTAAGGGGTGCAGAGAGCCGAAGACACTTTTTCATATGTGTAAGGGGTGCAGAGAGCCGAAGACACTTTTTCCCTTCTCCCCAAGTCCTCTTCTCACTTAACGGAATATTTCCCTTTTCAAGCCTTAAACGAATTATAGACAGATCCGTGTATGCCTTATAAACACATCACTAATGAACGATATTATGAGATTTATGAAAACAAATAAAAACAAGTGAAAATCAGCGTTTTTCCTGCCTGCTAGCTGGGCTGTGTCCGTTGCTAAGCATTACCTCCTGCTGCCCCTCAGCCCTTGCACTTCACGTTAAGTGTAGGAGCTCCTTGATTGATGATGTCACAGGGCGAAGGTCGGGGAACCCTGGGTAGACACCTAATTCATTATATCCTCTGTTGCCCCTCTAAAAGAGGGCTCTCTGCTGAAGTAGGACTGATGCTTGAAAAAAAGATTCATCAATATAAAGCACAGCTGGCAAGATAGATGAACACTGAACAGTGTAGCCAGAGAGAGTGAGAAGAAAAGTGGGACTGTTATTCCCCATTCAACCCCATCTCCTAGGCTGTGTCCCAAATGGCACCCTATTCCCTATATAGTGCTATAGTGCACTACTTTTGACCAGGTCAGTGCACTATACATTGGGTGCAATTTGTGATGCGGCCATTGTTACCTCTTAGTCTTCTGTACAGACCTAGCTTGGCCTCTTTCAGCACTCTTAAGCTTTGCCTCACTGAGTAGAGGGTCAGACTTGACCAGAAAAAGAGGTCTTGGGATTTTGAATGTGTTCTTCTAATAACAGATGCAGGTCACACATGCTCTACCGATCTACTGTATGGCATGTGTATAAGCACACCATACAATCAGTCCCAGGACTCATGGCCCATACTACAGTATGTCCGAACCCAGTGGTGGGAGGGAGGGAGGGGGAAAGCGAGAGAGAGACCATAATAGAGACACATAATTCCCTCAGATTACAGACCCACAAAGAATTTGAAAACAAATCAAATTTTGATAAACTCCCATATCTATTGGGTGAAATACCACAGCGTGCCATCACAGCAGCAAGATTTCTGATCTGTTGCCACAAGAAAAGGGCAACTAGTGAAGAGCAAACACCATTGTAAAAACAACTGATGTTTATTAGTATTTATTTTCCCTTTTGTACTTTACCTATTTCTACATCATTACAACATTATCTACATTACAACATCATCAACATTATTACTGTATATAGCCATAATATGACATTTGACATGTCTTTATTCCTTTGCAACTTTTGTGAGTGTAATGTTAACTGTTTATTTCTGATTGTTTATTTCACTTTTGTTTATTATCTATTTCATTTGCTTTGACAATGTTAACATATGTTTCCCATGCCAATAAAGCCCTTTGAATTAAATTGAATTTAGAGAGAGAGAGGGAGAGCGGGTGAAAGCAAGAAAGAGAGAAGGAGAGAGAGGGAGGAGAGAGAGGGAGAAGGAGAGAGAGGGAGAGGCACAGTGAAGTGACTGATCAGGGATAAGGAAAGGTGGGCACCACACCGCATCAGCACATACGGAATCAATCCCATCCCGATTCCCGTCCATCCATCCAGTCCCTCTGCAGAGTGCCATGACATCATGGCTCTGGGGCGATGAGCTGAGAGTGATGGATAACTGTATAGGAACATTTCCTTCTGGCCCGCAGCCTCTGTTCATGTTAAAAGCCTTGCACATCATACATCACCGTCTACCGGCATCCCTCCCCGAGCCCACATCTCACATCTCCCCTCCTCTCTGCTCCGGACAACATATGGAGACACTTTCTCCTTCTGCATCTCTACCACTTGACGGCCTCATAGCAAATCAGATTGCAGATTGAGCTTGTTTACCTTCCAGACCTTGTTCTGAATGCTTACATTAGAGAAGGCTGGGGAGGGGAGAGGGGGAAGAAACGCAGAGAGAAAACCTAAAATAGGGGAAGCCTAAACCAAAAGAAAGTGCTACTTAATATGACATTTAACCTTTTCCAAACTTCCAGCGGTGAGCGTTTAAAAGCCGGCAATAAATCTGTTCTCAGTTCTCAGTCAGTATGATGGAGGATCCCTACTCTCACTCTCAGTTACAAGATATAGGGAGGAGAGGAGAGAGATGGAGAGAGAGGGAGGGAGAGAGAGAAAAGGTGAGAGAGAGGGAAAAAGAGAAGAGAAGACTCAGTGTCTTCCTCCCCGGTGTGTGTGAAAGGTTGAGGAAACAGCAGGCTGCACCAGCAAGGATCATGTGTATAACGAGGCGACAGTCTTGTGATTGATTGACAGAATGTGTGAGGTGGCTGAGCCTACTGTAGTCCACAACACTTGGTTAACACATCATCCCCTTCACCCACGAAGACAAACACACATACAGTTTCTCTCGCATGCACACATACTAACACACACCTACATTTATTAAAACCCACCTCTGCATCTCCCTTTGGTGGGTAAGCTTTAACGTCTATCTCCACTATCTACACATTGCAGCAAGTTTCCGAGTAGCTCTGTGACAGTTCCAAGACGATTCCTTGCCTGGTGATGAGATGATCAAACTGGAATTATTTAATATCACCTGGGTCTTGTGCTTGTCAGAATTAATAGTGTCAGAATGAATAGTTTTGTTTTCTGGCAGTCAACCCTGAAACGGGATTGGCTTCCAACATAAGATGAAAGGATAGAGTAAAAGGACCCGACTCTACGAAACCAAAGAAAACAAACAGTATTAGGCAACAGAGGGACAATTAGCATTGATGTCTGGTGATCCACCCCATACCGCCCAGGGTCAACATACACGCATGCACACGTACACACACACATAGATTCATGTTGACACTAAACTCCTCATGCAGACCCAAACCACCAACTGTCGTCAACAACCAGCAGCAATTCATTAAACGTCTTGCATAAGCAGAAAATCATAAATACCGCAAAGCAAAAAATCTGAATTAACTGTGAAAATAATTACAGGTCTCTTTAATAGGGGGGGGAATAAAACTTTTGACAGTATTTACAAAACAGAGGAGGAGGGCGAGGGATCTTTAGATGTGATGCACAGCTGGCTGGCGGGTAGAGCGAGGGCTGGTTGGGTGGCTGATATATCTCTGTTGAACCCCAGCCCTTCTACACATTGTAATTACAGTGTTGGGACTCAACGTCCTGAATCGAAAAAGGCGCTGGAAAAATGGCCCGGGACAACGTATAGCTAAATCATAAATAAATCATCGCGCCAAGAGGAGTCTTCTCAATTATTTGTTGACATATCTTTTATGTATGTGTCTTGTCGAGGGCTCTGGAACAATCTGTTTATAACCAGTAAAAATAGATACATTTAGGAGGAAGAAAGAGAGGAAGGGAAGGGAAAATACTTTTTAATTTTATGGCCATAAGTGAACAGACTGAACATTACAGTGCCATGCAGTGAGGTGAGGATAGTACTGTTAGCTTGCTGTAGATACAGGTTGCTGGAAGCTAGATTGTGTCCCAAATGGCACCCTATTCCCTTTATAGTGCACTACTTTTGACCAGGGTCAATAGAGCTCTGGTCAAAAGTAAAGCACTATATGGGGGATAGTGTGCCTTTTGGGATGCACACGGTGACTTGCTACTGGGAGAATAGGACAGTGTATTCGCTACCAGTTACCTGCCATAGCTTGATACACATATCCCTTCCCAGCTTGGCTTGTGGCATGGGGGAGCTGACTGGGCAGGTCAATTATCTTTACCTGTAGGAAGAGGGACAGTCAAACACTGAAAAGCTGATTTCTAAATGTTTTAACGGTTATTAGATTAAAACTAAATAACTAACTATCCCACCTAGGCAATAAATGCCTACTCCACCCTAGACTCGTCACACACACAACGCCCAATCATAGGCTCCCTAGTGGCGCAGTGGTCTAAGGCACTGCATCTGAGTGCAAGAGGCGTCACTACAGTCCCTGGTTTGATTCCAGGCTGTATCACATCCGGCCGTGATTGGGAGTCCCTTTGGGCGGCGCACAATCGGCGAAGCATCGTCTGGGTTTGGCCGGGGTAGTCCATGATTGTAAATAAGAACTTGTTCTTAACTGACTTGCCTAGTTAAATAAAAGTTAAATAAAAAAATAGAAAAAAATAAGCTACAGCTGGCCATCGTTCTTGCAACCAACAGTGAAGAACAGAGGTAAGGCAAACTTTAGGCCGGGTGCCAGTCATTTTTTTTGTGTCTTTTATTTTCATTAATCAAGTTCAAACTTGAATCCCTCGTTTCAGTGCACAACAGGAAACTACAAGAAAACGTATGTAGTAAAACACAATGGGAGGACATAACAGCTTTACACTTTATGGGCTTACGTCTTACTACTTTCAACTACTACTAGGCTCTGATCCATCAGGCAGACAGAGCTGTACTACAGTCTATAATAAATCCTAATAAGACCTGACCTCCTGACGCAAGTGTCGTTTTCCTGACCTAGACACACTGGCATTGACTCTGATAAAATACACACAGTCTAATGAAAGCTCATTAGAGAGAGAGGGAGAGAGACAGAGAGAGAGAAAGAGGGAGGGAGAGAAAAGGAAGAGAGTGTGAGGGAGAGAGTGAGAGAGAACATTAGATATCATGAGGGAAAGGGCGAGTGAGAGAGAGAGAGACCCTATTAGCTACAGCTACTCACAGTCTCTCTCTGTCTGACTTCCCTATGGCCACACTACTCAGTCTCTCTGACTGATCCAGAGAGAGAGAGAGATACATCCTCATTAAGGCTGAGAATAAACATCCTGTTTAACAGACCAATCAGATTAAATATCCTGTTTTAAAGGACCAATCAGATTACACATCCCATCTAACCAGCCAATCAGAACAAACATCTGTTTAAGGAAGCAATCTGTATTTTATTCGGGGTGCCACATCTGTGCCATGTTTACCCCTGAGCTAATAGCCAGACAAAGAGGGCTTTAAGGAGCAGCCTCTCTCGCTGTGCCTCAGGTGGAGTGTTCTTGTGTGGCACACACACACACACACACTTATGCCCATAAATTAAACACACACTCTATTAATTAATGCTTTTTCAATGGCAGCAATCCGCTGGCAGCGAGGGGTAAACATTAAACACACCTGCCTCCTAAATTGATGGTGCTGCTCCTTCCTTTCAATCCCCCTCTGGCTCGGATCTACACCATGCTTTGTGGCTGTGTGTGTGGAGGCATGGGAAATGTGTAATAATTTGTCTGTCATTGGCTGATGCACTCTAAACCATGCCTACTCACAAGTTTCTATCAGACAGGTCATGAGGAGAGGAAAGTGACACAATACAGCACTTCCACGAACCTAAATTGGTATGTGTTGACAGGTGTATTATCAAAAGTTGCACTGTAACTCATGAACAAACAGCAAATATCCAGGACATCATCTCCCTCTCTTATCCCCCCCCCCCCTCCCTCTCTCATCTCCTCCCCTCCCTCTCTCGCCTCCTCCCATCCCTCTCTCTCCCACCTCCTCCCCTCCCTCTCTCTCCCACCCACTCCCCTCCCTCATCTCCTCCCCTCCCTCTCTTACCCCTCCCTCCCACCCACCCACCCACTCCCCTCCCTCTCTCGCCTCCTCCCCTCCCTCCCTCCTCCCTCACCCCCTCCCACCCACTCCCCTCCCTCCTCCCTCTCTCGCCTCCTCCCCTCCCTCCATCTCGCCTCCTCCCCTCACTCACCCCTCCCTCCCACCCACCCACTCCCCTCCCTCTCATGCCTCCTCCCCTCCCTCTCTTACCCCCTCCCACCCACTCCCCTCCCTCTCTCGCCTCCTCCCTCCCTCTCTTATCCCCTCCCTCCCTCTCATCTCCTTCCCTCCCTCTCTTACCCCCTCCCTCCCTCTCTTACCCCCTCCCCTTCCTCTCCCTCTCGCCCCTCCCTCCCTCTCTCATCTCCTCCCCTCCCTCCCTCCCACCCACTCCCCTCCCTCTCTCACCTCCTTTCCTCCCGTTCACCTCCTCCCCTCCCTCTCCCACCCTCTCTCACCACTCCCTCACCTCTCTCCATCCCCTCCATTTCTCATCCCCTCCATTTCTCACCCCCTCCCCCCCCTCTCCCACTCCCATCTGTCGTCTTTGGCATCATTAAACTGAAGACTTATTTGTATCAAATAAATTCTCTGTAATTATTATTATGTGATTAAACTAACTTAATCATGTAAATGTAATTAACTAGGAAGTCGGGGCACCAAGGAAAATATTCAGATTACAAAGTTATAATTTTTCTAATATAACTTTCAGATATTTTAATATCTGATCCATTAGTCTTCTAATTAATGAATTATTCTTTACCTCACGTTAGTCTCATTCCAAACAGCGTAAATTGTTGGTTATCTGCACGAACCCAGTCTTCACTATGAGTCATCCATACATCAATTGTCTTAAATAATTTATTTACTAACTAAATAATTACAGAAAAGCATAAACAAACAAACAGTAGATATGGTTACAAGGAAATGATAGGGGATGTACCCTAATGGGCTTAACCGGCATGGCGGCTTGGTAGACAAAGGGACTGAGAAGGGCGCGAAAGATAAAAGACACTACAAGTTGATAATTATAACCATTGAAATGCTAATCCTTTGCACATGAACACTCACTCATTTTGGAATAATTGCAATCAATATATATATTTACGCTCAGTGTGTCGTCGTGATCTCTGTTGGAGAGTTTGTCCGCCCTCTCTCTCTCTCTCTGCCGTGGTTAGAATGGATAGTTCAAAGTAACATTCAGCAACGTTGTTATAAAATACATGTTTTGGCGGTTGTCTGTCCTCGCATTCACGGGTAAATCATTTCTAGCTGCAGACTAGTAATCAGTATCGAAGAGTAGCTCTTATTCTGTGAGATCGATAGTCTAAGAGTTTAACCACGTGGTATGGTTAACTTGTTATGCTGCATCCCTTGTTCTCAATTTCCGCCTGAAGACAAATCTAACTGCCTGTAGCTCAGCCCCAGAAACAAGGATATGCATATTCTTGGTATCATTTGAATGGAAACATTCTGAAGTTTGTGGAAATGTTAATTGAATGTAGGAGAATTTAACACAGTAAATCTGGTGGAAGAAAAGAGAAAGAAAGAGCATACATTTTATTATTTCTTTTTATTGTTGTAGCATCATCTTTCACATGTACTAGAATAGCCACACAGTCAGATAGGATGCTGGAGATAATTTTGATGAATAACAACTGTAGGTCTGCAAAGTTTCAGACTGATAACTTCAGGAATGGGTGAGCTACATGACATTTAGCATGAAGTCACCCAGGTGTCCCACACAAGTTGCCCAAATGTACCCAAGTGGCCGAATTGGTGAAATGATCTATAACTATATACAACAGTGCAAATAACTATAAACAATATATCAAAAATCAATTCTAACACAATTGTTTTTATAAAAATGTTTTAAAAAATATTAGAATTTAAAAATAAATAAAAAACATGGGTAGACCCTTTGGAAGTCCTCTACACAATATTTTGCTGCCTGTGCCATGTCCCATAGCAGTCTCTTTCTGCTGTAAAGCAGAGGCAAACTGAACAAGTGGTGCAGGTGATGGGGGACATTATGCGACACAGAACACAACGACGCCTCCATGCTGTGCCCTTTTGACCCTGAGGCACAGTCATGCCTGCAGTAATGAACTTTGGCATATGAACACCATTGGAGGCAGGAGTAGAGGGGGCAGAGGTAGAGGGGGCAGAGGTAGAGCGGGAAGAGGTAGAGGGGGCAGAATGTGATGCAGTGGACTTTTTGCTATAGCCAGCAAGCTCCCAGATGAGCAGCTCCCTGAAGGCTAGCTGTAAGATGGGGGTCTGTCCACAGCTTTTCGCCATTTCCTTCTGCAGGATGAAGGAATTCACCACAGCAATGTCTTGTACCATTTATTTGTTGTATGGAGAACATTGTAGTACCCTAACAGTGCGTCTGATAGGTCTACACCTCCCATGCTCTTGTTGTAGTCCTTGATGGTTGCAGGAATGGGGACATTTTTGGTGGTCCATGCCCCAGTAGCGTCCTTCACACGCCTGACGACGTGATCGCCACTGAAGGACTTGTGGATAGTGGAGCACATCACCACCTCTCTGGTGTTCATCCACTTCACAAACAGCAGGCCATCTTCACGGATCCATCGCATGGTACCCCACTCAGCCCGCTTAGGCATGTCATTTATCTTGGTCTTCGGAAAGCCCACTCTGTTGGTCCTAATGGTGCCACAAGCCCACACCTCCAGCTTCCTCAGGTCTGCAAACAGGGTAGGGCTTGTGTAAAAGTTGTCCACAAAGAGTTTGTAGCCCTTCCCCAGCAGTTGAAAATCCAATAACTGCATTACAGAGTCATAGCTAAGTCCTTTACCAGTCGCACAAGTGTTCTTCCCCTCATAGACAAAAAAATTGCATGTGTACGCACACACAGAATCAGCCAAAACAAACAGCTTGTAACCCCACTTAGTTGGTTTGTTACGCATGTATTGTTTTAGGCAAATTCTGGCCTTTGAGGCTACCATCCTCTCATCTATGGACAAGTTCTGGGCGGGCTGAAAATGGATCTTGCAGGCCTCAACCATGCTGGGGTAGAGAGGTTTGACTTTGCAGAGCCTGTCAAACTTTGCGGTGCCTCTCCTCCTGTCATTCTACTCATCAACTTCTGGGTCACTGATGTGAAGCGCCTGTGAGATATTTAGAAACCTTGTAGAGGACATGACAGTGGGGGGGGGGGCAGTTGAGAGAGTGGGGATGTTTTCCAGTAATCCTTTAGGGTTTTTAACTTCACCAGCCCCATGTAAATTACCAGTGAAAGCTAGCAGAAAAGGTCTGACATGGAAATGGGCTTCAATGCCTTTCTTTTTTTCTTTCTTTCCTGCTTGCTTCCTAGCCCCATACTTGTTAGTATTACACACCAGGGAATCAACAACTGCCGGGGTGAAAAACAGTTGAAAAAGTTGCATGGGGCTGTATTTCGATGTCATGTCGAGCTGAGGTCCTGGTGGCCTTTTTGGTCTGAATATTGGAGGACATGGCTCCACATCCTCCTTCAGCACAGAGTGCCATTGCCCCTCTACCTCTCTGCCAGCAGGTTCCACACTTCCCTTCCTCCGCTTCTTTGTTACTGTCTTCACACCTCTAGATGGCCGGGCGGGGGTAGGTGTGGAGCCGGAGACAGCAGGAGTCCAGCTGGATGAACCCGCTTCAGTGGGGGATGGGCACCTTGGCACCGGGGGCTCCCAGTCAGAGTCGCTATCACTGTGAAAGAAAACATTAAAAAAAAACATTTGTATTGTATGAGCCTTTTATCATCACATAAAATAAACAGATATGTATTGTATAGAGCAGAGGGAACAGTCACTAAGGTCAAGTGCTGTTCCATTCAACTCCAGCCATTGTTGTGGGCCTGCCCTCCCCCCAACAGCACCCAATGGCTATTTCATATGGAAATGGAGAGGAGTAGCAGGCGCAGTGTCCATGTGTGTGTTTGCTGTTCTACTCCATTCTATTTGAAAAAAAAATGGAAAATATATATATCTGACATGGAATATATATATGTATATATACACACACACCCAAACAAACAAAAACACACACACACACACCCAAACAAACAAACAACACACACACTATGTATAGCCAATGTGTAATTTACACATTTCATCACACATTTCATTGCAAATTGCAAAAAATAAAATAAATAAAACAATATTTTTGCAAAAACAAATGTATATTTCAAACAATGGCATTAGCACTTACCAGTCCAGAATTACGTCCTGTCCTTGCAGAAACATCTCCTCAATGTTTGAATCATAACTGTGTTTACTCAAAGATTCTTCAAACAACAAATCTGTCTCACTTTCTCGATCAATCTCTTCTATAATCTGGTGCAAATCTGTATACTTAGATTCGGACTTCGCTTTTCCTGATTTATTCGCCATGATGTCTTCAATAAAATCGTTGAAAAAACACTTTCCAAAATACTGCTTCCAAAATACTACTTTCCAAAACACTGCTGTGCGTAACGAGCGTGACTGCAACTAGTCTGATGGTCAATGGCGAATGAAGTTCGTTATGCGTGCGTTTACAACAATGTCCACATAGTGAAAAGACCTGAAGGCTGGTATTGTCAGAGAGGTAGTTAGTTTGTTGCCTGGTGAGGGTGTCTCTGGAGTGAAGAGTGTTGAGCAAGATGACAGAGGCTCCAGATTGACCTTCTAGAACCCTGTCAGCTCTCCTGGTGGTCAGGTTCCACACATGGACTAAGCCTTTGGCCGGAACTACCCAACACACCATTCAACTTGTTATTCTGGTTATCAATAACGAAGTTAAAATTTACTTTAAAAAAATCTAAGTTAAATACATTTGTAACTAGAAAGTTATATCTGCATCAACCCATTTGAACAAATACAGACGGATCATTCAGAACACGTCTTTGCCATCTCCCACTAAATATGGTCTAGGCTAGTCTAGCCAGCAATAATGGCACGCAAACAAAAAAACAACACTGTCAGAAATCTTAAAGTAAATGATGTTGTCACATCATTGTTCAGTGATGAGAGTAATTAGTCTGATAAACTAATATAGAGATCCAGGACCTCCAGCCACCCAAGCTACGGTGTCGGACCAACAGGCACCGAGACAGTTTCTACCCACAAGCCAATGACTGCTAAATAGCCAGACTGCTAAATAGCCAATAAATGGTAACTGAACTACAGTGGGGCAAAAAAGTATTTAGTCAGCCACCAATTGTGCAAGTTCTCCCACTTAAAAAGATGAGAAAGGCCTGTAATTTTCATCATAGGTACACTTCAACTATGACAGACAAAATGAGAAAAAAAATATCACATTGTAGGATTTTTAATGAATTTATTTGCAAATTATGGTGGAAAATAAGTATTTGGTCACCTACAAACAAGCAAGATTTCTGGCTCTCACAGACCTGTAACTTCTTCTTTAAGAGGCTCCTCTGTCCTCCACTCATTACCTGTATTAATGGCACCTGTTTGAACTTGTTATCAGTATAAAAGATACCTGTCCACAACCTCAAACAGTCACACTCCAAACTCCACTATGGCCAAGACCAAAGAGCTGTCAGAGGACAAAGAATGCTGAGTTGCATCCAAAGAACACCATACCTACTGTGAAGCATGGGGGTGGAAACATCATGCTTATGGGGGAGGAGTTGCTGTATATATATTCAGAGCACTATCCTTGTAAATGCTCAGAGAAGACCTTATGTCAAGTGTTATTGAAGTGTTGTGGTTGCAGGTTCCCCTGCCTCATCTAAAGCCTATTATTTTGGGGTGTTGCTATAGGCCACCAAGTGTTAACCGTCAGTATCTAAATAATGTGTGTGAAATGCTTGATAGTGTATGTGATACAAACAGAGAGGTCTACTTTCTTGGGGACCTGAATATTGACTGGTTTTCATCAAGCTGTCCACTCAAGAGGAAGCTTCTCACTCTAACCAGTGTCTCTAATATTTTTCAGGTTATTAAATCAACCTACCAGGGTATTTACAAACACTAAAGGAACAAGATCACCCTCATGTATTGATCAACTTTTTACTAATACTGTATAACTTTGGCCATTCTACTAAGGCCATTCTACTGCCAGTGTTTGTCTATGGAGATTGCATGGCGGTGTGCTCGATTTTATACACCTGCCAGCAACGAGTGTGGCTGAAATAGTCAAATCCACTAATTAGAAGCGGTGTCAACATACTTTTGTATATATAGTGTACCTCATACCTCTGCACATTGATCTGGTACTCACTGAACATAACTCCATTCTTGTGTATTGTTACTATTTTTTCAATGGGAAGGGCTCGTAAGCAAGCATTTCACGGTAAAGTATACACTAGTTGTATTCGGCGCATGTGACAAATAAAATTGTCTTAATGTATTTTATTATGTGTTCTGACTATCCTGGTAAAATAATGTTATTGTATCATTTATGTATTCGGAAGTGTCAGATAGCGATTTACAAATGGTTTTTTTATACTCTGAACATCAGGTACCGTTAAAGGGATACCTCAGGATACTTCACCATGATTCAGATAAACTCATGGATACCATGTTATTTCTCTGAGTGCGGTTTGAAGGATGTTGCTAACTCTTGTTAGCAGTGGCTCGGGAAACTACCTCTAACATCCTTCATAATCGACATAGATTATTTCCACAAATTCTGACTCTGGGTAAATGGATACAGGGCCATAATCCCAAAGTATCCCTTAATGTGTTATGAAAATAAGAACTCACTACAAAACATTTCTGAGATCTGGAATCTGAAAACTTTGATGCTTAATATGTCAGAACTATGCTTTGCTCCAGGGTGAACGGGAAGATTTTAATTTACCGGCCATTTGAGAAATTTACCGAGCCCATATGCATTGGGTACATAACCCATTAGGGTGTCCACCCACGGTGCTCAGAATGACAAAAATCACATTAGGTTAGGTTATGGTAATGCATAACAGAACATGCAACTCATGTAATGAAGCAGCCAATAACACGTATTTTTCAAACATTTGCCAAAATGCAATTTGCGGGAAAACACCTGATAGTGGTTCCATATGTGACAGAGATCAAACAAATAGGATGGGTTGCTAAAATTACTAGGATTTTGTCTCTGGCTTCTGGACAACGAAAGAAAGGTCATATGAAAACCAATAGAACAGGAGAGTGTCACATTCGTCGTATAGAGGAGACACCAAGGCGCAGCGTGGTAAGCGTACATTCTACCATAGACATATAAACACCTAGACTTACAAAAACCCCTAGACAATACAAAAACTAAACAAACCACCCTCGTCACACCCTGACCTAACCAAAATAATAAAGAAAACAAAGATAACTAAGGTCAGGGCGTGACAGTACCCCCCCACCCTCCCAAAGCCCCGGCCGCAAACCTAAACCTATATGGGAGGGTCTGGGTGGGCATCGAACTTCGGTGGCGGCTCTGGTTCTGGATGCCGCCCCCCTTCTTTAAACTGATCCCTCCGCCTTTGTAGCAATGACCCGTGGCTCATCACCTGAGGCTCTGGACTGTGGATCATCGCCGGAGGCCCCGGGCTGGGAACCTTTGCTGCGTGGATCATAACTGGAGATCCCGGGCTGAGAACCGTCGCTGGAGACCCCGGGCTGGGGATCGTCACTGGAGGTTCCGGACTGTGGCCTGTCGTCGTCGGAGGTTCCGGACTGTGGCCCGTTGTCGGAGGTTCTGGACTGTGGCCTGTCGTTGAAGGTTCCGGTCTGTAAACTGTCGCCGGAAGCTCGGGACTGGGTACTGTCGCCGGATGCTCGAGGCGCACTGTAGGCCTGGTGAATGGTGCCGGCACTGGTGTTACCGGGCTGGGACACGCACCTCAGGGCGAGTGCGAGGAGCAGGAACAGGGTGTACTGGACCCTGGAGGCGCACTGGAGGCCTGGTGCGTGGTGCCGGCACTGGTGGTACCGGACTGGTGACACGCACCTCAGGGCGAGTGCGGGGAGGAGGAACAGGATGTAATGGACTCTGGAGGTGCACTGGAGGCCCGGTGCGTGGTGCCGGCACTGGTGGTACCGGACTGGTGACACGCACCTCAGGGCGAGTGCGGGGAGGAGGAACAGGATGTAATGGACTCTGGAGGTGCACTGGAGGCCCGGTGCGTGGTGCCGGCACTGGTGGTACTGGGCTGGTGACACGCACCTCAGGGCAAGTGCGGGAAGCAGGCACAGGACGTACTGGACTGTGGAGGCGCACTGGAGGTCTGGAGAGTAGAGCTGACACAACCCGTCCTGGCTGGATGTTTATTTTCGCCCTGCATATGCAGGTTCACAGCTTTGCACACTCTTGGCATTTTCTCAAGCAGCTTCATGAAAAAGGCTTTTCCAACAGTCTTGAAGGAATTACCACATATGCTGGGCACAGGTTGGCTACTTTTCCTTCACTCTGTGGTCCAACTCATCGCACTCCATCACCCTCCTTCTTGGTCAAAATGCCCTTACACAGCCTGGAGGTGTGTTGGGTCATTGTCCTGTTGAAAAACAAATTATAGTCCCACTAAGCACAAACCAGATGGTGTATCGCTGCAGAATGATGTGGTAGCCATGCCGGTTAAGTGTGCCTTGAATTATAAATAAATCAGTGTCACCAGCAAAGCACCATAACACCATCACACCTCCTCCTCCATGCATCACGGTGGGAACCACCCATGCGGTGATCATCTGGACTGATCAGACCAAAGGAGAGATTTCCACCGGTCTAATGTCCATTACTTGCGTTTCTTGGCCCAAACAAGTCTCTTCTTATTGGTGTCCTTAAGTAGTGGTTTCTTTGCAGCAATTCGACCATGAAGGCCTAATTCACGCAGTCTCCTACGCCAGTTGATGTTGAGATGTGTCTGTTACTTGAACTCTGAAGCATTTATTTGGGCTGCAATTTCTGAGGCTGGTAACTCTAATGAACTTATCCTTTGCTGCGGAGGTAACTCTGGGTCTTCCTTTCCTTTGGCGGTCCTCATGAGAGTCAGTTTCATCATAGCGCTTGATGGTTTTTGCGACTGCACTTTCAAAGTTCTTGAAATTTACCAGATTGACTGACCTTCATGTCTTAAAGTAATGATGGAATGTAATTTCTCTTTGTTTATTTGAGCTGTTCTTGCCAGAATATGGACTTGGTCTTTTACCATATAGAGCTTCTATCTTCTATATACAGTTTAAGTCGGAAGTTTACATACACTTTATTCAAATACATTTTATTTAAGTTTTTCACAATTCCTGATATTTAATCCTAGTAAAAATGTCTTAGGTCAGTTAGGATCACCACTTTATTTTAAGAATGTGAAATGTCAGAATAATAGTAGAGAGAATGTTTATTTCATCACATTCCCAGTGGGTCAGAAGTTTACATGCTACCAAATACTAATTGAGTGTATTGCCTTGTTTAACTTGGGTCAAACGTTTTGGGTAGCCTTCCACACGCTTCCCACAATAAGTTTAGTGAATTTTGGCCCATTCCTCCTGACAGAGCTGGTGTAACTGAGTCAGGTTTCTAGGCCTCCTTGCTCGCACACGCTTTTTCAGTTCTGCCCACACATTTTCTATGGGATTGAGGTTAGGGCTTTGTGATAGCCATTCCAATACTTTGACTTTGTTGTCCTGAAGCCATTTTGCCACAACTTTGGAAGTATGCTTGGGGTCATTGTCCATTTTTCTGAAGTCTTGGATGATTTCTTTTGATTTTCCCATGATGTCAAGCAAAGAGGCACTGAGTTTGAAAGTAGGCCTTGAAATACATCCACAGGTACACCTTCAATTGACTCAAATGATGTCAATTAGCCTATCAGAAGCTTCTAAAGCCATGACATTATTTTCTGGAATTTTAAAGGCACAGTCAGCTTAGTGAATATAAACTTCTGACCCACGGGAATTGTGACAGAGTGAATTATAAGTGAAATAATCTGTCTATAAACAATTGTTGGAAAAATAACTTGTGTCATGCACAAAGCAGATGTCCTAATAGACTTGCCAAAACTATAGTTTGTTAACAAAAAATGTGTGGAGTGGTTGAAAAACGAGTTTGAATGACTCCAACCTAAGTGTATGTAAACTTCCCACTTCAACTGTATGTTCTTTTATGGTAATCATTTGAGAACATCTAGGCCTAATAGACAGAAAGTCTATCTATTCACTATAATGTAACTACAAAAAAGGCCTGCGGGCATTAGGTGAAGAAGTGGAAGAGATCTCTCTTCCTCCAGTCCTTCTAGGCCTAGCCTACACGATAAGAGCTGCTCTTTATAAATACGTCATAAATCACACCATATGACAGCTTAATTACTGTAAACACAGAGAGATTCAGCCTTTTCAGTCAAGTTTTGATCAACAGGCACATCTCCAAAGGCAGCAGAAGCACATAGGCTTTTATGTTTATTGTAGGTAGGGCTGCTTGGGAAATCCACCCAACCACAAAATTGCAGAGGAAATTATGTGTCAATGTTAAATCACACCGATATGTTGACGACTAGAATGACTAATTCTCTGTGATGGCTTCATAAAACAAACCAGAGCCAAGAACAAATAGGAAACATGAGAATTTGCCTATTTTGTTTAAACGAATAGACCTCTATATTACTCCTTAAGACATCTTAATTTATAATCACCATCCCAGCCCCGCCTCCCAGCCCCTACTCTTATAGGCTAACCCTTGCCCTCCACATCGGCACACGCTGAAACAGGTTTTTTGAAGAAGCTCATTTCAGAAGGTTAGTGGTTAAATTGTCCATGTTAATCTGTGAAGCGGAGAGACGGACCTCTGGACAGCCTCCCTAATTAAGAAGAGGGCACCACAGTCACGGTTTCACTTTAACCCCTCACAAAGACCACAGTCATCCCCAGGCCCAGACCACTATCCCATTACCACAGCTTCAGCCAGGCAGTCACCACTATCACACTAACTATTATACTGAGTCCACTCAAGCAGAGAAGGGAGCCACCACTAGTATCCCACAGCTAGGCTCCGCTCATGCAGAGAAACAGGGTCCCTGAAGCTGGAATCGGTCATTGATTTGGGCTACCAGAAACCTGGGTTATCTTACATCATATGCATATTATTAGGCCAATCAATGGCTCTACCATAAAGAACCTAATAAAATGAAGCACTGTGCTACATTGGGGAAGGAAAAATGGCAGCAATAGTTTGTGAAGATCCATTAGGTAAGCCAGACCGGAGGTTGTTGTCAATGTGAATAGGTGGGAAGCCCAGGTTACATTCCATAGCTAGAGCTCAGAGCTGAGCTGTTTCTGTATGTGACAGGGAGGCTCACCCTGATAACAGGTGGATTAAGGTACCCTTATTGTACTCCTGCAGCTGTCTCTGAGCTGGGCTGAGGCTCCACCAGTCTGGAACTGCACTGTGCATTCGTTGTGCAAAAACTGACTGCCTGGGCCATAGAACATTCCTCCTGTGACCAACTGCCTGCATGTCAATCAAGCACACAGGCCGTGCATGGGGGTGTGATTGAGCGATTGACAAGGAAACCGGTGCAGTTGGGAGTGGAGTAATGTCACTTAATCACTGAGTAGGGTGCCTGCCCAGCCTGCATCCCTACCCAGCCACTACTTCCTCAGTCCACATCATCTGTTTAGTGATGTCAGCATTTCCAGAGCCACTGCCTGTGACTGCCCCATCAATGGAGCTGCTGGGGCAGAGGGTTGTTAGCAAGTCACCCCCAAAAAAACAATACAAACATGTGGGAGTCTGTGGGAGGCAGCAACAGTAGACAAATAAACAGTCCTGTGACAAGGTGTCACTCAAATCCATTCAGAGGCTCTTCAATTGTTTCACGTTAACCTGGAAAGGCAACCAAGCAGACAAAGCGCTACTCCCCTACTAAGTAAGGGCTGTCCCTGTGTGTGACTGTCTCACCAAGCTGATGTGTTTAGTCCTAAAGTCATGAAATGTGCAGAGTACATTGAGCGGAATTACTGCTTCAATACATTTAAGTTGGCAAAAAAAAATCATCAGACAGCGACGCTTTACTATGCTACATGCTATAAGTACCATCACTGAGTAAAAAATACTTCTTGGAACTCTGTAATAAAACGAAATACCCCTACATTTCAAAAATGATCAATAACAACAGATAACCATTAAACCGGTGGTCAGGAATGTTTCTGATAGCCTACCTGCTGCTGGATCCCACAATTACAGAGCTCTTATATAAAAAAAGACCATATTAGAAACATCTAGGAAATTACAAAACGGTTAATTAAATCTGTGGGATGGGGTGGAAGGGAATAATAAATCAGATTGACTGAATAATATACCGGAGCTCCTCCGGACCAGAGCTGCCTGCCTGCCCCAGTGGAGCCAGGCACCGAGGCCAGGAGAAGCTTGAGGCTCCTACTGGCCCTGTAACAGATAAGACAGCTATAGTAATCTGACTCTAAGTCTGTGGATAAAGGCAGTTTGTGTCTTCTCTGCCCCTCTGTCAACACCTGCGGGGTAATTAGGCCTAATTATGAGAGAGAGAGTCCGCTTCCCCTTCATGTTATTAAATAAGAGCCAGCTCCTCCAGCCAGGTCTCTCTCAACACCGGCAAGGGGCTGGCGACCTTCAGATCAAACGTAGCCACTATCTGCGGCCCCCTGCTTCGCGGCGCTCCATGCTTATGAAAAGGGGGATTGGATTGGGAGCCGTGTCGTTGTGATATGGAGCTTCAGAGCACATTCCTTCCCTGGCTCTTTGGAGTTGGTAGCGAGCTGAGATGCAGCTAACCACCTGGGTAGCCTCCTGTCATATTCTGCCATTCATAAATATGAGAGTGACACACAGATCACAGGGAGGTTGTTATGGAAACTATACCCTGTCTCACAAAAACCCATTACGCAGAGAAGACAGGGCCAGAGTCCCATGATCTGATTACAATCATCAACAAATATGAGATTTGATATAAATTATGACAATGACAAGCACTTTGCAGATCATTCACACACTTGCATTCTGGATAGGCTGCTTGTACAGCACATTTTAAGCAACAACAATACATTTTACTACAGCTTTGACATACTTGGCTAAACGCACTATGGACGGTTCCATGGCAAGTAAGAAATCCCTCCTTCAGTGAGATCATACCTCAGCTATTAGTCATTATGTTCTTTATCATAACAGTCTTATCTTGTGTTTCCCCCTATTCTCTCCATGGGCATTTCCATTTCACTGACTCTTTAAGCATTAGTGAGCCTTTCTTCCAAGACCCTCCCACAATCCCCGCCACTAACTTAAAATTCTCCAGAGGAAACCAACATGCTGAATAGAGACCCAGGTCCATTATAAAATTTCAGTTAAATAAACATCATAGGAAGTGGCAGGGACACACACCCTTTAGTGTGACTGAGCGGCTGGTAGTGGGGGTATCTGGGGTGGAATAGCATAACACCCCAGCCCAGCTAGCCTAGATAGAAGATGAAGTCAGACAAGTGCACCCACACCCACTGTCACTCACAGAGTCAGTGGGGGGAAGAGGAGGCATTGTTCCTGTCAATGGCGTGAATGCTGAACGGGGCCATGGTAGATAAGGGATTTTAATGCCATCCAAGCCTCATTTAGGCAGGCAGGCACTGACGGAGCACTTTGTCACTGCGTTGTTCTGATTTAGGAGGATCCTGACTAAGGCCAACAGGTACCTTCCTCTTTATCTGTTTGTATTATCACCTAATTTCCTCCTTTAGGTGTTTTACCTGAACACTTCAGGATATAGGGTCACAAGAGGATTGGTAGCTATTCATCACCAGCCTACAGCACTGCTGCACTCCTCTGGCTAACCCCCTCATGTGCCCTCTCCAAGAAATCAAGCTAGACATTAATCACATTTTTTTGCTCTCAATTTAGTCAAATTTAATCACTGTGCTCATTTGCACTCTTGTATCACAAGTATTCTTACTTACACTTATTGTGTGTACCACAAACCATGTGATAGTCTGCTACTAGTATGTTTTGAACAGGAAGCAGGAATCTAGATATATAGCTAGAGCTGTAAACAAAGTTAGGTAGCTTTCCTTTAGCTACACAAGATCCATTCGTAAACCCAGTCAGGTTTTCCCACGAGCTAAGACACTACAATGGTCTGTATTGTCAACGTTATAGAAATTAACATTGTAAAATGCAAAAACAACTAGCTAGCTGACGTTAGGCCAGCTAACACAGGCTAGTTAAGTGCACAAGCTAGCTAGCTATAAGCAGTAGCTCTCCAATGAGTTCAGATAATAGTGATGATATATACTAACAATAGCAAAAACGATACATGATTGTCAGTGTGCATGTAATTGCAATTTTGAAAATTGTGATAGAAGCACATGTCACAAATGTACCTTTGCAAATCAGGGGAAAGAAAAACTAACCACCTTTGAAATTGAAGAACCCTTGTTTTCAAGAGTCATTCTTACTAGTGCATGAATTTATAGCAGTTAATGGACTGACTTACTGGAACCGAGCCCACTGAGTGACGACTTCTTCTGTGGTTTCTTTTATGGCGGTTGGCAACCAACTCTACGGTGCTCACGGAGTTACTTTTTCCGCTAGTACTGTAAATAAAATCATTCTAATTTCAAAATATTAGCCTACCGTAAATACAATATCAAAACTGCATTAGATTATAATAGACAATAGCAGAATATAATATACGTCATAATATATGATTTCAGATATGTGTGCTGTGTTTTCAATTAATTAATGGTACAACCTAACCTAATTCATACAGCATGTGTATATGAATACCATAAGGACTATCAAAATTGCCCATTCATTCAATCTATCAGATTCAGTCAAAGCATTTGAAAATAAGAAGCCTCCTAAAAAGCCAATCAACATGTAAGGAGGTTATTGATGAATGAAGATAGTGCAATCAAATTATTCTCTGAAAATGTTCAATCTGAGACCTGGATTTGACTTGCGCCAAAAATGTTTTAGACATAGAGTCCCTTCAAAGATTGAGTAAATATGTTGTTTCTGGAGAGCACGTATTTACAATAATTTGTGAATGCTGCTAAAAGCTGAGGTTTAAAAAGAGACGGGTAAAACCTGAAAAACCTTTGGCCAGGTATAATACTGAGCAAACAGGAGACTCTTTATTTTTTTCATCCTTTTCAGTCTAATTGTAAAAAGAGAAAAAAACACAAGCCCCTAATCTATAGAGCACACAGTGTCCTTTCATGAGTGTGCTGGGAGAGACCTTTATTTGTCCATTCCAATCATGGAAAAGAGGAGGTTTCAAGCTCGGCTGGATCTGAGCAAGAAGATTAGATGAAACCAGAGTGTTTTAAACCTCTTCAGGGGCCATGGATTAAGGCTGGGTGATGGTTACATTGAGCCATTCCCCTGCACTCCGAACAATAAAGAATTCAAGCTCACAGGTGTTCGGTCAAAAATACTGTTAGGGACCACAGAATAATTTGTCATGAAGAACTCACATGATCTATACAAGCACAGCGTAAAATATGTTGTCCTTATGCAGATTGAAAATATGGATTCTCCACCCACTATCATGTATTATAATTTCACATCAACTACAACTGAAAAGAAGAAAAAAATGAAGTGGAAGAATAAGAACCACTTCATCTACCTATAGCTAATGAGATGGAGGGACATGTAGATGGTTGATGGAAGGGAGCAAGAAGAGGAGGAGAGAGGGTAAATGGGGGATGTATCCAGTTAAACCAATTACAGCTAATGGAGGTGGCAGGATCGTGACCCTTCAGTGGAGGCCACAGGAACATGTCTGCTGACTGGCCTGGTCAAATGCCATGCCATGCCCTGCTCATCATCAATTATTGGTGGCAGTGTCTCGGTTTACCCCGTGGGGATGACAAGGCCAGCCCAGTGCACCTGGGTGCCAGTGCCCTGGCCTCCAAGAAGGGGAGTACTATGATCATTATTATGCATCCAACCAAGAGAGAAGGGTAAGGAAATCCCTGGACTCACTCTCTCTGCCTCCCTCGATTCGCCGCACGGGCAAGCAGGTCATCTTACAGCTCATCACCAAATTAGAAAGGCTTTAGGTTGGCCAGACTGGTCGGGTCCTGTTGTTGGTTGGTCCTGATGGTGCAGCCAAACCGTAGATAGAAATAGAATCAGTCTACCATTTCCTGACACTCACTCAGCATAGTCTTCTCTTTCATCACAGAGGAGATACACCGACCATCCAGTGCAAAAACAAACTAGACTGCAGCTTAAGTTCATGGAGACGTACCATACAGTAATGGAAACCTACAGCAGAGACATGCATATAAAAGGGTTTAAATATAAATAAATAAACATTTATTGTGCCGTCCAAACTACATTTAAAAACAAAGCGTACATTTTCTTTTTGTCTAACTGCCTCATTCTCGTCTCAAAACAGAGGGGAGAGCAATGTCCCGAAGAGGGAGAAAACCCCTCAAATAACACTGTCTGACCCAAGCACAAGACAATTGAGCTATACCACAGTATTTTGATTTGGAATATGCAGCTCAATGCAAAACCCCTTAGTGGTCCAGCAGCAGTGCACAGTGTCTCCATCTCTGTCTCTGCCATGCTGCACCATGCAGTCTTTCCTCTGGTTCAGAGCCTTTAATGACAGTCCTGATCCCTTACTGACAGTGGAGCAGATTCTCACAGAACTGCAGCCAGCCAGGGCTACGTCTGCATGGCTGTGGGAACTGGCAAGGCTTTTCAACAACCACCACAGCATAAGCTGTCCATTACAACTACCAGGGAATGCCTGATAATCTCAATTAGTTAATCTTTATATCCAGCTAAACCTTGAGAAGTCACCTTTTTGTTAGGTGTATCATGTTGTCAGTGATGGAAATACCTAAAGAATAGGAGTAGAGATATTAGGATAATGCAGGGTGCTGTGGTGTGTTAAGATATTGGACCACATGTATATAGAGCAGTGGAGGCTGGTGGGAGGAGCTATAGGAGGACAGGCTCATTGTAAAGGCTGGAATTGAATAGATGGAATAGAGTGAAAAGTTGTTTCCATGTTTGATACCGTTCCAATAACTCTTTTCCAGTCATTACAATGAGCCCGTCCTCCTATAGCTCCTCCCACTAGCCTCCACTGATCTACAGTCTACTTCCTTAAAGACTTGCCACTATAAGCCACTACCTTTCATTGCACTCACAGAGGAATAATAACTAATGTACATTTGAGGTTATTGTTCATCATGTAGTCAAGTCAAACAAACCATCTTGAGAACTAGGGCAGGGCAGGGACAGTCTTTAACAGAATTTGGCCAATGTGCGACTGTCCATAGTCTTCCCACAATTTATATTGTGAGACTAATGTTTGAAGTTTAGCATTCAACGACCTGGTGATTCCAATGACTAATAATGTTTAAGGATGACTTAGGTTATCATACCCTGCATACACCTCTGTATGAGTGACAGTGGTAGTTGTAACACCAAAACGAGTGGGAGTTAATTGGCCAAATTGAAGCATTGTCAATAGTTTTGTTTCTTAAGAAAATCTAGCGTGTGAGAGAGAGAAATATGACGTGTGTATGGGAGGTGGTGATCCATGGGTCCTCCCAGGTCCTGCTGTTTTTTTTGGGCATCAGTGCTGAGGTGAGGTGGGCTCAGGGTGTGAGCGGAGAGATCGCAGGCCAGGGAGGGTGAGGTGAGACGGGTGAGGCCGGGCCGTGGGGGAGGCAACCTAACACGCTTTTAATGAAGACCCAGGCCTGCTCAGCCTGCCCTGGGGGAGGATAACAGAACATAGCAGATACACTGTCACAATAAGCACCACCACCCCTAAGCAATCCTCCCCTGAACTCGTTGAGAGGGGGAGCACACGATGTCTGAAGTTAATGTTGTTATCACAGGGCTTTGTGAAACTCCCTCTGCTGATGCGGATGGTGCAGCCCTGGCTGGTTCTCATGGTCTCTTACTGTAAGTCAGCCACAGCAGGGAAAGGATGATTACCTTCAAGTTCGCGTCCACGTCCTCTTGACTTTCCCATCCCATTCAGTTGCAGTGGCAGGGCCAACGCTCAAGGAGAGAAAGCTCAACACAACAGGATGCTGTGCCAATAGTACAGTCCTCCACATAATGATCACCCTGCCTATACTCTGGCACTGGGCTCAATTGTAATAGTGTATGACACAGGGCCAAAGGGTTACATTACTAAAACAGTATTTTTGGGAGTACCGAGGTATTCACAACAGCTTTATTTATAGGGACTGTTACAGACGCGTGCACACACACACACACACACACACACATCTCATCAGATCATTGCGACAAACAAAATGCCAGAGATAAAAGACTACTGGGGAACACCAGAACAGAAACCAACCAGTGCATGGCATTGTGTGTGTGCAGTTTTAATATGCCGGCAGGCGGTCTCGCCACACACAGACAGACAGCCAGACAGCTTGAGCTGGCTAAACAGGAAAGAGGGCATAAATCAGGACCGCCATCGACAGGCACCCCGGGGTTATCCCAGCATGCAATCTGTCAGCTTTGCATAACGATCTCTGAAGCTCTGTCTCTTTCGGTCTATGGACAGGAGCGACAGGACAGTCAGAGGAGAGAAAATGCAATCTGTTGGTTCTGCCAGTCAAACTATCACCCCCTCCCCTCCTCCAAGCTAACTCTCCAGCTAATGTTTTGGCTGTAAAGTGGGGAATAGTGTCATGGCGGGAGGAGATAAGTTCTTGATTTATGGCTGTGTCAGACTGATAACACAAGGGCCCCAGGGCAAACACAAGCAGAAGAGATAGATTTGGAAGGAAATTGTAATATGGACGTTTACACTGCTGCTGCTTTCCCTTTTCCCTCACTGAGTGGGGAGCTTAAAACGAGCTTATAATAAACCGGATGCTTACTTGGGATTTTAAGGTATCTATGAATGCTGACATATGTCTATGAATATTTTGGAATATACACAAAAATAACCATACAGTGTTATAGCATTTCAAATGATTAATTATACAATTTTAATTAGTCATTGCTATATTTTAGTAAACAGAGCACACCTACAAAAGTATGGGAAAAATATGGGATAGAATACTTTAGAACATATCAAATAATTATTTGCATGCAAGTGTCTGTCTCTCACAATATTGTGTGCTAGGCTCGTGCCTTGTTTAACCCCAAACACCAGTGCAGGTGTTTATTTGTTAGGAAGCAGAGCAGACCCGCTGAAGTAATAGGCCAATCCTGCTGATCTGTGGGTTTGGCGCAAACACACAGCCTACCTATACTATCGACAATGTCCCTTTGTCATGGGAAATCCACAGATAACTCATTAACACACTTCATCAAGGCAAAGTAATAAAGAAGCTTCCTGTGTGGCCAGTCCTGACTAGATTATTTAATAGTTGGTAGGTGATTATAATTACTCTATTTTATTGAAGTCAAAACCGCAAAAAATGCTATGTCATATGCCCTTATTATTACAAATGGTCAGAGGCGTTGGTGGCCTATGAAGGATTGTGGTGGCTGGCCGGTGGGGTTAACCAGTTTAGACAAAGAAACATCTCTCTCTGTCAGACATCCCCTCAGGAGATAATGTATTTTAGAAGCCATGTGTAATGAATAAAGTTCCATTCCAGAGTGTATCTGTCCTTATCTGAGGTTGATAAGCCCATTTCACAGCCCTTCACCTCTACTGAGGAGCAGAGCAGAACTACCATCAGGACAGGACTCCACTGTGTTCTGTCAAACTCAGTTTCCCCTCCACCTCAGAGTCAGTTATAAGTCATGTCTTTATCTGGCTGTAACAGGTGTCTGTGGTTCTGGGTGAAAGAGGGGTGACTTGTGGATTAACCTTCTATTGAGAACTATAACAGTTGCCAAAAAGGGTGCAAATCCCCCCTACTGTAACTCAATGTAGGAATACAGCGGGTCAGTTGTTGTGAATGGTTGAGACAGACAGCGTTGAGATTCAAGTCATGGAGTGGTGAAACTGCTGACTAAGTCACAAACTTTATTAAAAACTGTCAGCCGTTGATAACCTTGGCCTTGAAGAACCTACAGAGATCACCGCCATCAGGATATATACACAGTACCAGTCAAAAGTTTGGACACAACTACTCATGCAAGGGTTATTTATTTATTTGTACTATTTTCTACACTGTAGAATAATAGTGAAGACATCAAAACTATGAAATAACTAATGGAATCATGTAGTAACCAAAAAAGTATTAAAAATATCAAAATATATTTTAGATAGCCTTTGCCTTGATGACAGCTTTGCACACTCTTGGCATTCTCTCAAATAGCTTCCCCTGGAATGCTTTTCCAACAGTCTTGAAGGAGTTTCCACATATGCTGAGCACTTGTTGGCTACTTTTCCTTCACTCTGCGGTCCAACTCATTCCAAACCATCTCAATTGGGTTGAGGTCAGATGATTGTGGAGGCCAGGTCATCTGATGCAGCACTCCATCACAATCCTTGGTCAAATAGCCCTTACATAGCTTGAAGGGTTATTTTGGGTCATTGTCATGTTAAAAAACAAATGATAGTCCCACTAAGCACAAACCAGATGGGATGGCGTATCGCTGCAGAATGCTGTGGTAACCATGCTGGTTAAGTGTGCCTTGAATTCTAAATAAATCCCAGTGTCACCAGCAAAGCACCCCCACACCTCCTCCTCCATGCTTCACGGTGGGAACCACATATGCAGAGATCATCCATTCATCTACCCTGCGTCTCACAAAGACACACCGGTTGAAACCAAAAATCTCAAAATTGGACTCATCAGGCCAAAGGACAGATCTCCACCGGTCTAATGTCCATTGCTTATGTTTCTTGGCCCAAGCAAGTCTCTTCTTCTTATTGGTGTCCTTTAGTAGTAGTTTCTTTGCAGCAATTCAACCATGAAGGCCTGATTCACGCAGTCTCCTCTGAACAATTGATGTCGAGATATGTCTGTTACTTGAACTGTGAAGCATTTATTTGGGCTGCAATTTCTGAAGCTGGTAACGCCAATGAACTTATCCTCCGCAGCAAAGGAAACTCTCCCATCTTCTGTATAGCAACCTTACCTTGTCACAACACAACTGATTGGCTGAAACGCATTATGGAAAGAAATTCCACAAATTAACTTAAGACAAACCTGTTAATTAAAATGCATTCCAGGTGACTACCTCATGAAGCTGGTTGAGAATGTCAGGCGTGTGCCAAGCTGTCATCAAGGCAAAGGGTGGCTACTTTGAAGAATCTCAAATATAAAATATTTTGATTTGTTAACAGTTTTTTAGTTACTACATGATTCCATGTGTTATTTCATAGTTTTGATGTCTTCACTATTATTCAACAATGTAACAAATAGTAACAATAAAGAAGAACCCTTGAATGAGTAGGTGTGTTCAAACTTTTGACTGGTACAGTATATACAGTGGGGCAAAAAAGTATTTAGTCAGCCACCAACTGTGCAAGTTCTCCCACTTAAAAAGATGAGAGGGCTGTAATTTTCATCATAGGTACACTTCAACTATGACAGACATGAGAAAAAAAATCCAGAAAATCACATTGTAGGATTTTTAATGAATTTATTTGCAAATTATGGTGGAAAATAAGTATTTGGTCAATAACAAAAGTTTATCTCAATACTTTGTTATATACCCTTTGTTGGCAATGACAGAGGTCAAATGTTTTCTGTAAGTCTTCACAAGGTTTTCACAAACTGTTGCTGGTATTTTGGCCCATTCCTCCATGCAGATCTCCTCTAGAGCAGTGATGTTTTGGGGCTGTTGCTGGGCAACACGGACTTTCAACTCCCTCCAAAGATTTTCTATGGGGTTGAGATCTGGAGACTGGCTAGGCCACTCCAGGACCTTGAAATGCTTCTTACGAAGCCACTCCTTCGTTGCCCGGGCGGTGTGTTTGGGATCATTGTCATGCTGAAAGACCCAGCCACGTTTCATCTTCAATGCCCTTGCTGATGGAAGGAGGGTTTCACTCAAAATCTTACGATACATGGCCCCATTCATTCTTTCCTTTACACGGATCAGTCGTCCTGGTCCCTTTGCAGAAAAACAGCCCCAAAGCATGATGTTTCCACCCCCATGCTTCACAGTAGGTATGGTGTTCTTTGGATGCAACTCGGCATTCTTTGTCCTCCAAACACGATGAGTTGAGTTTTTACCAAAAAGTTATATTTTGGTTTCATCTGACCATATGACATTCTCCCAATCTTCTTCTGGATCATCCAAATGCTCTCTAGCAAACTTCAGACGGGCCTGGACATGTACTGGCTTAAGTAGGGGGACACGTCTGGCACTGCAGGATTTGAGTCCCTGGCGGCGTAGTGTGTTACTGATGGTAGGCTTTCTTACTTTGGTCCCAGCTCTCTGCAGGTCATTCACTAGGTCCCCCCGTGTGGTTCAGGGATTTTTGCTCACCGTTCTTGTGATCATTTTGACCCCACGGGGTGAGATCTTGCATGGAGCACCAGATCGAGGGAGATTATCAGTGGTCTTGTATCAAATCAAATCAATTTATATAGCCCTTCGTACATCAGCTGATATCTCAAAGTGCTGTACAGAAACCCAGCCTAAAACCCCAAACAGCAAGCAATGCAGGTGTAGAAGCACGGTGGCTAGGAAAAACTCCCTAGAAAGGCCAAAACCTAGGAAGAAACCTAGAGAGGAACCAGGCTATGTGGGGTGGCCAGTCCTCTTCTGGCTGTGGGTGGAGATTATAACAGAACAAGGCCAAGATGTTCAAATGATCATAAATGACCAGCATGGTCGAATAATAATAAGGCAGAACAGTTGAAACTGGAGCAGCAGCACGGTCAGGTGGACTGGGGACAGCAAGGAGTCATCATGTCAGGTAGTCCTGGGGCATGGTCCTAGGGCTCAGGTCCTCCGAGAGAGAGAAAGAAAGAGAGGAGAGAATTAGAGAACGCACACTTAGATTCACACAGGACACCGAATAGGACAGGAGAAGTACTCCAGATATAACAAACTGACCCTAGCCCCCCGACACAAACTACTGCAGCAGCAAACTACTGAGACAGGAGGGGTCAGGAGACACTGCTTACCTATTGCAGATTCAGTCTTCCCAGCCTGGTGCAGGTCTACAATTTTGTTTCTGGTGTCCTCTTTGGTCTTGGCCATAGCGGAGTTTGGAGTGTGACTGTTTGAGGTTATGGACAGGTGTTTTTTATACTGATAACAAGTTCAAACAGGTGCAATTAATACAGGTAACGAGTGGAGGACAGAGGAGCCTCTTAAAGAAGAAGTTACAGGTCTGTGAGAGCCAGAAATCTTGCTTGTTTGTAGGTGACCAAATACTTATTTTCCACCATAATTTGCAAATAAATTCATTAAAAATCCTACAATGTGATTTTCTGGATTTTTAAAAATAATTTTGTCTGTCATAGTTGAAGTGTACCTATGATGAAAATTACAGGCCTCTCTCATCTTTTTAAGTGGGAGAACTTGCACAATTGGTGGCTGACTAAATACTTTTTCCCCCACTGTTTGTATGTATGTATGTATGTATATATATAACATTTTTATGACTACCAAATAGCTTCCCTGTGTAACGCTACCGGAATAGACATTCGTTACATTGCAAGTGCTTATACCCATACAAGTCATTGTTCATCACCCATGTTCAAGTTGTTGTTTCAGTCACCGTTAAGCTTACCACAATTCCTTCTAGGAGTCTTAAAGCGAAATGGTCTCAAACTTGGGAGACCAGACCGCACAGTGCAGAATGCTACAGACCAGTTTGAGTTGCTCAGCTTGACTACCCATGAGTACTAGAGGCTCCTTCTACTTCTTCTCTAAGTCTTCCTGGTACCACTCTCCATCACTGAGCCCTCCAGGCATTTTAGACTGTCAGACAGCTGAGGGAGACACTGGCAGCACTACAGCTCGGACATAATCAGCCCCAATTAATTTATGTGGGATAATCCTTGTCTGGTTTAGCCTTTTCTGTTTCCAGCATTTGCGTGAATGTTTACACAAGGCAGATATGTCTGCCTCCCCGGCCATGGGGCTCTGTACCCTTTGCGTGTGTCTGCTCTCCCTGTGCTGGCTGTAAGGGCTCAGGGACTAAAGTCACAATGGCCCAGTGAATGTTGACTCACAGTCAAGAGTGTAAACTTTTAATGGGCGAGATTAAGACAGAAAACACCCCTGAGCGGCACCTTGACATGTTATGCTAAGTGTGTTTCCAAGCTAGATTTAATCTGTTTGCTCCATTTTTGAGGGAAATAAAAACACAAATCCTTTTGCTGTTGCAAAATGGGTTCAATATCACTATTCTTGAGCCACTCAATTAACTTTAATCGCTAGTGGTCTGAGGGCAGATTCCAGATTGACACGGGCCTCAGTTCAGGGGTGAAGCTGTTTGGGGATCCTAAGGAGTTTCTGGGTTTGTGAGAGCCCTGTCCTTAACCAAACAAACAGAGGAATTTGTGCCATTGTTGATGCAGAGGGTTGAGTGACAGGGCTGCATAGCAGAGGAGCCTGTCAGCAGAGCTGGGGAGAGGTCAGTGTGACCACCCCTACGTGCTACTCACTGCACAGCCTCCGACAAGGAACTGACCTAACAACCAGTGAGACCAACTCCCAGACAAAATACACGCACTCACACACGCGGACGCAGGCATAGACAAAGGCACCCATGCACACACAGAGGACATCATTATTTTAATGGGAGTCATCAGTGCAATCTCATATTTTATTCCTTCCTTTACACATAAATAATGCAGTACTGAGCTTCATTGTAAATTAGGCTACTCTATTTACAGTAACTAAAGTTGGTCGCCAGGTGTCATCAGACATGCCCTCCCCAGTTGTGGGTTTTAGTGCAAGTCATCATTAGCTGGCGACCTGAAAGTTTAACCCTGACCCCAGTGAGCAACTTAGCATTACGTTCTGCAAGGCTGACGCGGTTGTCCAATTCAAGACCCAAGGCACTGTCTGTATATCAACAACAACGAATAAAGACATTCCAAACAATTCAGCCACAAATATGATTGACTTTAAAAAAAATAGTGCGTTTGCACAGAAAAAGCAGTAGTCAGAAATAAGAAAATAACGTAAACAGACAATACATTATTATCTGTATGTAGCCTTGGGCTCAGAGGCAGCCTAGTCTCTAGACCGAGTGCAGAGACATTAACTTATTTATCTATCCATGGAAAATACAACAGTTAGTCAGTGTTTTGCATGTCCCCAGCCTTGCAGCTAAGAGCATGTGGGCTAACTTTGTGCTGTTCTGTGGGTGATAGAGTCAAGCTGTTGCTGCCGAGCGGGGGTTCAGGGTCCTTCAGTCAGCACCCCGTCCCTGAACAGAGCACACAGGAATACCCCCTCCTTCTACACCTTCTCCATAACCTCCTCTACCTCGCCCCATGTCCTGGCTGCATCCTTCGCTCTCAACCCCAGGTCTATATAAACCTGGTAGGGCTGCTGCGCCCTTCTCTCCTCCATCTCTCCCCATCTCTCCCTCCATAGCCCGTGCTGTGCGCTGTCACTCCCCTCGTCAGGATCATTAATCAGGCCAGGCAGATTAGACTTCAAACATAAATAAACCAGCCCAGTTCCCTCCTCTTAGACCCCTCACCTCCACCACTCCCTACTCTGCTCCACTCAATTCAACTGCATGACTTGTCCAGTACTGCATAGTTCTATGCTTCCAGTGGTTATTTATTTATTTCATCTTTATTTAACCAGGTAGGCTAGTTGAGAACAAGTTCTCATTTGCAACTGCGACCTGGCCAAGATAAAGCGTAGCAATTCGACACATACAACAACACAGAGTTACACATGGAATAAACAAAACATACAGTCAATAATACATTAGAACAAAGAAATAAAAGTCTATATACAGCGAGTGCAAATTAGGTAAGATAAGGGAGTTAAGGCAATAAATAGGCCATGGTGGCAAAGTAATTACAATATAGCAATTAAACACTGGAATGGTAGATGTGCAGAAGATGAATGTGCAAGTAGAGGTACTGGGGTGCAAAGGAGCAAGATAAATAAATACAGTATGGGGATGAGGTAGGTAGATAGATGGGCTGTTTACAGATGGGCTATGTACAGGTGCAGTGATCTGTGAGCTGCTCTGACAGCTGGTGCTTAAAGCTTTAAGGAAAGGGTGATTGGGTGAAGAGTGGACTCATGTAAAAAGACGTACTTGACATTGTTTGAAGACTTGAATAGTACGACAGAATGTATGTGACTATTAAAAAAACAGTATAATGTCATTTAAGAGAAATAAACAAAATGGCCTTCTCAGAGGGTAGGGTGATGACTGAGCTGAACTGTGTAAATACACAATGTTATCAGTTGGCACTACAAAAGTCTCCACGGCCTCCACATTTATTCAATTACAGATATCTTAAATATGGATTAGAGGATTAAAATGTGGACCTTGAATGCATGAGGGCTTATTCTTCATACACAGACTTCACTAACCTATCATTTCTTGACCGGCAAGGAAGAAAAAAGGGCAATTCCGCCACCATTAGGTAGTGTTAGGTACCTCCACTACTGTGGCCCGGCCCAGGCAGTTCCCTCAGTCTCCATCACTCCCATAGAGGGAGGGATGGGTTGCCAGAGACTGCTGGCCAAGGTATCCCCACACACAGACTGACAGAGGCTGTTATTGCAGTCCCACTGTATTCCTTTGTGCATTGGAGTTGAGTGGGGAGAGGGGAGGGGAGAGGGGCAGAGTGCTGGAGAGGGGCAGCAGCACTGGCCAGGCCCCGGCTG